>NW_026931814.1:155000-504117 GCF_032062105.1 Saccostrea cuccullata
AACAATAAAATCACATTGAATAAAATTAAATCTGTTTGTTCATCAACATAACCCTTTCTCAGTAAGATAAATCCAGATGTCTTAGTCTGAGGGCAAACACACTCTATGTCACAAAACAGATGTGAGAGGGTAACATAGTCATACAAGCTCATATCCATATCTCAGCACTGTCACATAGGATTAGATCTTGAGGTCTCTTTTCAGAGGTAAGTAATAATTGAACTAGGCACTCGTTACCAGAACATACCTGATACACTTAGTTCCTGTGATTCAGAGGACATTTTTTAATGCTATAATGTTGTACAAGTATTCTAAAAGATGCCAAAATATAATCTACCATTATATAAACAATAATTAATATTTACTAATTTTTTTGGTAATACATGTATTTCTCATTATAATAAAGAATTTATAGTACACATTTACTTACTCCAATGAGTTTAAACTCAACACCTTGAATCTCGTACGGCACAATGTTCTTTAACATTGTTTTAATTATGCTGGATCCAACCTCATTTAATTTGCACCTAACGATAACAGAGAAAGCTCTGCTCCATTTATCTACTAGTCCGCTGTTAACATATCTTTTGTGAACATAATGTAATAAAGAAAAGCCTGTAATTTGTTTGCAGTGCATGTGTATCAAAGAAAGTTGGTATGTTACAGATGGCCTGGGAAAACACAGCAATTTGTCAAAGCATTGCATGAATCTGGGTATCGTGTTTCCTCAAATTAGGATTATCTAGACAATATAACGCAGGTTTACTCCCCAAAATACATGGAATGACTGATTAATTTAACTTATACACCCACTGTCCTAATAATTTCCAACTTTACTGACTAATGCTTGTCAATATATCAATTAACTTATCAATAGATTTCACTCATTTGATAGATGACTTATGATTGCATAATTGACAAAATATGAATGAACATTATTTAAAAAAAATCAAGGAAATTACACTGCTGAAATATATTTCATATTGGAATAAGGAAAAAGCTAAATTTTTTTGATCAATTCTATTGAGACACCAAAGGTAGATAACTAAATGCATTTGACAAGTTTGGCCTTGAACATAAAATTAGTTAACTCATAACTCCTTAGCTGCATCCGTTAATTAATTCAATTACTTCATTCACCTGTCAAAGGCCTTACATTCACTATATAGCTAATTCAAATACTAGCTCACAGGTAGCCCCACAGGTTGATTAACTTAAACATGACATAGCTCCGGTGGACCTTGTATTATCTAGCTGACCAATATACTACTTTATAATGATGCAGAGGAACTCCTGTGGTAAGATATTTATCTGGTAAAAAGAAGAAGTATCTGCATGTTAAAATAAATCACGGAAAAGCAAAAAATATAATCCTAGAATAGCATTATAATGATTTGTTGTGGAAAAGCAGGATTTATTTTTGTAGAAAAGCATAATATTGGCATAAATGTAAATCAGTGATGTAGATATGCTGGTACATGTATAATCCATTCATTTGATAACAATAAACCTAGGTATACATATAATCTATCATCCAACAAGTACACCTGAACTTACCTGGTAGTAGTCTGTTGGTATTGCCAAATTAGAAGAGAAAAAAAACTTCACAGGTTATCAAATATGGTAAATTAATGTGTACCAATTCAGTCATGGATGATAAATACACTGGGCATTCAATCCAAGGTTGACCGTCAACTTTGAAGAAGTATGTATTGTCTAGCCAATTGCACAGAACATAACTATTCAAAGAGCTACACTCCTTTCAATATGACCCTCAGAAAAAGAAAGATTTCTATGCTGATGATGTAATATGGAAGAGATCTTTCAGTATGATAAATCTATAAAACACAAAGAAAAACAGTACTGACAAAGGTATTTTGGGATACCTGGTACTTGTACTTGGTTAATATTACTATCAAATACTGACAGTAAATGGGAACTTGATATTTCTGTAATGTGAAAAACTAAAAATATTAAAGACTTAATAATTTACTCACTGGGTAGTGTACATCTAATAATGAAACAGATGTACCACCTTATTGTTTACCAAATAAGATTTACATGCGTTGATTGAAAAAAGAAATGCAAACAAAAGCCCATATTTTACACATCACTACACATTCCCACTTGGTTTTTATGCCTCACTACTAATTGCTTTAAAGCAAATCTAGCCACAGTGAAGAGAAATCTCTGATCTTATACCAATCAATATTAACTCCAAGGCTCTCAGAGCTTTTACAATGAATATTACAACTGTTTCTGAATTGAAATGTCCCAATTTTTACAGTATGTCACTGCATGATCAGTGGAAACAGTGGAAACATGGAAACATGGAAACAGTGCTACTTAATCTGACAGAAGGATGGCAATAAAAAAAAGTATTCTTTTTTATATGATTTATTAAGATCACAGTGACAGACTACAATTAATTTTTACTTTTTAATCACTCAGGCAACAACAAAATAAAGGCACGTATCCAGGAATTTTTTTCCAGAAGGGGGGGGGGGCATCCCAGTCAAAAGAAATTAATTCCTACCCAAAAATACATTAAAAACTCTGCAGATTCCATGGGAGTGGGAGAGGGGGTCCAACCCCCCAACCCCCACCACTCCGACCCTCCTCTAGATCAATGCATGAAATATATGTAAGAATGGATATGTTCAAAGTAACTGTTTGCAACAATAATCAAAAATATATGTATAAATCTGTACAAAGTTTCTTTGATAAGTTAATGCATACAATAATAGTAGGGAAAGATTATACGTGAAATATAATGCAATGAGGATAAAATCATATTTGTATCACAGTTTAACATCAATATATTAATGTTTGACTAAAACTGAAAGATATAGCAGCCTTTCAATTTACTTATGTAAAAATGAGGCTAGCAGATTAATAGCTGGTAAGATGATGGATTTTGTAAATCAGTTTACCGTATATAACAATCAGTGACATTCAAATCAAGAAAATGATTACAATACATTAAAACTAATGAATAACTTGAAACCATATGTCACCATGAACTTATTAGATTTGCCAAGGTCAGCCTGTATGAAATCCACTGTATCACATTACTTGACATGTATATCCTTACCATATACAATGTATCAATAAGGCACCATGGCTACCAATATTATTCCATTCATCCTCCTGTATTTCAATACTGCTGATCTTCATGCAATATTTAAATTCTTGATCACACAAAGGAAAAAAAATCAATCTAAATTATATTCCGCCATGCGACATTGATCCAAAAACACTAGCTTTCTATAATCCTGTGATAAATGAAATCCATCAGATATGCCTTGTCTGGGAAAATCATCACTCATTTTCAGACAAGTGAGCAAGCAGTGCATGCGTAACTCGGTTTTAATTGTTGTACAATGCAGTGAAAACAAACAAATCTGCTGATCACATGGTCTGAGCTCACACAGAAGCAAAGACACACGTCTTTATCATATCGTCAATACTCTCACAGACTCAGATCAATACACATGCAGACTCATTAAAAATTCAGGCTGAAGAACAAGAAATTCTATATAAGGGAGTAATAAGGCAAAGACAGGTGTCTGATGACAAGAAATAGCAATTCTCTTTTGATGCTATGCATCATACATAGGAACAAGTCTTCCCTATAAATCTGTTTTATTTAAAGGAATCTTGAATTCCTGCATGGCCATCAATGTCATCCCATGTATTCCCTGTGATTTAAGAAGCACCTTGTCAGGTAACTTCCTAGTCCAATAAATATCACCTCAGCTTGTCCAGAATAGGACCAGGGGGCAGACATTGCATGACCATCCGAGTGACCACAACTGGACAGCTGAGACACCAATACTAAATGTACTAACCAAGCTGTACTAATCACTGTCCATACTGGACAGCCGAGACACCTATACTGAATGTACTAACCAAGCTGTACTAATATCTGTGGACACTGGACAGCACAGACACCAATACTAAATGTACTAACCAAGCTGTACTAATCATTGTGTATACTGGACAGACAACAATACTAAATGTACTAACCAAGCTGTACTAATCACTGTGTATACCCAGACAGCCCAGACACCAATACTAAATGTACTAACCAAGCTGTACTAATCACTGTGTATATTGAAATTACTTGCTAAATGCCACAGTTCAACACTTTATCATCTTTAGAATCTATAGATCAGATAATTAACAGATCCCTTGCATTCCATGCCTTCATCCAACCATACCCTGATTTTAGGTTTAAAAACCTGTCCCTAACTTTTTTTTATCTATGAAAAGACAAGAATGTCTCTCATCATGAATACACAAACTACCAAAAAACTTACAAACATGCATAAATGATGCATATTTCAATCCCTAAAGATCTGAGGGTATCAAGATAATAACATTCAAATCAAAGAATGTTGTCACTCCTCATGAAGTTACCTTAGATTACCCTGTAATCTCTTTTTTCCTTTTATAAAATCCTATACAAAAATGGAGATGCTACAGACAGGCCCTCTACACCTGGCTTAAGTGTCCATGCTGGGTCGTCACAGTGTAGAGGTCACAGAGATGTCCAAGACAAAGAACACGAACAATGCGTCTCATTTCCTCATCCGTAGGAGGGTTTGTCGAGTTAAGGACTTGTAAGGTCAACATCAAGTATTTTGTTTGTTGGTTGTTTATAGCCAGCTCACTTTAACAACTTCCTGCATCCTTAAACAGCATGTGATACAATTTCATACTTATAATTTGAACAACTTTGTTGTGGTCACCAAAAACTTACAAGATTATATTTAATAGATTGAGATATCATAGGATTAGGATCTTGTGATGTTGTCTCCAGGTAAATAATTCTAGCTGCACACAAATAATCTGTGAAATTATCCAATGTTCATAGTCCCCACACAACAATAATGATACTGTCTCTCTCAACTCACAGATAAAACTTTTGTATCCAACGTTAGCTGTCATGTGAATCAATTATTTACTGTTTTTATGACACCCATTTACACCCGGCTATTATTTGAACTTTAATTTACGACAAGATTCTCAAAGAAAACCTAAGAAGCCATTAAAATTCCTCAAGGAGACACTTACATTGAACTTGTACACTGTTTGTTATTAGTACTGCATTTAGTTTGGACAAATGAGATACCCTTTGTTTATTTCCAGTTACTTACCTTGTAAGAAGTAAGTCCCTGGAATATGAATCCTAGTTTAGAAAACGGTCACTTTTTAAAATAATTTTATTCTACAACAAAAATATTCAGAATGTTTCCACAAGGCAAGTATTTCCTCCAAAATGACACGAATTTGTAACTGAGAAATCCTTTGACCCAGTTTTAATGAAGGAAAATACGTTCTTGTCAAAAATATAATGTTCCTGTAGAGCGTGTCATCACCTCCCAAAGGAGAACCTTCAATGCTTGAATGCACAACAACCTGTAACAAGATATTTAAGTGTAGATATTCCACTAACTGAAAGAAACACAGATTGATGTAGTAATTAAACAATTGCATGGTTAGTTAAAGTTACATTTTGCATTTGTAAAACACCTACGTAAAACCAAAGAATGAAGAACTCCTTAATCTTACCTATATTCTCAGTGAGAATAAAAGACAGTCCGACCCTCCCTCAAAACGTCAAACTGGTTAAAAAGAAACAGGCCTTCTGTTGTGCTGCAATGGTATAGTATAATCAGAAAGGTAAACATTTGACATTCCACGCGGGGGACTTATCACAACTCTGTATTGTCCAGGTAAACGTTACCTGTCCTATCAATGGACATTTATGGTACATATAATGTCTATGTCAGTTAAGCAACTTTGTCACCAGTTCTACCTTTTTTACACAGAATAATCAAGAAGAAAGCAGTGTGAAGTTACTTCTATATACTTTAAAGTAGAACAGACTTGAGTAATGGTGTAGATGCCCCAATGACAGTCAACCTACATGTATTTGCTTTCGCAATTTCCAGTCACAAATACATACCTGTGTTTCTCTGTGATCCTTGACCTCAATAGTGTACATATAGATGAATTCACCATGAAATATAAAATTGATCTTAAAAATCATCTGGTCTTCAAACTGTAAAATTTGAAAATGTGTTGGGGTTATTTTACGGTTTATGCATGATCATTTTTAAATATTTCATGAAAATATCTCCAACTGTTACAGTACTAATGCATTTATAATTCTATCATAAGGTACTTTGACTTAAAGTACTAATTTAATTAGTAGTAAGGAATAAGTCATTGTAACATATAGGCAACACAGTTAACAAGGTTAATAAAATGTTATGTAAATTTTTGATCAAATGAATGAGATATTACATCTTGAATTATTCTTTTTTTTTTTTTATACTTGGCAGAATTTAACTTAATGTGTATACTGGTACATTATACAGCTATCAAAATATTTAATTATTTAGTAGCAACCACTATAATTTTTCTTAGTTCAAATACATGTATCATGGGCAATGCCAAAAATTTTTTTTTGTATGTAATATGTTAGATTTTTTTTAGATCAGTTGATAATATACATGTAGGTAAATCACATTTTCTATATATTATACAGGTAGTAAGTACAGGTGATCTACATTAAGCACACCTTGCCCTGAACAAAGCTTTCAAGAGAGTTAATTATCACAAATTAAACACAACTGCCAGCAATGAAAATTCTTCACATTCATATACAAATTATGATAATTCACTTCAGTTAACTGCTGGGCCCCCATCCATTTTCAAATAAAAAATCAAAACCAATGCTAGTTCCCCTCCTGTCTAAGCCAGTGGTACACGTTAAACAAAAGTGCTCCTTGGAATGCTCATTACAACAAGCGATACTTAGAGTTGTTCTCAACCTCAGATTTGAATTGCTGCCCAAGTTTAATATTTTTAAGTTCTTGGAATAATAATTTAACAAATTAAAAATTATCTCAACAATATTATCGAGTTTCAGTATCAAGATCTGAAGCATGAATTATCTTTTTCTTAATGTTCAAAATGGATTTGCACTAAACATGTATCTCTTGTAAAATTATATTCAAAATTGATATCTTTAATTTCTCAATTATACAGTTGTATATTTTCAAGGACCTCCACTGTAATCTAGCTGCTATCACTCATATACTGAGCAAAATACATCATGCAGAGATTGTAGACTCTTCAGGAAATTTTGTGTACACTTTTACTGATATGCTACCAATACATTCTAAAAACAAAAGTACTAGTATTTTCTCTCCTTAATATCAATATGGAGATATCAATATCCATCAATCAATGCTGCGACTCTTACTAAGAATGTAACCTTTTGAATATACTGTATAGCAAAGATTTCCAGAACCTAATATGTGCCCAGACTAAGTATTCTACTTAGTACAAATAACATTTAAATTTGAGACAGGATGGAATATGGCAGCATTATGTGTAGCATATACTGGTCCAAGATAAATGAGTTAATACATTGTGGCCTTAAATCCTCTGCTGATAATATCAACAGCAGCAAATTTTTAATTTGAACTTTTTGCATCTGCTATACCATTGATTTCTATCAAAAATGTTTTACTTTTCTCAGCCAAAATCTGCACAAGATTTGATGTCAAGCAAGCAAAATTTTTCCAAAATACTGGTTGATTGATTGTTTGCTATTTACATCCCGTTCAAGATTTTTTCACTCAGATTTATGTCACCATATAACCGCTGAAGCACATCAAATTTAGACCTTTGATCATCACTCAGGGCCATTATGAGCTGAGAAAGAACTTTTATTGTGCTAACGATTGTTGTGACACAGGGCCTCAATTGGTTTTATAAGGTCTCCTCCGAAGGACCCCCCAACCATCACTTCTGCTTGGTGAAGGAAAAAGTTGCTACTGTAACATATTGTTTATTGTCTTAGGTCAGTAGCGGTCAGGGATTGAACACATGATCCAGAATACTGGTGGGACAATATCTGGCAGAAATGAAACAGAAAACATGCAGGCTAATGACTTTAAAATCCACTAAGTGACCTTGGACCTTTTGACCTGACAACTGATAGACTGGTAACCTGTGACCTCATGACCTGAAAATTAATAACGGTTAACTATTAAATCATTGCAGTATTTTCTGACTGGAAAACACTGGCACACGGCCATGTCTATTACTAATCATCTAAATAATGAACTGCAAAATATCTGTCCTATTTAATAAAGGTGCTCTGGTGGCGCAGTGGTTAGAGCATCTGCTTTAGAGTCCTGAAGTAAGGAGTCGATCATTAAATTGCAGGTTTGAATCCCACTATGGGACATGGAGACTGGGCCATCGGAGGAGACCGCATAAACCGAGGACCCATGTTGCAGTAGGTGCTGGCACGAAAAAGTTCCCTCCCTGCTCAGTGGCTCTAAGTGCCGACTATAGGACAAAATTTGCAGCTCTCCACCGGCAAGTGGTGGCGTCTCCATATGAGTGAAAAATTCTCAAAAAGGATGTTAAATAACATACAATCAATCAATCTTTTTTAATAAAGTATAGTAAATAAATTGTAAAAATGCCTTGAAAAAAATAGGTTGTAAGGCCATAATAAAAATATTCCTAGATTCTCATCCCCGCCCACCCAGATTTTATACCCCCGCCTCAATTTTTTTTATTTCTGTTTTTCTTCGTCTTAATTCTGATCGGGATCGGTATTCATCTACCATTCTACTTTCGTTTTAAATCCCGCGAAAGTCGACATGATTTTGACATCTGAAAAGATGGTAATTACTGTAATACATGCGTATATATTTTAAACAAGGGTCATTGGTTGAAAAAGATTGGTGATGATGTGAAGAAAGAGATAATTGAACCTTTACTATGACTTTTATTCAGGTACTGAAGATAAAATTACATCGATTGACCAGGTCAATAAAAAATCTGCAAAATTGAAAAAAAATAAAAAATATAAAATAAAAGCCGCCCGCCCGCCTCATTTTTAAAAAAATTCGGATGAGAACCTAGCAATTTATTCATTATGGCCTAAACTAAAAGGTAAAGCTATTTTTGCTATTTGCGCTTCCAAGTGATAGTTTAATCATACAAAATATTGACATTCCAGTGCATTCATGACTATCATTGTTTATGTTACGTACATTGCAATATATAATAAAATTTGTCATCATTCATTTCAAAGTGTTTGACATCCTTTCATGTCAACATATGGTCAAAGGACAATAAATAAATACATGTACAGTAATTATCAGAGTATTCATCATCATTAGTACTTAGTGTAGCATGTCAGCTAGGAATGTGTGTGAAATAATTTCAACTACTGTACCAGGTAATTTGGGTTAGATCTTGGAAAGCTTTTCTTTTTTTAAAGAATAACTTTGCCAACAAAAGATTCAAATTGTTTGAATTTCTAGTAAGTATAAAGAATGTCATCAATCAAGTAATAGATGAATGAAGTAATTTTAATATACATGTAGAGGTGGACATGCAGTCAGTGCATCAGCTGAACATAACATAACAGTTTGTTTAGGTTGATAACATTGTCTGTAAAAAAATATATAATGTGTGGCTCTAATTTAAGTTTAAAGTCAAAGCAATCAATTATCTTAAATCATATATTTACGTTTATTAATATTTTGAAATCATGCACAGAATATTTTCATGTTGACAGGAATGGGAGTTTTTCAACCTGTATCCGGGGATATTTAATACATACTCTGATACATGTATTTTATACATTACCTAAGATCGTTTGATGGTACCGAATCATGCAGCATAGAACAAATGTAAATGCAAGTATAACACTAACACATGAAAGTGGAATAGTTAAAACGTTAGATGTAGAAAGTCAGATTGCCGCTTGGTGGTTTGACATCAATACATCCGTGTCACATAAAAGTTTTAAAATGAAGTTGATCAATATGCATGAAAAAGCTTCTGTATGAAATCGAATGTTAGTACGACTAAAGTAAATTGAATTACTTCCCTTTGCTTCAAGATTCGGAAAATGGGAAAGGGAAAGGGGGGGGGGGGTGGTGTCACATGATGCTTGATTTACTTTAATATTGGCTCTTTCACGATAACTGTGGCACTGCTCTTTTGCAGGGCCAAAATTAAATGATTCATTTTGGTATGACTTGCCCTGCAGAAGAGCAGTACCACAGTTACCGTGAAGTGGCAAACAAACAAACAAACAAACAAATAAGTAAATAAATAAATAAATAAATAAATAAATAAATAAATAAATAAATAAATAAACAGATAAATAAATAAATAAAATAAAATGAAATAAAATAAAGTAACATAACATAACATAAAATAAAATAAAATAAAATAAAATAAAATAAAATAAAATAAAATAAAATAAAATAAAATAAAATAAAAATAAATAAATAAATAAATAAATAAATAAATAAATAACAATGAAAAATAATTCAAGAAATATTTTCTTCCGGAATTTAACGGTTCAGAGAGACTTTAAGGATGAAGAATTCTATTTTTTTCTTTTTGATATCAAGAATATCTGAAAAATCAAGGTTATTGCCTAAGATGAAGATGTTCTTGAGTATAGAAAATTTTGATTAACGGAGATCAATTCATATAAAAGGTCACTTACATTTCACACTGGTTGAAAAACGGGTTTGAATAGAGTCTGTTTATGCAATTTTTTGTAAAAATGCCACTAGGCTAAGTGAAAAATCTTTGTGATGGGATAGGTGGGTATAGGGTTGTGCCCCCCCGAATTTGCCATACTAACAAGCGAAGTGAATTAAGTATGACCTGTTTTTAAAGTTCTGGACGAACTTCTAAATTTTGAAGAAAAAAAAAACTGGCACTTGATAAAAAAAAAATGATATTTAGTGTTATTATTGTGTTAAAATTAAGTTTTATCTCCGAAACAAGTGCTTGTGCCTGTCGTGTATCGCAGGAATTTTGCGTACCTATCAATTTTATCGAAATTTTGTAATGATTCTGGTTTTAATGGTGGGGTATCACGTATAAAAAAACGTGATACCTATAATCAATTATTATACAAATGTAGGTATTAGGTATTTTTTTTATCTTGTGGCACAGGGGCTTGTCACGAAATATTTCTCTTATTTTAATATAGTTACCCCTACTATAAAAATACATTTAATACATGTTTTTTTTATAATAGGGGTAACTATATTAAAAGAAGAGAAATATTTCGTGACAAGCCCCTGTGTCTTGTGGGTGTAGTATTGTATACACAAAACTGAATTATCATAGAGTTATCTTTCTTTTTATACAGTGTCACGGATACTAAACGAAGAGGCCTATGGGTCACATCGCTCACCTGAACACATTGGTTCGGAGTAGAAACCAGTTCAGTATTGGGAAACAAACTTGAATTTATTGCACTACCCCAGATTGCTTCCATATCAATGTTACAACTCGTGACCTTCTTGCTCTTAAGCAGAAGACTTTTCTTATTCATGAATGTAAAACTCTGGTTGCTCACTGTGGCCCCATCCGTCTGTACGTCAGTCTGTTACGCTTTGGGGTACCAATCTCTTATCCGCAACTCCCCTTAAATTTCTTACACAGAATCTTTGTTACAATCGGCAATCCTCATCTGACCCCGCTACGCTACATTAGAGTGAAAAATGTAGTGTGCGTTGTACAAGCCACCCGAGGAGCTCCTAGCATGTCTTTGTTACATAGTGCCAGTGTTATCTAATATTAGATTGAGTGCCATTGCGCTCATATTTTGCTTTTTGATCCAACACATATTTGGGGTTTTCGGTAGCAAAACGTAGTTTCCCGTTGTAATTATTTCCTTAATATAGAAGGGTGCCCATCTCTCATCAGCAACTCCTCGTCTAACACTAAATAAAATTTAATGATACTTTTATAATAATTTCAATGATTCTTTATTACATAATACCACTGTGCACCTCCTGTTTTACTCTTTTACTGACAATTAATTATTTCGGGTGTCCCAGAGCTAAACATAGACATGGACTCATTTTATCTTATTAAGTGACCTGTTTTTAAATCATTTGTTTTCGCTTACAGGTCTACTAACAACAAACATACCTCTATCCCCACAAGTGTAAATTCACAGCACCGCCATCATCTTGAGCACCAATAACTACAACAATACCTTTATCCTATCCAAACAGCTTAAACTCTAGCCCCACCAAACCGTTAAAACCACAATCATTACAACACTATACAATCTTCACCATACCACATTCCAGCATCACTACATATAGTACTACTATTAAACTGCAACAACATAATTATCTATCAACAATATCGTAATCTAGAGCACGATCAACAATAAAAAACAACATATCCACCAAACAGCACTAAACTCGAGCATCACCAGACCACTAAAATCAACACCTCCAACCATCACATCACCATAACCTAGAGTACCATAAACAACATATCCACCAAACAACACTACACTCTAGCAACACCAAACCACTAAAAACAACACTTCCCCCATTACATCACCATAACCTAGAGTAGCATCAGCTACATCACTAAACTCTAGCCTCACCAAACCACTAAAATCAACACCTCCATCCATCATATCACCATAACCTAGAGTACCATAAACAACATATCCATCAAACAACACTACACTCTAGCAACACCAAACCACTAAAATCAACACCTCCATCCATCACATCACCATAACCTAGAGTACCATAAACAACATATCCACCAAACAACACTACACTCTAGCATCACCAATCCACTAAAAACAACACTTCCCCCATTACATCACCATAACCTAGAGTAGCATCAGCTACATCACTAAACTCTATATAGCCTCACCAAACCACTAAATCAACACCTCCATCCATCACATCACCATAACCTGGAGTACCATCAACTACAACAACATCTCAATCCCACACAGCACCACCCCTTGCGTCAACACACACACACACACACACACACACACACACACACACACCCTATGTCAACAATAGCACTATCGACTACAACAATATTTTCAGTAGATAGTGATAATGGAATGTGGTGCGTTTAAGCTTTGTGGGATGATAATGTTGAGGGGATGGTGGTGGTGAGAAGCAAGAGTTGATGTTCTGTAGGTGCTGATTTTTACCTGCCCATTTTGCCTGCTCACCTTGAGGAAATAAATTTAGACATGTCTTAACTATTCAAATGAGTCACACACACATACACTAAAATATTTTTGATTTATATATATACCATATACCCAGATGAGCTGAAACATAAAAAAATATAACTGCTTGTAAGACATAATACTGCATATATGTACTCTTTTATCTGATTTCACAGCAACGTCGTAAGTAGAATAAATTTATTATGTTAAACAAAAAAATTACAGACACTGTGAAGTTTTTTAAAGGTTAAACAAAGACGACATAGATTATGGTTTATTTTATTTCTACAAACAAGTTATCTTAAACCCAGGTGATTGAAAACATTACAGCATGGTTACTTCACTTTCTTTCGGAATGATTATTTCATGACTATTTTTGAATTTATCAGGATAAGGATCTTCAATTCTTTTTAGCAACCCAACCGTTTCTTTTGAATGCATCCTGATTCCTGGCGGATGAATTTCAGTTTCTTGGCTGACGGTTTTATCATCCTCACCAACAAAAGCGATGTTGATAACCCCACCAGAGGAACACTCTTCGCGATTGTTTGAAGTCTGGAACGTCCGATTTTTGACTATTTCATCGATTCCAAGGTATTCTTTGTTTACATGCACACCTTGAGAAACGAATTCAGACGTATCTTTTCCATTCAAATGCATCATCTTCTGATCCGTATCTATGCCAATCTCAATAGTCGCCCTTTCATTAACGTGATTTTCAATCACATGTCCATTTATCTTATTCTGGCTTTTATATTTCATATCTGACTCCGAAGACTGTTTGACTTGGTTCCTAACAGTAATATCCTCCTCCAACGAGGGATCTTTTGCCCAAGATTGTTCTACCCCACTGCCGAGGAAAAGGAACATCAAAGCACTGACTACAGACAAACTGGCGCAAATGAAAAAAACGATTTGCCATTCTTCCTGGGTTCTCTATGAGAAGAAAAAAAATTGTTAACAAAATAAAGCAAATATAAATAACATAAACATCTCTAAAAAAGGTATTCATGAACAAATATAGACTTACGTTTTTGGTAAGCTCAAACGTAACGATGGGGGACAACATGGCTGCTACATGTAAAACGGTAACTGACATGCCTGTCAACACACCAGCAAACCTAATGAACAAAAAGCACAGAAGTAGCCAAAAGTAAAAGATTGCAAAAAATTTGCTAATGTCCAATGTCCAAATGAATTTTTTCTCTTGATAAAATATTTGTGTCCTATATCTTTCACAAAGTGTGCCAAACAAAAATTGCTGTGCTGATTCATTTTCATTGTATGGGCATTTGTGCTTGAATACTGTTCGTAATCTCAATGAAATATGGATATAACTAACAGTATTCAAGCTCAAGAGTCCATTCAAACAATACATATATCGGGAGTAGAGCAAGCATGGACCATTAAAAACTTTAAAATTGGATCAGGTACCACGGAAGAGTGAGCATCCCCTGCCGACAGGGCACATCCGCTGCGTGCCCCTTGTCATGGTCGACGACTCCCCGGAAAAATCCCTAGACAAATAAGAGTCTAAACTAGAGGTAATATGAGCAATGAGCTCACTAAATAATTCCCCTACTCCATATGGTTATGAAAAGTCAATGTTTTGCTCCGGGAGACCCGAAATAAGTATCAGATAAAAAATAAATAGAAGGTGCACAATGACATTAAGTAACAAAGAATCTATGAAAATATCATTAAATTATTTTAGTGGTATAGGAGGAGTTGCGAATAAGAGATGGGTACTCTTCAATATTATAGAAAGAATGAATGACCGTGTCCATCTTTTGATCTGGGAAACCCGAAATATGTGTCCGATCTAAAAGTATAATTTAAGAGGTGCACAATGACACTATGTAAAAAAATCTGTGAGTCTCATTAAATTTCATTCAGTATTATAAGATGAGTTGCGGATAAGAATTGGGTACCCCAAAGCATAACAGACGGACATACAGGCATACGGACGGACATCCCGATCACTATATACCCTTCTACTTTCCAAGCGGGGAGTATAATAATAATGATCAGCAATTAACTTGAAAAACATTAGTCATCATTGGACTTACTGAAAAGGCTGTGTTTTCTGACAAGGTCATTGTATTCACCAACTTGTTTGTCAATCGCTTGCCTCATTTTAATAATTTAATAACATTATTTTGAAGATGTAGTCTAGATTTGTGAATTGTGATGGTATGTCTTATTAACAAATATCAGTCTTATACATTGGTTCTGTGTCTACATGGTAAAGGGTATGTTGTGTGTATTTAAATAAGGCTATACCCTGGTGCTAAGTCTATTTAGTAAAGGCTTCTTTTGGTGCTATGTCTAATTAGTAGATGATGTACATGGATGCTATGTCTATTAGTAATAGCTATGCCTTGGTGCTTTATCTTTTATAATATAAAGTTTATACCTTAGTCCAATGGTTAAATAGTGAAAAAATAGGTTCGTGTCGTTTCTTTTTCTTTAAACATCATCTCAATTTTATGCCTATTAAGTAAAAGCTACGAGAGCTGTTCAATAGATAATGTCATGAGCTCGATGGCATAGAAATCATATGACATTAAGCTTGACGTTCTCTCATAATTGAATCTTTAATGAATTGATAACAGTTTATGTGTTCTCTTTTCATCACAAAGGTTCATTGTGGGAAACTGGAAAACAAGGGCTATTCGAGAAACAGCATTAAAAATACATGGTAAAGAATCAGAAAACTAGTGTGAAATTTAACGCTTTATTAAAGTGCGGTAAAACTTGTTAAAAATCCCAAACAAATATTTACCAAAATATGTGAAATTTACAGCACGTCTATTTTACAGACAAATGAGCAGGTGGATTTCAATGAACAAAAATGATATAATGGGCAATAAAAAATGGGAATCGTCATTGGACTTTTAGCAACCAATGTTCTGTTTGCGAAATACAGAACAAATTATCACTGATTGCATTTGAACGACTTTAAAACAAATAGTCATAATTTTGGGGGTAGTTTACAATGTTTTAAAGAAACTTTTGACAGTTAAAAAGCTTTATACTCAAAGGTCACCATATGTTTAGAAAATGAGTGAAAACGACAGCATGTAAGAATATCTAAACAATTATTTTTAAAAAATCCAACAAAAAAAAATGTACTTATCAACGTTTGTCTTCAATTCAAACAAATAATGAAACTTGAATCCATTGCTTTAAACAATCGAAACAAATTAACATTAAGATGCACTTGACAAAACAGCAAAGGTATGAGAAGAGAAAAGAATTGCAAGAGCACAAAAGTTTTATATGCTATTTTCTTAAATATTAGTGGTCTTGTTCAATTCTTATCCGGTGAGGCAGTTTAATTTCTGGAGGAGTGTAGAAAGCAAATGTATTGCAAAAAATTGAAAGGTTAATGAGAGGAAGGAACCGTAATCAGGAATCCACTACATTAGATTTCTTCATGACAGCGTCCAAAACCATAGGCCGTGAAGAGTAAAGGAGTTCTGGGGATAAACAGAAAGTTAATGTTTGGTAACACCAACAATATTCGCCAGATCTTTCAACCTTTCACTTGTTTCATTTCCCAAGCTTGAAAAAAGACACCTTTCAGAAAGAAAAAAAAAAGTCTGTACAGTGAATCATAGGATCTTCCATATTCCTGTTTACGAAGGGCTATACTCAAAAATGTGTTCTAAAACAATTAGAAATTGGATAAAAATGTTACGGACATGTGTTTTATTTGAAAGAGAATATTTAAGTGAAAACATAAAGACTAAATCATTGAAAAGCGTTTTTCGTTTCTTTCCGAGCACCGATGACATTATTAACTGAACAACTCTCGCATACTTTGGTCTAATGTCTACATGTATCTAGTAAATGTTTACCTTCGTGCATTGTCTATTTAGTAAAGTTTATGCTTTGATGCTTTTACATTTTAGAAAAATTTATTCCTTGGTGCTATGTGTATTTAGTAAAGGTTATATCTTGGTGCTTGTCTACTTAGTAAAGGTTATAAATTTGTGCTATGTCTATTTACTGTATCTAGTAAACTCTTTACCCTGGTGCTTTGTATAGTTAGTGAATATTATACCTTGGTACTATGTCCATTGCGTAAATGTTATACCTTGGTGCTTTTTCTATTCATTAAAGGTTATACCTTGGTGCTATGTCTATACCTTGGTGCTATGTCGATCACATTGACACGGAGACTGCTGGTATTAAGAGCCTGGATAAACCAGAAGATGACAAGCAGGAGGACAGCATAGCTCGCCTGGGAGCTGTCCATGTAACTTAGACCAATTAAGAACGGAACAGACAACACGTTACCTGTAATGTCATGTTATATCATAAACAACCATACAAAATCAGTCTAAAAAATAGTCAAAATTAATTATGAGGATGAAGATACTTAGCCATAAATATAAAACAACGAATGCAAAGAACCTGAAAGTTACTCAAGTAATCTATTCATTAAAACTGTTTTGATTTGAAAAGATGTTCTTGATACTGGGGTATGTAATAAGGTTTCAATTTTAAATTTTTGTCCTGTCTGACCTGTAGTTAGGAAGAGTTTTCTGACAGCAGTGGTTGAGAGAATGCCTCGAGTAATGAGAAGATCAGCGACATGGCCTCCCCCAAGACACGAAAAGAGCCGGGCTATAGGGGGCAGGGAGGACAACAGGCCGTTCTGTAAGTATACATATGAAATAGCCATGCAGGTATACACCAAAACGAGATAATAATTAAAATAGATCGACCATCAACTACTGCTTATTCATTTGAATGAAAATCTTTCGGGAAATACCTAATTCTTGTTACATTATGATCAATATTTGCTTAAACATATAATCCAAGTCCTTCAATACCGAAGTGACATCGAATTTCAGAACATCATTCAGGTAGAGAGGTACAAAAGTCCCAGTGGTAGTAGAGAGGAACCCGTAGCCAAGTTGACAGACAAGTATTCCCCAGAAAGGTCCCGATCTGAGAATGTCGAGCCATGGTGGGTGTGGCATCTAGATTAAAAAAATACTGAATATAAATGTATAACATGCAAAGATATTAAACAGCTGAGAATAACAGGTAACCATATTAACAGAACACTTCTAATCTTACTTTAGCTACTGTACTGTCACGTCTCCGATGTCGGATTATTTCTATTTCTGATGGTGAGATACGAGGGTGTTCGTATGGACTATCATAGACCAAGAAAAACCAGGGGATTATCATCAAAAGGTTAGATGCACCTTAAATGATTAAGAAAAAAGAAAATCGCTGCATTCTTCAAAGACCATCGTTTCAAAAGGAAAACAACAATGACACTTTTCGACGAAAGACTTCTTTAAAAATGAAAATCTTACTAAAGATGTACATGATTAGTGGCCATCCATTTTGTACTGGGATGGTGCAGATAAAACCAGAAGTCGAATAATTCAAAATGAAGCTTAAAAATAATCCTGCAAATATTAAAAACTTCATTTCAATAAAAAGTACCATAATATCCATGTTTTCTGATTCGATGTGTTCATTTTTCTTATCCAACGAGATATGTTTTCTATTACTTAGTTTTTGTAGGTTTGTGAGGGTAAATTTCGTAAGATATATATAAAGCTGTAAACGTATCATATTATAAAACATGGGCGGTTTATTTGATAAAAATCTGACAACTTGATCTAAGTGCATGTAATACAGTTTACACTTGCTTTATGGGTATACCAAATATTTGATATGGATGTAATTATTTTTGCCTAAAATGTATTTAAAAATGTACTGATAGAATAATATCACTTCTTGACCTGCCACGGCAGTAGAGACAATTTGCGCTCGTTCCTTCAGTGGGGCCCACTTTGACAACAATTCTGTGAGGCTAGCTTGTAATCCACCCTAATAAATTTAAAAATTAAAATTATAACTAATTAAAATGCATTGATTTTTAAAAAATCCACGTTCTGTAGGTTGTTATCAATATCAAAACGCTTACAAAAGAAAGGCCAACCATACATCTAAGCCCGATTCCTATGTAGGGATTAATGGTTAATACTATTGGCGTGGCAGATGAAGAGGCGGCCATTAGGAGGAGTATGACCATCACGACCTTTTTGGCGCTAAATCTGCCGGATAAGTATCCACCAATCAGGGGTGTAAACGGTAAAGCGTAAAACTCCGCTGATAGAACTTGACTTCTGACGTCACCCTCAAGTCTAATGTTCCATATCTAGAAAAGATAGACAACACTACAAGAAAAGGTATTTTATTGACAAACCCCGAGAACTTTGCTGTTTATCAAATATTTGTTAAAAGCTATAGTATTAGCAATTGTACCTTTTTGACAAAGTGATTACAGTGGATGTTTTTATAAATTATTTGTAAATGATGCTGGTCTTTCCATGCATTGTTTCTTTTTACTGAAATATATGGAGACAACGAATAGTATTCAAGCTCAAAAGTCCATTAAGCAAACAAAATAGCTGAAGAGCAAACACGGACCTTTGAACCATCAGAAGTAGGATCAGGGGTCATGGAGGAGTGAGCATCCTCTCCCGACCGGTCACACCCGCGCTGTGTTCCTTGTCATGATCGGAAAATGGCGAAAAACACTATTCAGTGTGTAAATAACAAGTTATTAGTATAAAAATGTCATGACTAAATGCCTGGTCGGTACCATAAATCATTTTGATAATATTAAAGCAATATGAACTGCATTTTGGAGAAATTAGTTTTGTTGTCAAAATATGTTATTATGATATGTATGTTATTTAAACCATTATGTTTAATTAGACTGATGTAAAAAATTATGTTTGTTTTCAGAAGCAAGATTTCATATTGACGTATAGTATTATATAAGAAATCGATATTGTACAGGACGACAGTAATGTAATTTGCTTCAATCAAAGCACATCAATAGTCCTACAGTCTACAAAATAAAGAATTAAAGTTATAAATGTTCTTTTTTTCTCTGATTTTAAGGGGCATGGACACAGTTTCCAACTGAATTTTTAAAACCAATTTTAATGTTTACAAATCCTACCCGAGGCATCGTCTAATGATTAGTAAAAATTTGAAATCATTTGTTGATTAACAGAAACAGAACTTAAAAGTTCTTCATAATGTAAACAAGGCTCGTAATCTAATTAAAATCAGACTTCTTAGATCCGCGCCATATACACTCTGCGTACACTTCTTACGCAGAGTGTATACGGCGCGGATCTAAGAAGTCTGATTTTAATTAGATTGACAAGGCTCGTACCTTGTTTTTGTTTACATATAGAAAAGATCATATTTATAACAAAATGAAATTCAGCAAATCAATAGAAACTGTCGAATCGTATTTAAAATTAACGTTTTTATTGAAATTTTCTACTTTGAACATATACTGTAGATCACTTAATTTTTGCGACACCTTATTTTCGCGAGATAGTCATTGACTCTTGATTAGCGAGACAAAATTTTCGCGAATTGTGGTTATTGCTCCTTATATTCTTAAGGAATACTAATATACGCGAGAATTAATTTTTCGCGAGCACACTGTCTCGCGTGATAATAATAATAATAATAATAATAACCTTTATTTATCCAGGATTACACAATTAGCATAAAGCTAGTTTTCATTGTGGTCCTGCATTAAAACATATTTACAAACACATAAGGATATACAAAATTAACATCTTAAAATAAACACAAGATATAAAAATACAACACATACATATATAAACATGAAGAAGCATATCTTTTGTACACTAAGACATTGAGGAAAAAAAAAATCCATTTTAAGTATTGAGTCTGTTAAAATACTCAGCGAGATACACAGATTTAAAAATATCCACTGACCTAGAATTTCGAACATTTTGTGACAGTTTGTTCCATAAAAATGCAGATGAATATCTAAAAGAACGTTTGTAATTTTCTGTTTTGGCTCGTGGTAAATACAATATGTTTGACATAAAATCATTCGACCTGGTTTGGCGACAATTGACATCTCTTGTATATTGAAACACATTCAAATAATCTGGCATTTGATTGTTTAAAACCTTAAAGAGAAAAGTGACCTGTCTAAACATAAAATAATCCTTGATTGGCATCCACTTTAAACAGGAAAATAAAAAGGTAGTAGGTGTTAAAATATCTCGAATGTTTAAGAGTATCCTAGCTGCCCTCTTTTGAAGTTTGTACAACTTTTCTAAAAACATCTGATTTTTCACATTGCACCAAACAGTGGAACAGTAAGTAAAATGCGGAAATACAATACTATTAAAAACCTTAATTAAAGCATTCGGTGGCATAAAATGACTCACTCTCTTAAGCACAGCAAGTTTTCTTAAAATTTTCTTTGAAATAAAGTCAACATGAACATCCCAAGATAAAGTATTATCAATATAAACACCAAGTAATTTGGCCTGCTTCACAAATTCAATTTGAACATCATTAAAATTTATGATAAGATTTCTACATTTTTGTAACCTTTTGGATGTGCCAATAAGCATGCACTGCGTTTTTTGGAGATTTATACTGAGCTTATTTTTTATCATCCATTGAATTCCTAACTCTAAATCTTCTTGAAGTTTTTTCTCAATAACGTCTATGCATTTATCGCTTACATCCTGCGAGGTGTCGTCTGCGTACATTGTGACTGACGAGTGTTTAAGACATTTTGAGTAGTCATTGATATATAAAATAAAAAATAACGGTCCTAAAATTGACCCTTGAGGGACACCTAAAGATATTTCTTTTTCTCGAGACAGAGCACCTCGCCAACTGACACATTGCTTACGATTTAAAAGATAAGATTGAAAAAATTTAAAACTATTTTCACAGATTCCAAATGACCTCAGCTTGTGTAAAAGAACTTTATGATTGACTGTATCAAAGGCCTTACGCAGGTCAATAAACAGAACTCCAGTAAGTTTACCATCCTCCATGTTTTTAAACCATTTATCTGTGAGATTGTCTAGTGCTGTTTCACATGAGTGACCTGGCCTAAAACCTGATTGACTTTCAGTTATTAGTTTGTTCTTTGATAGATATTCATAAAAAGAATTAAAAACATGACGCTCAATAATTTTGCTAACGACTGGCAAAATAGATACGGGTCTGTAATTGTTTACTAGATTTTCATCACCCGCTTTGTACAATGGAACTACTCTTGCTCTTTTCCATGCATCAACAAATGTACACGATGATAAAGATTCATTAAAAATAAAATGTAATATATCACCAATATGATTAAAAGACATCTTTAAAAGTTTTACAGACAAACCATCAATACCCGTGGCTTTCGAAGATGACATTTTAACAATTTCATTTGCAATAAATTCAATTGTGATTTCTGGAATTCTAAAAGAACCTGGTGGTTTAAGTTGTTCTACTTCCGGTAAAGAGGAATCAAACTGTTTTCCTATTTCATATCCAATACTACAGAAAAAATCATTGAAATAGTTAGCCATAGATTCAAAAGATGTTAAAGTTCCACTCTCCGTTTGTAATTGTGTACATGTTGAAGAATTTTGCTTCGATGGTAGAAATTGTTTGATTACGAGAAAATAAAGTTCTCGCGAATAAAAAGTGATTTACAGTATTAGTATATTAACCTATGTATACATAACATGACACGGACCTTGTTTACATACCAAAGGTTTGGAGCTCTAAATCTGTCTTGTTTCTAGACAGCTGTCGTTCAAATTTTTTTTATGATCATTAGAAAGACCCTGGTTAAACATTTGTAAAAATAAAAAAAAAAAAAAAAAAAAAAAAAAAAAAAATAAAGGTAGAAATCTTAACTAAAATTGTGTCTATACCACTTTAAATTTGTTAATAACAATATTGCTACAACATTTTTCGACATCAATCTTGCAGCTCATATTCCTTTCATTTTATCATTTCTGGGCTGTGAGATTTCAGAATCATTACAATTCAAAACATATGCAAAGGTGCAGAATATAATTTGCTACAATGAAGGGCACTGAAGTGGTAAAATTTTCCGTTTGAATATAACGTTTTGATCTACATTTAGAACGTTGATTGTCATGCAATGACACGCCCATTTCTCTAGAGAGGAAAAATCGGTCAAATAGTTCATTCAAATACCTGTAATAGTCATTCAAATTGAGGGTCGACATAAACAAGGAACAAGCACGTGTTCAACTTCCAAAAACAAGTTAAAATTCATAATTATGTACAAAATCGTCGCAATACGTGTTTAACAGAGGCGGGGACTCTCTAACTCTTAATTTTAAAATCTCCATTTCAATGTAACTCATGTTGCTAGTCGCAAAGAGTAGGGTGTTCAAAAGAAGTACAACCAATATTTCTTTCAAGTTTCTAAAGAAATTGGCGTGTCATTAAGTAAAAATTGATGTCCTATAAGAAACACCCAAACTTTCCACCCAAACGAAAAATTTTAACATTTCAATGCGCTTCATTGTAACAACTGCTTTTTCTGTGTTGTTCTAAACATTATACCGAGCAATAGAATAGATGAAACAATTACACTTTGTTCCTCGGGCGCTGTCATATTATTGGTGGTGTTCGATTGGTTGTGCTTTAAGATATTTGTTGTGTCTTTGTAGTTCGACTCCATGCAGACAAGGACCATCGATAAGCAGTTCTGTAGCATTGGTACAACCACAAACACCAGGGTACACATGTATGTCACGACCCACCGGCAGGAGAGGTACTTGCCAAGGGGTCCTTCTGGATGGTGGTGAGGCGAATTGACATCAGTAGTTGTCTTGGAAAACATTCCTTTATTTGTAGTTAAAGACACTGATCCTCTCCTTTTTTCCTTTGAAACATTCTCATTTTTGTCTGCATCTTAAAACGATTTTTACTTATAAAGAATTTCCTAAATATAATTTAGTACAAGTGTTTTGGACTCAAATAAGGACTCACATTAGGACGACAGTTTGTACTTACCCATTGTCCTGTTCAATTTGTCATCCGTAAAAGTGAATATCTCTGTGAATCAAATTTATATTTACATATGCAAAAAGTATAAATTATACCCAATATACGGAAGCCAAGATAAGTTTTATTTTGTAGATAATTATGATTTCTTTTCCATAAAAATGTACACAGTTTTTATACTTTAGTATACGTACATACGATATCTTCTTTGAATTAGTTTTAGAACTTGAACAAAAACCCTAAATACATAGAGACTCTAAAATACTAAAGCAAGATTTTTTACTTTTGCCACATCAAATCATATTTTCACACAGTTTGTGTAATGAATAATGAGGTTGTTGTTTCCTCTTCGGTTCACCGTAATATGCCGCAGTATATGAAGTTCGTGTCAATGCATCAATATCACAGCTGATTTGTGGAATTTAATCACTCCTTAACACTATATATTGCAAAACGATTGCACCAATCATGCTCAGCTTCCACGACCTACGAAAACACGATACCTTCTTCAACAGCGATAGAATAGTTTTCATTATAAACATATATTTGGAGCCAATTTTGGTCTAAATCATGGAACATAGATACAATTTGAAACTTTCAAACATGGAAACGCTTAAACATTCCATTAATGTCAGTTTCCCCCAAATAGCTAAGCGGTTCATATAAAAAAATGAAAATGGTCATTCATTATGTAATTTAATGACCGTATGAAAAAATACGTCTCGTGGACATATAGAAACTGCTGGGTGGATGTTAGGCTTTGCAAGCTTCCACGCAACAACCACCAAGCTACCATTGTATGACAATTTAGTGCAAACTAGTTAAGTTTCATTCAGTGGTATAGGGGGAGTTAAGAGATGGGTACCCCAAAGCGTAACAGACCAACGGATACTCCGATATGTCGATAACTTTATATAACCTCCCGCTTTTCAAGCAAATGATTTGTATTCATGAATTTATAGGTAACATTTTGTTATTTTGTCTTCGGATATCTTGTTAACACTAGTAACTTTATGTACAACTCTTTTTACAAGATTTTCGGAGACATAAATATTGATCAAATATTTTGACATAGTACGTGCGTTTTGGTCTTGGCATTTCGAAGAAATGATAAATTGGGATGTGGCAAACGCTCTCTCTGTTTGATTTTGCTCTACACATTTTTCTGGGTTCTCTCGCTTTCATTAAAACCCTTATCTTCTCAATGTGTAATATCGACTGCCAAGTTTATCTGTTGCCCTCGTAAACCGATGTTCCGGATGTTAACCATTCCATCGACTTCTATCAAAAATAATAATATTAACTTTATTACCATTATTTTCTTGAAGATTTGTAAAGATTTATTACCTTTAATACCCCGGCATGAAAAATGGGAGGGTATATAGTGATCGGGATGTCCGTTCGTCCGTCTGTTACGCTTTGGGTAACCCATCTCTTATCCAGAACTACTCTTTTATCACTTAATAAAATTTAAAAAGACTTTCACAGGTTCTTTGTTACATAATGACATTGTGCATCTCCTATTCTACTTTTTGATCGGACACATATTTTGAGTGACACATATTTTGAGTTTCCCAGAGAATAACAATGACACGACAATTTTTTCTCTAATTTTGAAGGTTACCCATCTTTTATCCGCAACTCCTCCTTTACTTCCGAATGATACTAAAACAATCCTCCATCGTGTTCATGTTCTTCTTCACCCTATAACTACAAGTCCAGTTGGGCACGTCATTACAGATGACGTAAATATAGTTAATAATGAGGACCTTAGATCCCTTATTTTGAAAGGTCCTAAATATAGGGAACCCCGATCCTTCAACTGGCGTCGGAATTTTAAAAATATTATGGATTTTGTTGAAAATTACACCAGACAATGGGCCAGATATGAAAAGAAGACGTTGACACCTTGTCAGAATGGATTAAACGTATCAGATCCATGTTAAAGTCGCGTATTAAAAAATTGAGGGGAAATATGAAAACCATCTATCCTTCTGTGTTTAATAATCTAGAAGCGAAAAAAGAATTAGATTACATGATCAGTACGTCCTGGTCCCTGCCGAAAAAACAGGTAACATTTTCTTCGTTTGTAAAACTCATAACATATATTGTATTTTAGAAGAACTTGGATTTAATTCTACAAGTGGTAAGCCTACTTCTACTCATACTTCCCTTTCTAAGAGAGAATTTCTTCAAAATCATACATCACTTTTAAATATTTTTAATATTCCACAGAGCCAAAATGAATTTGAAATACCCTATATATATTGGATTCCGAAACTTCATAAAAATCCTCACAAAGATACATTGCGGGTTCCAGTAAATGTTCAACCAAGGCTCTTTCCTTACTCCTCACTAAGATATTGACAGTAGTGAAAGAAAAACTTCAAGAGTACTGTGCAACAATATATGAAAACGTGGTGTGAATCAGATGTGGATACTCAAAAATTCCAAAGAACTTTTGGACAATTTGAAATCACAAGATTTTACCAAATTCAACAGCTTAAAAACTTACGACTTTTCACCTTTATATACAACCATTCCCCACGAATAATTAAAGTCCAGGCTATTTGATATCACATTTACTGACAGCTGCTTTTTCGATAAAAATGGAACTCGTAAATTTACTTACCTGGTCATTTGCAAAATTATTTTGTTAAAACACATTCTGATTGCACAAACAAGTACTCTGAAGTTGACATCAAAGAGGTGCTTGAGTTTCTGATTGACAATATCTATGTGGTTTTTGGAGACCATGTATTCCAACAATCTATTAGAATTCCCATGGGTACCATTTGCGCTCCGTTATTAGTAGACCTATTTTTATATTCATATGTAGCAGAATTTGTGCAAAATCTCATGCGTGAAAAGAGGAAAACACTTGCTGTGGCCTTCAATTCGATATATCAATGACGTATTGTCAATTAACAATGGTAATTTCCATTCCTATGTCGAAACGATATATCCTGGTAAGCTTCAGATAAAAGATACCACCAAGTCTGACACATATGTTTCATACTTGGATCTTTTATTTGAAAAAGACGTTAATTGTAATCGAACAACCCTATATGATAAACATGATGACTTTAGCTTTTCTATCTTCAGCTTCCCTTACTTATGCAGCAATATACCTTCATCACCTGCATACACCTGCATACGGTGTATATAAATCTCAGTTGATTCGATACGTAAGAGCATGCTCTACGTATGAACAATTTCTAAAACGAGGAAAATTATTGACAAGCAAGTTGATGAAACAAGAATATCAGAAGTCTCGTTTAAAGTCATCATTTCGTAAGTTCTATGGTCGTTACAACGACCTTGTCAGCAAATACAATTTATCATTGAGTCAAATACTGAATGACGTTTTTTATACTAATTGTTAGTCTTATTATTTATACACTGAATTGACGATAGATGTTTTCGTAATTTCCCGATCATGACAAGGAGCACACGGCGGGTGTGACCGGTCAGCAGGGGATGCTCACTCCTCCATGGAACCTGATCCCACCTCCAATGTTTCGGAGGTCCCTGTTTGATCTGCTCCTATTTTGTATTGTTTTATGGACTTTGATATTGAATACTGTTCGTTATCTCCATATCCTTCTTTCACAGATTCTGTATTAAATAATACTGTGGTTGCATCAACTGAGCACCAGTTTTCGAAGTATTCGATGTCGACCAGATCAACGAAATTAAATGTTCATTGAATTTAGAAATGTAATATTTATTTGTATATATCTAGATAATTTGCATTAGTTCACGAAACTACGTATCCTTGAAAACGTCTGTTTTACAAAATCCACGAAAATTGATGAAACCACAGTACCATTGTGAACTTCTATTTATATTTCGATATGACACTTATTTTGGGTTTCCCAGAGCAAAACATGGACTTAACCATTACAACCATGATATAGGAGGGGTCGGGGTGGGAGTGGGGTCGGGGTTATCATTTAGTGAGCTCAGTGCTTACAGTACCTCTAGCTGTAAAAGAGAAGATAGACACAAGTTAATTTCAACAAAATATCCTTAAGTTATTTTGGTTATTGCAAAAGCACCGTTTGTCCAATCATTACAGCATGTTTGATGTATTATTACAGACCCAAACCATTGAAAATTTGGCTAAATTGTCCATGCATAATAGTAAGTTTTACAAATACATGTGGTGGTAATCTGTTGTGATTTTCCACAATGTCTTACAACATGGTGACGTCGCTTTCATTAAAAATTTTCATTTCATGTTCATTATGTTTAACTGGATCTCGAATTCTCTTTTTCAATCCAACCATTTCCGTCGAGCTAATTCCTGACGAATTAATTTCAATATTTATCTGATCATCATCATCACCATAATCATCAATAAAGGCACTGTTGATTTCCCCAGTAGGACGTAACTCGCTATTGATGGAAGCTTCAGAAGATTCATTCGTATTAAGTTTATTTATGCCTTTGTTAGCTATATTTACCTGCACACCTTGAGAAATAAATTTCGATGTTACATTACTATTCAAATGAATCATATTCAGATCTGTATTTGTGCCTGTTTCAATAGTCGGTCGTTCATTATCACGGGTTTCATTCACGTGACCATTTGTCTTTATCTGGATTTCATATTCCATATCTGACCCCGGAGACTGTTTGACTGGGTCACCAACAGAAATCTCCCCCTCGAACGAAGGATCTTCTGCCCAAGACTGTTCAACACCACTGCCGAGGAAGAGGAACATCAAAGCGCTGAATACAGACAAACTGGCGCAAATGAAGAACACGATTTGCCATTCTCCCTGTGTTCTCTGTAAACAAAAAATTAAATGCATTTTATCCGAAAATGTAAATAAATAAATTTTGTTATCATACACAATGTTATCTTCTGGAGCTTACTGAGCATTGTGGAAAAATACTCATTTTGCAGGCAGAGAGACCTACGTTTTTGGTCAGCTCAAAGGTAACGATGGGAGACAGCATAGCTGCTATGTATGACACAGTGCCCGTCATGCCCGTTAACACGCCAGCAAACCTACAAAAAAAAACCAAGAAAGGTAGTAATTATTATGCATCCCCGTGGGGATCCGGGTTAGAATAGGTCCTCAGTACCCCTTGCTTGTCGTAAAAGGCGACTAAATGGGGCGGTCCTTCGGATGAGACCGTATAAATCGAGGCCCCGTGTCACAGCAAGTGTGGCACGATAAAGATCCCTCCCTGCTCAAAGGCCGTAAATGCCGAGCATAGGCCTAAATTTGCAGCCCTTCACCGGCAATGGTGGCGTCTCCATATCAGTGCAATATTCTGGAGAGGGACGTTAAACAGTATACAATCCATCAATCAATTATTATGCATACTTGTATAACTAACATACCTTTTCAATCTTCTACCGGTATACGGATTCATATCAGTCATAATTTCCACACTTAAATTTGTAAAATTTACGCATTTAATCTGTATATTTTAATCTAAAAAACTGTACTCTTTAATACCTTAATGTTAAAAAAACTTTATTTCTACCTTGGTGCTGGTACTATGTTTATTTACGATTAGACTATATCCTGGTGCTGTAACTATTTATATAGTCATCATGCACTTGGTGGTTTGTATATTTAAGGCAATACCTTAGTGCTAGGTCTATCTACTAATAGTTAAGGCTATGCTTTAGTGCTTCGTAAATTAAGTAAAGTTTATACCTTGGTGTTATGTCTTTGTGTAAAAGTCTACTGCCGTCCTATGTCTATTTAGTGAAGGCTTTACCTAGGTGTTATGTCTATTTGTGTCTATTTAGTAAACTTTAAGGTTATAACTTGGTGCTATGTCTAATTTATTCAGTAAAGGTTATATTTTAGTACTGTGTCTATTTATCAAAGGCTTTACCTTGGCTTTACCTCGGTGCTTTGTATAGTTCGTAAAGGTTATACATTGGTGCTTTGTCTTTTCAGTAATGGTTATATTTTGGTACTATGTATATTACGTAAAAGTTATGCCTTGGTGCCATGTCTATTCAGTAATGGTTATATTTGGGTAATATGTCTATTACTAGTATGTAAATGTTGGTGCTATATCAGTAAAGATTATATTTACGTACTGTGTCTATTAAAGTAACGGTTATGCCTTAATGCTATGTCTATTCAGTAAAGGTTATATTTTCGTACTCTTTCTATTAAGTAAAGGTTAAAGTTTGGTGCTATGTCTATTTAAATAAGGTTATACTTTATTGATATGTCTACTTAGTAAAGGCTATACCTTGGTGCTTTGTCTATTTAATGAAGGTTATACTTTGTTGCTATGTCTATTTAGTAAAGGCTTTGCTTTACCTTGGTGCTATGTCGATCACATTGACACGGAGACAACTGGTATTAAGAGCCTGAATGAACCAGAAGATGACAAGCAGGAGGACAGCATAGCTCGCCTGCGAGCTGTCCATGTAACTTAGACCAATTAAGAATGGGACAGACAGAACATTACCTGCAATATCATGTAATTAGATAAACAATGAGACATGATCATACAAAATCAATTATCTCGCCTCTCATCAGTCTAAAATTTTTGTGAAAGCAGCTAGGACGTCGGTCCGTTGCTCAAATCATAAAACTTTATTTTGTCTTTCATCTATGCGGCACAACTATTTTTGCAGGGAACTTTTACAGATTTTAAATGTTAGTAAGTCCTGTGCTATTTATCATCAGGTTTATAGATCTCCAGTTACTAGTAGTCAGATCCAAGCGATATATGTGCATATTTATGATAATGAGCTTATAAAATTCTTTATTGCAAGGAAATGCAAATTAGAACAAAGTTTTAGAACATGTGTTTAAACCAAGTTTCCTCTGTTATAGGTGGAAATAGGAAACTATATATATCAAAAACCTAAAAAAGTAAAAAGAAAAAGGAAAGGTGTTTTTAAATTAGTGATATGTTCTGTTTAACCTGTTGTTAGGAAGAGTTTTCTGACAGCAGTGGTTGAGAGAATTCCTCGAGTGATGAGCAGATCAGCGACATGGCCTCCCCCAAGACACGAAAAGAGGCGGGCAATAGGGGGCAGGGAGGACAATAATCCGTTCTGTAAGTATACAAGTAGAATTATACCGGGAAACGTAAATTCCCAAATCGAAAAAAAACAACATTTAAATAAACCTTTTCATATAAAATGCTCGTATAAATTTTAGGAACGTTTTAACGAGTTTGTAATTGGCTTCTGATATGTAAAGTCTTAAGTTATTTTTGTCACATATATTTTTAGTTTCTGTACACATAACTTTATTAAAATCAATTCAGAAAATGGGGGGTCAATATGCTTATTTTGGTGCTACAGTACATTTAATATGACCTTTGTGCACTGAAATTTGTGTTTTATTCAACAGTTACGTCTTGTAAAGTGTAAATTTAATGTTAGATTCGACTCAATTTTTCCTGGACGTTCAGAATATATTTACTATATTTTTTCACAATTCCTTGAAAGAATTCATAAGAAATAATCTATAGATATTTCAGAACTAAAATGACACATTTCACTGCCAAAAAATAATTTTTTCCTGGACGTTCAAAATATATTTACTATATTTTTTCACAATTCCTTGAAAGAATTCATAAGAAATAATCTAATAGATATTTCAGAACCAACATAACACATTTCACTGAAAAAACAGCTTTGTGTGCAATCAGCATGGAAAATTAACAGTACTGTGTACAAAGTAGTTAAAAAGGGAAAAAATGATCATTTTCTTCGGAAAAAAAACCCTCCGCCACAAAATAAAGTTCCTGTCTTAATTCTCTTTGAATAGAATTTAATCACAGTTTTTTTTCATTGAATATTGTCCAGTTTGCATGGAAGAATTCAGATTTAATGTAGAAATAAAGGTCCAGACCAAAAATTGCTCAAAAGCTCAGGATCGAACGTCCTTAAATAAGAACTGGAATACATGCGTTTTTTCTGGATTTATAATCAAAAACACTATCCGTATAGACATCATTGTATACATTGGACTGGGGTGCGTTCAACAGCGTAGCTGCTACGTAGCCGCTACGTAAGGCTATGCTCTTGAACGGACGGCTAACCTAGCTGCTACGTATGGAGAGCTAGCATAAATATTTAATGCTACGTCCCAAATCCAAGATGGTTTCCTTGGTTACAAATTTGCAGCATTCAAGATTTTTACAAAAAGGAGGGTTATTTCCTATATCTAAGTGAATTAAATGTAAATTTAAATACATATTTTCGCCTGAAATAAACTTTATTTGTTCCAGTAATAAGTTTTTACTGATAAATCTTTATTCAAAATATAACACTTAGCAGCTAGGTTAGCTGTTTGTTCAATAGAGATAGATATCTACTACTTAGCTGCTAAGTTAGCCGATACGCTGTTGAACGCACCCCTGGTATTTGAAGAAAAATAATAAAAAAAACCCCCTGTCATTGAACATACCGAGGTTACGTCAAATTTTAGAACATCATTCAGATAGAGAGGAACAAAGGTCCCAGTTGTTGTAGCAATAAATCCGTAGCCGAGTTGACAGACAAGTATACCCCAGAAAGGTCCCGATCTGAGAATGCCGAGCCATGGTGGGCGTGGCATCTAGATTAATGCGTGATCAATTATACATTTACTCAAAGACAATTTTGTACATGAAAAGCGTGGAAAAGACATTGAAAAACAGAACATCTTACCTTGGCAACAGTGCTGTCTCGTCTTCGATGTCGGATTGTTTCTATTTCCGGCAGAGTGATTCGAGGGTGTTCGTATGGACTATCATAGACCAACAGAACCCATGGTATTATCATAAGGAGGTTGAAACCACCTTTGATATTGTTGAAAAGAAAAAAAGTATATTTTTTAAGTAATGGGTCAGATAGGTAATTTTTTTTTCAAATTGAAACGACTAAACGCATGATTTTTGCCCAACATGATATGCGAAAATACTGTAAATGATGTTGAAATTAATGTATTCTTAAAGAATAATTAACTTACTAAAGATGTACATAATGAGTGGCCAGCCATTTTGAACTGGGATCGTACAGAGAAAACCAGAGGCAGAATAATTCACAACGTAGCTTATAAATAAACCTGAAAAAATTAAGAATCTCCAGGAGACGTCATTCAAAGTCATTATTGCATAAAATGAACGCGAAATAAAGAATCTTGTATATATATATATATAATAATTCTTCAATTGTTTTTGGATGTGTTTTCATATCCAATGATTTTTCTAAATCTAAACTCATGGCATTGATTTAGGAAGAAATTGGCCCATTTGACAATAATCATTGAATCAAATCATAAACCATTAAAGCTATATTTATATAAACAAATATCTTTTTCTTTAGAATTGGATTTAAACTTGTATAAACTTGTATAATGTCATCTTAGGAATTTTTTTGCAATTACCTTGATTATTTAATGATGCATTAAATACTCCAGGAAGAACATTTCAAATGTATTTACTTTATATCGAAATTATTAACAAAATATATGTATTTTGCATGGCTGCACATGGCGGATAAATTGATTTCCACTGAAATGATATATTTTTTGTACCTGCCATTACCATAGAGACAAGTTGCGCCCGTTCACTGAGTGGTGCCCACTTCGCCAACAATTCAGTGATGCTGGCCTGTAATCCACCCTTGTGATGAAAGTGATAACTTATGATTAAAATACAATACGGTAAACATTCGATAACTAGAATTAAATAATAAATACTTACAACAGAGAGGCCAACCACACATCTAAGCACGATTGCAGCGTAGGGATTAACGGTTAATACTATGGGCGTGGCAGATGAAAAGGCGGCCGTTAGGACGAGTATGAAAAGAACCATGTTTTTGGCGCTAAATCTTCCAGATAAATATCCACCAATCAGGGGTGTAAACGGTAAAGCGTAAAACTCCGCCGATAGCACTTGCCTTCTGACGTCACCCTCAAGTCTAATGTTCCATACCTAGAAACAATGGTTGGTTTTCTTTGTTATAAGCACATATTGGGAAATACATGGAAATTTTGCAATCGGTAATCGTGCATGTATTAGACTGTGATATGTAAGTAATGAATATTATCTAAGTTAGTAAATCTTTTTACATCGGTTAATCAATAATAACATTTTGATGCATTTGGCAAAATACTCACATTACACATTCAAGCATATTTAGTGATTAAAAATTTCATGAATACAAATCATCGAACGGACATCGACCAATTGAGCTTTCGTGTACCTTGAATTCAGTTTTATCCAATCAATACCAGAACTATAACCAGGGATCCAGGATTTATTAAGCAATTTTCAAAATCACTATAACTTTGTCTAGAAATAAAGATATCTCGCAAGAATTCTTTTTCTCTCGTTACAGATTAAAAAATACGGATAATATTCTGTTAACAATTATTTACTGATTTTACCCCTAAAATAAGGATATGATTTAATTACACTCTGTTCCTCGGGCGCTGTCATATTATTGGTGGTGTTCGATTGGTTGTGCTTTAAGATATTTGTTGTGTCTTTGTAGTTCGACTCCATGCAGACAAGGACCATCGATAAGCAGTTCTGTAGCATTGGTACAACCACAAACACCAGGGTACACATGTATGTCACGACCCACCGGCAGGAGAGGTACTTGCCAAGGGGTCCTTCTGGATGATGGTGAGGCGAATTGACATCTACATAGGGTTTTGATGTGAGGTCATGATTTGTGGTAAAAGATACCGATCCTCTCCTGCTTCCTTTCAAAACTTTCTCACTTTTGTTATCATCTTGAAAAAATGTTAACTTAGATGTACTAAAATTTCAAAGATATAAATAAATGTTAATGATCTCATATCAAAATGGAAGAGAAACAAAATATTAGTGTCAACAGTACACGAAGACAGCAATTTGTACTTACCCATTTTTAAGTATCACCCGTTACAGTGTATTTTTTACTTTGAATCAATACTATATATAAATAACTATATATAAAATTAAAAAATATATGGAAGCCAAGTTAAGTTGTGAATAATCCTTTATCTTAATTTTTTCAGCCCCGAAAAGATATAATTTCATGAATTTTGGAATCATTTTTGGTATTTTAAAAGAAATAATTGTGTTTAACAAACTTTTTATCCAGGAATGATTCATTTTTTTGTTAACTGCTGGAATATGAATAAATACAATAACTGTAAAGAACTAAATAGGTCTTAAGAAGACTTTTCTGATATTTTTACCCTTTTTAATGAGTTTTGTGGTCTATAGATCCGTGTTTCAAGCTTTCAAGTGTTATTATATTTGTCGTTTCAATGAACTATCTGTGAACTAAACTTAAAGTGAACTATCTGTGTCACCTAATGTCAAAATACTTCATCGTTTTCCAGGGAAGAAGAAATGTAAAACATTTAGATACTTTCATTTGATAAACATACAATCAACGCAAGAAACATTAACCCTCTTTTAATTAAAATAAGGAACTCAAGTAGAAAACTAGATAGTGAGTTTTTACAATCATCTTATATCTATATTTCAAAAAATCACCAATATAATTATCTCTCAACATAAAACTCCCAGTTTTCCAGATGAATAAGATGTCTCCCTAGTTCCCTAAACGAGTCAGTTGTAATCCAGATGAGTATTATGGATAACCTGCCCTAGGTTCTTATTATTCATTAGTATTTGGCTCGTTGTGCTCACCGTATTTTGGCTGGAGACTATCATTCATGTCTTTGCATTAATATCACAGCTGATTTTATTGCATCAACTCATTCCTATTCGAGAATGATTCATATGCAAGATTCCATCATATTAGCTAAAGCATTGCGTCACTCATGCCAAGTTTTGTTACCTTGCGACAAGTTTATATCTTGTTTTTGGAGCGATCAAAGTGATTTTCCCCAAAAACCACTCCTACTCTCTGAAATAGTTCTGTTTATATCGTTTGCTTATTCGAAATAATAACCAAAATTCTTATCTTTCCTGTTAAGATTATATTATTATGCAGTAATTTAAATATATATGTTCATGTACATTAGCGTAATGTGTCTGAATATTTTTATCCCAGCTGAATGAATGAAACTTTTTACTGTCAAATCTATTGTTTAATAGATTTGGGAGGAAACGATTTTAACAGAAAATCATAATAGTGATTACAGGAAACCTTGCTTGACCTTGTGATATGTTTTCCATCAAGAAATTATTTCAATTCGAATCGATTTCATCACATCATAAGCGTTCTGTATTTTCACACGTTCCCTATGCCAATTAATTCACAAGCAGAATTGTTGGTCGTTATACCTCACCACTGTATGAAAATTTAGTATAAAACAGACAAGATATTCATTTCAAACAAATGACCAGAATGGAAGGCTCGGCAACAGGTAATGACACTTTAGGATACTTACAGAAAAGTTAAAACAATTTTGATATATGGTAATATAAAATATAACATATAAATTGAATTAAATCTGATGAGATCATATGTAAATTGAATCTCTAGATACATTACAAAACTGCAAGCATAAAAAGTTTACCATAGACTGAAATTCAGCTAGGCTCGATATTTAAAAAGAAGTCAAGATTTAGACATTATAAATCAAGTGTTAGGACTACTAAAAGCCAACGTGGAGGATGCTCTTATGTTCTTTTTTTCATCTGCGATGTATATGTCAGGCTGTAGGGTGACGGAAATTTTGCTATTCATAAGCCGATTGAAGAAAGAAAGTTAAGTTTTAAATAAAAATATTAATATTCTTTATTCATGTTCTTTTAGAAGAGAAAGGTTCCCCCAATGGGTTAACAAAGAGATCATCAACAGTTTCCTTCACAAAACAGATTCATACGAACGGAAGAGAGCACCAAGGATCTGTGACATCGTTTCGAAATTCCTCCACAGCTCCACTCTACAGTTCAAAAGAACTCCTGAAACAAGGTCTCGTAGAGAAATATACATCATGTCGCTGGATGGTGACGTTTTCTTGTTTTATTATCGTCACGTGTTCTATTATGTTACGTCAGTGCATGAGTATGGCAGTCGTCTGCATGGAATCTAATTACAACGCTGCTACAAACTTCGTTGACATGGGAAACTACTCAAATGTAACAAGAAATTTGACAACACAGAGAGGGGTACAAGATGTCATATATAGCTAGTTTTTGTGAATGAATATAAAACGAATCATTTACAGTGTATCTTTGTTTAAAAGTAACATGGTGGAGTTTGCAATAGTTGGTATCCAAAGATGATATGTACATCTATCAAATTGTTTTCATTTACTATACCCTCTTTCCTTAATTTCCAGCTTTGGGACATTGTTTGGGACAGTGAGATGGAGGGGCTGATTTTACAATCCTATTTCTACACTTTTCCCATCACGCCTCTCATTGGCGGGTATCTGTCCGGGAAATTTAGCGGGAAGATGGTAGTGATTGTCATGACGTTGTGCCTGGTTACCTTGTCTGCCGTCACGCCCATTGCTGCGACAGTCAGTCCGTACATTGTAGTGGTCTTACGTTGTTTGATAGGGTTATCTTCGGTAATTAAAATCCTAGAAATAAATTGTGTAAATTCTAGCGATATGTTAATATTGACATTGAGTTAACTATTGGATTAAAGGCACAAAAATGTAACTTGTTAAGTGTCGTCTTACTATATTATATTCCATTTTAAAAACTGATAATAATAAGTATTTTTACCAGACTTTATTAAATATATAATAAGTGTTTCACATAAATATACTATTAAATTAATATTTGAACTAGTAATAAATATTTCTTTTTTATTGGCTCTTACATTTTACAAATTAAGATAAAATACATACATGTAACATTGCAATGAAAATATATAATCAATATTTCTAATAGCTATAGACTTTAAATTATCTTAAATAATAATTGAAAATGGTTTTTGCTTAAACTTAAAAAAAATAATTAAAACAGATCAGTTTTACATATTATCCAATAATTCTTGCCATTCATTGTAAAAATCTTCTTATTTTCCCCTAGTACAATATAGAATTTTTTAACATGTAATTAATAAATATATCTTACTATTTCAGTCAATTACGAAGATTACTTTTTTCTCTTTCACACATTCCAATAGGGAGGTCTGCAGCCAAGTATTACAGCCATTCTTTCCAAATGGGCACCTTTGTCTGAGCGTGCGCAAATAGTCGCTGTCGCGAATGCAGGTAATGCGTCGCGAGTATAAAGTGAATTTAGATAATAACGTAGATTTTAACATTTTTGCATTGTATAAAGAATCGCATTTTCAAAGAAAACAACAAAATGACGCGTATTTTTCTTTTAGGTTTAATGATTGGTTCCATATTTACCTTTTCCGTGTCGGGACTTTTGTGTACCATTCCAATACATAACGGATGGCCTTTCATATTCTACGTCTTCTGTGAGTTGCAGATTCTTTAACACATTTATATCCAGTAATGGTTCATACCTCCATGAATAACAGAAATCTCTCTCTCTCTCTCTCTCTCTCTCTCTCTCTCTTCTCTCTCTCTCTCTCAAGATATTTTATTTCAATGAAGTAGATTGAATAAGATTGAAAAACAAATTTTAGCTTTTTAATGAAAGAAAAATATTAGAATTGACATTTACAAAAATTTTCATATGGTGTTGTGTATGTAGGTTTACATAATACGCTCCCTCCGTTCCTCAATGTTTCTCGTGTAATTGTGTTTTTTGTATACCCAATGTGCTCTCTCTTTTGTAATGAGTATATCTCGCGTATGTAGGTTTACTCCACGTGCTCTCTCTATCTTGTCTCTATGTTGTTATGTGTGTCTTGAGTTTGTAGGTATACTCAACGAGTTCTCTTGTTATAATATGGGTCTTGTATATACTGATGTACTCAATGTGCTTTCTCTGCATGTGTCTGTGTTGTTATGTATGTTTTATGTATGTAGGTAGATTCCATGTGATCTCTCTCTTTGCTATCATGCGTGTTTTATGTATAAAGGGGTATACTCTAGTGCCTTTTCTATTTTCTTATGAAACATATGGAGATAACGAACAGTATTTAAGATCAAAAGTCCATAAAACAATACAAAATAGGTGCAGAGCAACCACGGACCTCCAAAAAAACAGAGGTGGGATCAGGTGCCATGGAGGAGTGAGTGTTTTATTTATGTTGGTTTACCCCATGTGCTCTTTCTGTTGTGATGCATGTCTTGTATATGTAGGTATACTCACGTGCTCTCTCTGATGTTAAAGTGTTTGTCTTTTACATCTAGGTATACTCAATGTGTTCTCTCTGTTGTTATGGGTGTGTATTGTGTATGACAGACCAGATGACCACCCAAGAATTACGTGGAAAGAAAGGGCTCTCATCAATTATAAAAGGAGGTACAGTACGTTAGAAAAGGTATGTTTTTATCTCATCCCTGTAAAATAAAGTTTATTTGAAAATATCTAAAATCTAATTCTAAAAGCGAAATTAACGGGAATTCATAGTCTCTTTACCATTTAAATGATTTTATATATGTAAACTCTTCAATCTCATAAAATCTACAAGATTTGAACAAAATCAGGTATATCAACTGGATTAAAACATTGAGTATAACGGATTGACTAATTGAATTTCAACTATATTCAGATGCCATCGCCTCCTTGGTTGAAAATCTTGACCTCTGGTCCTTTTTGGGGACTGCTGATGGCCCATATGTCACATGGCTTCCTGTTTACGACAATCGGAACTTTTCTTCCCTTATATATGAGCGATGTTTTGAAGTTTGATATAGCAACGGTATGAGTGATATATTAAGTAAATTTTGTCTTCAACTGAAATTAGAATTCAATGACTTAGAAGACATGATGTAGTATTTTATTATTATTTTAATTTTTGTTGACAGAATGGCCTCCTGTCCTCTCTCCCTTTCATTGGCCGATTCATTGGGGCCATCGGAAGTGGAATATTGGCAGACAATTTGATGACGAAAGAATATCTTTCGGTAACCGCCACCAGAAAGATTTTTCATGCGTCTGGTAAGACTTATTAATTTGGAAATATACAATCATAACACTCTCAATAAATAAATCATTTAAACGTATGTCTAATGAGGTTATAATTTGTACAGGTATAGTATTATCTACGCCCTTCTTGATTTGGATGAGTTACATGGAACAGTCGGAGAGGACAACAGCTGTCATTTTACTTGTGACATACTGGACAGTCCAATCTCTGAATAACTCGGGCTTCCGAGTAAACCACATCGATATCGCACCAAGGTAGCTGAGAGAGAGAGAGAGAGAGAGAGAGAGAGAGAGAGAGAGAGAGAGAGAGAGAGAGAGAGAGAGATGTTAATATTAAGTGAGTTGAAAAACTAAAAATTCTTGATTATTTATGTAAAGATAAAAAAAACTTAACAGTAATCAATCAATCAATCAACCAAGAAAAAATGTATCAAACAATACAAATCTGTGAACAGAATACCTTCAGATATTCTAGAGATAGTATTAGGAACCTTTCAGGAGTAAGCATATCGTGTCGATCAGAAACATCCGCTCTATATCTATCATGTTGACGACGGAATATTCTTTAGTCAAATTTAGTATGACATGAAAGGCCTACCAATATGTATGAAATATGTCAGACATAATACAACCCATTGATTATAATGCTTATTTCACTTCGTTTGCCATAAAGTTTAATTGTTAATTGGCCCTTATCGGCTCTAGTTAGAATTGTCTACTGAACATGAATAAGAAGAGTTAAAATTCATAAGTGAAACTATTTCCACATTATACACACAAAGAAGATTGAATATCTCCACACAAAAGATGGCCAAAAACATATTCCTCCATTGTGTTCATATTCTTACTTTAACTAAAGTACTGTTGGGCATGTTTTCACTAGTGACGTAGATGTAGTTCATAATGAGGACCTTACATCAATAAATTTAGGATGTCCTGAATATAGGGAACCCCGATCCTTCAACTAGCGTCGGAATTTCAAAAATATTATGGCTTCTGTAGAAGATTAAGTCAGATGTAGGGCCAGACATGAAAATGAAGACCTTGACGCTATGTCAGAATGAAATTCAATAAAATGTATCAGATTTATGTTAAAACCGCGCATTTAAAGATTGAGGGGCAATATGAAAACCATCTATCCTTCTATTATCAATAATCCTGAAGTGAAAAAAGAATTAGATAGCTTACATGATCAGTACGTACTGGTCCCTGCTGACAAAGCAGGTAACAACATTGCTTTTGCTTGTAAGGCTCATTATATAAAATGCATTTTAGAGGAACTGGGTAATTCTAGGAGTGATAATCCAACGTATACTCATAGTTCCCTTTCTGAGGAAGAAATTCTTCAAAATCATCTATCAATTTTGAATCTTTTTAATATTCCAATCAACCAAAATAAAATTGAATTACCACATCTATATTTGATACTATATGAAACTTCATAAAAATCCTTTAACATAGGAGATTCCAGTAGATGTTCAACAAAGCCTCTTTTTTAAGTCCTTACTAAGATATCAACAGTAGTGAAGGAGAAAATTCAAGTATACTGTGCAAAAATAAATTCGAGAAGTGGTGTAAATCAGATGTGGATACATAAAAATTCAAAGGAACTTTAGGAAAATTTGAAACCACAAGATTATACCAAAATGAACAGCTTAAAAACTTACGACTTTTCAGCTTTATACACAACCATTCCCTACCATAAATTATAGGCCAAACTCTTTAATATCACTGACAATTGCCTTTTTCAATAAAAATGAAACTTGTAAATTTACTTGCCTTGTCACTGGTCATTTGCAAAAAAAATTATTTTGTTAAAAACTTAAAAGACATTCTGATTGAGATAACTACTCTGAAGTTGACTTTAAATAGATGCTTGAGTTTCTGATGACGATATCTATGTGTATTTTGGAGACTAGGTCTTCAAAAAATAAATTGGAATGCCCATGCGTAACCATTGCACCCCGTTGTTAACAGACCTATTTTTGTATTCATATGAATCAGAATTTGTCCAAACTTTCATGCGTGAAAAGAGGAAAACACTTGATGTGGCCTTCATTTCGACATTTAGATATATCGAAGAGGTATTGTCATTAAAAAATGGTTATTTCCATTCTTATGTCGATACGATATATATCCCGGTGAGCTTGAGATAAAAGATACCACCGAGTCTGACACATCTGTTTCATGTTTGAATATTTTACTTGAAAAAGACGTTACTGGTAACCTAACAACCAAGCTATATGATAACCTTTAACTGATGACTTTAACTTTTCAATCGTCAATTTCCTTTACTTACCGGTATAGAGCAATATACCTTCATCACCTATATATTGGATTTATATTTCTCAGTTGATTTGATACGCTAGAACATACTCTTCGTACAGACTATTTCTGAAACAAGGTAAATTATTGAAAAAGAAGTTGAATAAACAAGAATATCAGCAGTCTCGTTTAAAGTCATCATTTCGTAAGTTCTATGGTCGAAATTATTGACAAACACGTTGCTGAAACAAGAATATCAGCAGTCTCGTTCAAACTCATTTCGCAAATTCTATGGTCGATACAATGACCTTGTCAGCAAATACAATTTATCATTGAGTCAAATACTGACTGACGTTTTTCATATCAATTTTTAAGCCATTATTATAAAACACTGATTTGCGGATGGATTTTCCCGTTACTACTATTTCCCGATCATAACCAGGAGCACACGGCGGATGTGACCGTTCGGCAGGGGATGCTCACTCCTCCATGGCACATGATCCCACCTCTGATGTTACCTCTGATGTGTTGGAGGTCCATGTTTTCCTCTGCTCCTAATTTCTATATTTAATGGACTTTTGAGCTTTAAAACCGTTCGTTATATCCATTTATTTCATGGCGTCGTTTCATACAAATAATCTTTAAAATTTTTCTTTCTTCAAATATTTATTGTTGCCCTGTGGAAAAACGTGACTGTTTCTTATTGATTTCACATCTCATATATAGTTCTGTCACTTCGTGTTTTACCTGTATAATATATTAATATTGTGTCGTACATATAATCTGTGACCTCCTTTCTGCACTTATAAATTAAATATCTTTCATTTAGGTTTGCTGGTGTTTTGAACGGCATGACTGCCACTATGGCTTCAGTTGCTGCCCTTATATCACCCATAATTACATCGGAATTGACCAAAAACGTATGTAAAATGATCTAAGTACCAAAACGAATAGCTGCAATATAGGTCTTTTGATAATTTGTTTTGTATTAGAGTTTAATTGAGTACTTACATTTTGTAAAACGTCACATTTTCAATAATATACATGAAGAGACGCCACCGTATATTGGCCTTTGCTCAATACTCTGGGCTATTAATCCGGGCCTATCCATCAATGGAGAGAACAATAAAATTCCATTAATGGTTCTCTTTTCAAAACAATTAGTCACCCTAAGAGAAGCATATATAGAAAATATACAAGAAGAAAATTTTACAATTTTGTCCGAGTTCCATCATTTTCTCAGATTTATTAAATGTTTCTTTACTAAAATTATTTTTTTGTGTTATAAGTTTTAAGAATACTGGTACAGTTTCTGTAACTTTTCATTCCAATATGTTCAAACTAGGGCACCCCGGCTGAGTGGCAGACTGTTTTCTTCATCTGTTCTGGAGTGGGCCTGGCCGGAGCTCTGGCCTTCGTTCTCCTCGGCAGTGGCCTGGAACAAGAATGGGCGAAAGACCCCAACATGAATGTTGACATTGATATATCAGTAACCGAGGAAAAGACGCAGCATTTCAACGGGGAAGGTACAATTGCTGTTGATCGTGAGGAAAATGATAGAATGAATGAGATGATCGATACAGCAAGTCATGGCGGAAATGTAAATAAAGCCTTTGATGAGGAAGTAATGGAAGGAATTATTGGCCATGTAAAACTGTCCTCCTCCTTTAAAGTCCAGTCACGTGATTTTGTTGTACCCAAAAGGACCGTTGTGGAATCCTCTGATGACAAAAGCGATTTTAAAAATAAAACAAGATCAAATGAAGTATGTCATTCAAGAAGAAATAGTGATACATCTGTTTTTCTACAGAGAACAAAACACAGTAGAGATAACTTGAGATTGTATTTACCGAACAGTAATAATGAAATAAACCAGTTGCATTACTTAGATGATGACAAGCATAAAGCTGGTGAACTTGAGATTACTCGTCTCTGATAAACTTGGAATTATATCCCAGGTCAACTGTAAAAAGATGATATAAATAAAAGATGATATGATTTACTCAGTTGTTGTTTTCTTTACATTTTAATGATGGAATATAATTTTTTCCTAAAGAGTTGTACCAGTACTTCTTTGAAATCGTTCACACTAGCATAAAGGACGCACAAGCATATAAAAAATTAAATAAATTCTATTGCATCTTATATTCTTACTCACATTTTATCTAGCATCATGGTTTTTGTTCGAACTCTCCTTTACAAGCATTCTGAAATACTGTAACAAAAGTGAAATTATATTATTTTAAGCATGTATAATTTTGTACTTTTAATCAACCTTGTATGACGATCAACAATGGTCCTTGATCATCAAACAAAATTTTGTTGCAAATTAAATTCTAAATACTGTATGTTATATTTTATGATATAAAACTAAACTATGATATAAAACTAAACTATGAATAAATGTACATATATATTATTTCTTCTCTGGAAAAATATAAATAAATGTGCATAAACATTATTTCTTCTCCAGAAGAAATTTTGATACTTTCATGGTTTATTATGTTGGTTATTTATTTATTTTTTGACCTTTATGTCATAAAGATTTGATTTTTGAATTGATCTGCATGTACTCATTTGTGCTCTTATTATGCCCATGTAATCGAAGGTTCAGGGGGAGGGGGTTATAGTTTTTTCCCTGTCTGTCCATCTGTCAATGTCCACAAAACCTTTAACCTCGCCTAGAACTTTTGAGTGGTCGAGGCTATGGCTTTCCTATTTCACATTTGTATTCCTTGTGACAAGACTACCATCAGATTTGACCTTGACCTTAGAGTCTGATCCAGGTTTGCAAGATTTTACTCAACTTTAACCTTGGCCATGACTTTTGAACTAATGGCGCTAGGGCTTTTATACTTCCCATATGTGAACCTTGTGAAAAGACTTTCCTTTAGATACTAACAACTTTGACCCTTTTACCTTGACCTTGGATTTTGACCTTCTTTTAAAGAAGAAACTTGGCCATAAGTTTTGAACAGGTGGTGCATATAATTTTAATCATAAAATATTTTTTAACAGAACTAGTTTAGTTTCAATAGAAATATGTTTTAATAGTGTACAGTTCACTCTGTAAACCCGGCATTACTCTTCTATGTTCAGCAGGAAGTACTGTCTCGGATGTAAGCTCATATATTTCCGTTACGTGGTTATAAATTAAGTAAAACAATGCTCTTCATTTTCTTTTATTGTATGCTCTGGAGTCAAAATCAGGGTATTATTGTAGGAAATCCTGCTCTCGAAAGCAAGAAAGACTTTCCACCTGAAATTTAATTCAAATCCAATAGTATATAAATTTTTGTACAAGTGATGTGTCCTATAAGCATTCTTTTGTTACAAGTAATACATGTTCGTGTGACTATACTACTTTATAATCGGATATTACTCTCACTATGTTTTTTTCCCTCATATTAGTACTATAATCTTTGTAAGTGAATGTTACTTGGTCCTTTTATTTTCTCGCGAATTTTCCACAGGGCACTAAATTTTTACTTCTTTGAGAAGAATTCAGTTAAGGTAAGCCTTATTAGATCTTATTATCATTTTTTAACAACAAATACGTAAGATTGTATCAGGAAATTCATACTTTAAAGCCATTATAATATGTAATGGGAACAAGGGGGAGCAACGGTTTCGAAAGGGGGGGGGGCTCTCAAATCTGACAAACGGAAAAAAGGAGGGAGAATCTTCCCAAAATACAAGTAATCTGACGAATATATACAAAAATTTAAAAAAAAAATGTTCAAAATGTTGGAGGACTTACTGCCCAAAATAACCTGACAAGCAAAGGGAAATAAAATGTCCAGTCAATGGAATTTTTTTAGTGCTCAGCTTTACTGCAACAAAAAGTGTGTGTGGGGGATTTTAGTATGGTAAAAAGTGGGAATGTGTGTCCTTCCTCATGTTCTACAGGCCTCATTACACCACTCAATGATATTAATTCAAAATGGTGTTACGTTGCATTATAAATTCTTTAATTCATTGCTGAATTCTAGATTCCTAAAAAGTTTACGATTTTACTCATTTATAACAAAGGAAGCTCTAAACACAAAAAAACAACGTTTTTTGATTTGGAGAGAGATTTATCATACATGTATATAGGCTAAATGTGTGCATATTGAGCTTAATTTCGCAGGAAAATGATCAAAGACAATGGACTATGCATAAACAGAAACACTGTTGTTTACTTACATTGGAAAAATTAATAGAAATAATGAATTCAATTACTAATTCATGGTCTAATATAGTGCTCAGCATATCTGAGTTTATTACAATTTGTGCAATATACTGTGCTCGTATTAATATAACCATTTTTTCTATACCTCACTTCTAAGGGCACATCACTCGAACTACATAAAATTACCCTTTAATATTAGCAGTCTTTATTGAGCAGTATTTAGAGCTTCCTTAACCTAGGGTTTACAATTGCTTTTTTAAAACTAAAAATCAATAAGGGAACATTTTTGCATATAGAGTTTTTTACTTTATTTTGCATAGGTAGTTATGGTATATACAGTCAACGAAACTTTCAAATGCCTTAAAGTTGAACCTGATTGCTGTGAAAATATCTACTTGAGTAATCCATACGTGCTTGGTGTGGAATCGGTTTCCGTTCAAAACTGCTATGTGAATAAAGATATCATGAATTTCACTGCATTTTTCAACAGAAACAATTCTTATTTTAAATATAATATTTTCCGTTGCTGTGGAGGTCTTGTAAACTTCAAATTAGGTAGGTAAAATTAAAACATTACAATGTTTCCTTTATTTCAATTTTGTTAATCCAGTAAATAACAGTTGCGACTTTGCAGAAAAGATACATAACTCGCGAAATCGGATAATACGAGGGTTGATCCACAAGTAATGTTCATATCTTTTATATTTGGCGTCACATTATCAAACATAATACCAATGCAAGAGATGCACAAATATAAATCTAATTAAAACTGAATGTTTAATTATCATATATATATATACTCAGTACATTTTGGCCGTGGTTTGCGACGATGATTTTAGGTGCAGCGACTAATCGAACGTTGTGAATATTCCGATATTTTGAAAAGTATAAATCATGTTGAATTAAGGAGTAACTGTATTATTTTTCGATTTCATGATGTGATCAATCGACTGGGTTGGGTGATAATTTCGGCGTTTATGCATAAAATTATCACGCAAGCCAATCGATTGATCATCGTCATGAAATTGAGAAATCTGACAGTTATTCCTTATATTTACATGCTTTGATTCCGCCAATCCACGTGCTCCGGGCCCTGCTTCTGTCTAGCTGTTTGTTCCGCCCTGCACGTGGTTTTTTTTTGGAACCGCATCAATACATTGATGGGGAATTCTACCACGATTATTGTAAAGATCAAAGGAAACCGGCGGACATTCTCCAATAAATCACGAACGTAATCAAAAAATTATCAGATCAGAGACACTTATAAAATCTGAACAATTCAAATGCATGTTTGGCTGTAGAATGAAAATACTTGTTTAGCCCGCATCGATGTGTCGTCTTTAAATTGCATCAAGTTGCTGATGAATGTCGGTTTTTATAGCTAAGCGGGGCTATTCCACGAACCTCCCTACACATTAAACAACGTGATTTTAGTTTGTAAAACAGCCACATGATTTTGTTATTGTATATTCATTACAAAATGACACTAAAAATTGAACAAATTTGTAATTTAAAAAGTCGTATTTTCAATGTAACGAAACAAAATCGTCGTACATTCTATACACGGGTAAGCAAACAAATTTTCTGATAGTGGTTATTGTGCAACAGACCACGAAAACGTGACTTTATTTCTTAAATAAAGTACATTTACAATTTGTAATATTAAAAATATACATTGGAAGATGAAAATAACTTTTAAGGTTAAAGTGAACTAAATTAGCTTAATTTTTATTTTTTGTTGTTCATATAAAGCTGAATTATGATTTTTGAAGTCGTGACATTACTTTTGGATAAAATCGTATATATTTTTTTAAAATTTTTCTGCTTTCTATGGAGGAAATTCACAAAAATAAACTATAAACATGAACTTAATACAATTGATAATACTGTAAAGGTTTACATTTGGCTGTGTATTCTTTTTACAAACCGTAAACTATAGTTAACGATTGATTCAAGTACAACAATAAATATTTGTACATATACAAATAAAGAACTATTTTATACAGTCGTTAAATCAAATTTTCGCTAACTAGTTTATAATTTAATTTCCGCCAAATAACAGGCTAAATATAATACATTTACAAAATTTCAGAATACTTTTGTAACACGTTTACAAAATACTAATTTGTTATAACAAATAAATTATCACAAATCGTGAAACTTATAGATTTTTGCTTTGATCTGGCTTTGTAGATCTGTATACATTTCAAATTTTGTCAAAAATAGTAATTTGTTTTAACAAATTACTGATTTGTTTTAAGAAATTACTAATTTGTTATACCAAATTAATAATTTCTTTTAACAAATTAGTAATTTTTTTAATATCAGTTTAATAATTTGTTACATCAAATTAGTATTAAATTAGTTATATCAAATTAGTAATTTATTATAACAAATTAGTAATTTGTTATAACAAATTTGTAGTTTGTTTAACTAATTTTTTTGATTAAGGCGTGCCATAAATTTCTTGTACAGAAGTTAAATTAATGAAATTTCTAGAATAGAAACAATATTTTTGGCATGAAATAAAACTATCATTTGTTTTATTGTGGAAAAAACTGTGGTTTAATTTGTGCATTTCTAAGTTTAATGCAGAAAAGCTTTTTAAGAATCTAATTACACTGTGCTTATCTTCCTTTAGCAATGTTCGATAGTAAACCAAAATCCGTGAAAATCTTTTGATTTCAGTTTTTATATATATTATAAACTGCTTTGAAAAATCACATATCTCAAAATCTTTGTGTTGATTTTCATTTATTTTTTATTGTTCATTCTAAATTGTTTCTAAAATTTTTTTTAATTTTTTAAGAAATTTTGCAAAAATGCACAATTAATGAGCATAATTACAATATTACAGGTCATCACTCTCCTTCCAAGCAAAAACCCCTCTCTTATGAAATCTGACAAAATTTTACGTCACAATAGAAAAAGCGACGTCATTGTTTTGCAACAAAAACGATCAAAATATACGCGCCTGACTGCGTTCCAACTATATGCTTTGTTTTACGTCACAGAATTTTCTCAAGTTGCTTGATGCATAATTTTTTATGACTATTGTCTATTTCATAACATACACATTAAACAACGTGATTTTGTCAGTAAAACATGTGCATTAAACATTAAAATGTATAAGATTGTTCTGATTAAATACATAACAAATTTGTAATTTACAAAATTCTATTTTCAATGTAAGGATATATAAGCTACATTAATTGAAAAGACGTATATCAAACAAATTTTCCTTTTTTGTTTTGTGTTGAAAAGCGATAACTTGTTAATACCATGGTAACCCCCCCCGTTTCTCAAACCACCACCAAAAAATTATAAGAATATAATGTAATAAAGCATATATAGAAATAAATACATGTACATACATGTATTTTTTTACAAATTTGTGGAAGTTCTGAAAAATACCGTATTTGACACGCATCCACACCTACATTATTCATCTAACTGCTAGTCGGCTTTTATCTTTCAACCCCCCCCCCCTCTCCGGCATCACTGGATGCTGATGTTAACAGTGAAAATTTATTTCAGAAAAAATAAAGTACATTTACAATTTGTTTTTTATGTGCATGACAAAGACATTGGAAATGTAAATATTTGAAATTGTGAAAAAAAAATACATTTCCAAAATATTTTAATCATTTATAATTTTGTTGTTTTCGTCTAACGTAGGTAGCAATTTAATTTCAAGGTAGATCACATACTTTTGGACATAACCTGTATATATTTTTTTCTGCATTTTTCTAGCTTTCTAAGAGGAAAATCAGAAAATTAATGAACAATAAACATTTTTAATACTTTTGTTGATGTAGTTTGAAAAACATTTGGCTGTGTTTTTTAAACGCATGCTCATGGGAAAATATTTAAACGTTATCATTTTAGTGCAACAATCTTTCACATTGTATATGCAAATGTGGAAAAAATAAAATCAAATTTTAATAGTTTATAATTTATTTTATCAATATATTGAAATCCTATATAAGACATTTACAAAATTTGGAAATACTTTTGTATAAAATTTACAAAATTTTAATTTGCTTTCAAAATAAATTTGCAATGATACATGTAGAATTTCAGTTTAAAGTGCTAAATGAAAGATACAAACATTTCAAATTTGATGTTGACAACACAAAATGTTTTAACAAATTATGTTTGTCTAAGAAATTTTTACGTCATTTAGTTAGCCAAAATTAATAATTTCTTTTCCATGGCTTTCCATTTTTTTATATCAGTTTAATAATTGGTTAAACATGAAATTAGTAATTAGTTATATAGAGAATTACCGCATTATTATAAAAACTAGTAATTTGTTGTAACAAAGTAGTTTGTTATAACTAATTACACTGTCCGCTACATTATGGCAAGCACAAAATTACGGATATATCTTGAAAAAAACAATTATTTTAATTTCAGTGACCATAAAAAATATCTTATATAAACAAAATCAAGGTAACTTTTGAAACAAATGTTTAAATTTAAATATATTGTTTGTTTGTATGTTGTTAAACATACATGAATGCAGAAACAAACGTACATAAAAACTCGACAAGCGAAAAAAACTTAACAAACGTGGAGAGCTGCAAATATTGTCTTATAACCGGCACTCAGGTCCTTTGAGCAGTGAGGGATCTTTTTCGGTGCCAGCCCTTCAACTCCTCGGGCACATTTTCTTTTTACAATGAATTCAATGATATGTTAAAACTTTTATTACTAACACAAAAGTATCACCTCCTCCCCCCGCTTTCAGAACACGTGGACTCTTTGTAAGTTGGTACAAAAATGGACACAGATGTTGAAGTTAATATATTCTGTATAACATTAGATTTATATTTTTTCCTAGCATTTCACACAAAAATATATTAAAAATGTATGTGTGTAAAATGTTATTAAAACTTAAAATATATTTTATGCATTAAAAAAATTAATGTATGAGAAGCATTTTATTCTAAAAAAGTCCAATGTGCAGATTTCAGTAAAACATGTTGGTGTTAATAAATTTCTTTATGTGTTTTTTTTTGTATAAAAATTCATATGATCAAATATTGTACATTTGTAAAAAGATTTTTATCAAAATTTTCTGAAATAGGCCCCTGACTTACACATTTTTATTAGTCCTAAAATATTTCTTTTAGCTTTTGACTAACTGGTACGTTTTTCAGAGGACCTTCATGATAGAAAAAAGTGTTGACCTGTGAAAATAAAACCTGTTGTTTTAAAAAAAAACAAGCTAAAACAAAAAAAAACAAAACTGATGACATGTATGTTTTTAAAATCTCATACGTGTGTGTAACTGAGGGTAAATGTTGAGAAAGTATGTCTAACTTTCACTTTCATAGATTTGCGTGTAGCACAATACATGTACTCCATAACCCCTTTTTGTTGTTTGATATTGGGAAATGTTGCTGTGTGTATTCTTTATATATTAATTACATGTACGTGGTTTTCTGCATTTAAAATATACTAGATTTTTTTTTAAAAGATGAATCAAAAGCTTTGATTCAGTGATAAATACGCAAATTTGTTAAAGTTTTTATATATCAAAATATATTACTTTAACTATTCATAAATTACAGAGTTTAAGAGTATATATCAAAATAGTCTAAATCGAAAAAAAATGCTTATATATCGGGAGCCGGATGTTTCATTGCAGATTTACCGCGTGCACGTTTGTTAATTTTTTAACGTTTGTCTTCTTTTTATGTACATAATTCTGCAAAGAAAATGCATATGGTTTTGCATTCATATATGTTTGGTAATCATCATTTACATTGATATATTGCTTACAAATGTATATTTGTTCATTAACAAAAAGCAAGTCCTGTTGAATGCTGTATATCTTTGTCATTGTTTTATGGTCATTGAAATTAAAATAATTGTCAAAAATAAATTGATGAACTAAAATATTTTTGTTGTTGCTGGTTTTATAGAATTCATCTCATATTTCTTGTAAAATTGAAAGTGAAATTTTACAGAATCAAGACAATATAATATTTGTGATGTTTTCTGAAAGTCAGAAGGTACTATTTGAACTTATTGGCATAAAAATTCCAAGTTATGAAAGCTTTTTCAATAGTTGAGAAAAAAATGGATAAATCAAATAAGGCTTATATATATGAAGCAGAACGTTGTGGAAATATGCCAAGTTACTAATTACGTACATTTCATATTTTTATATGAGAAAAGCCTTAGAAAATTTATAAAATATTTCTGTGCGTATAAATCTTCCTTTGAATACCTGTAAATCCGTAACCACCGATCGCCCGTTTCAGTTTTTGGATACTGTGTATATTATGTAAACTGCTTTGAAAAAACATATTTCAAAATCTTTTGACGACGGTGGCAGAGTATGTTTTCTGAAAGGAAATTCCTCTGAAAATTGAAGTTTTTGTTTAAGAAAATACTGGAAAAGAATTTTGACGCCACAATTAGCATTTAATTATGTGAAAAACGATTTATGTATTCTTACTGCATGGAATTGCTATGATTCAGAAAGAATGAATTTTAATTTCTTATATCACTTTCATATTTTTGAAAAATACAGGGCTTATTGTGTATTGAAAGTGTACCTGTTTTTACCTTTGACTGTTTTATATTAAAGGCAAGGTCAGGTCAAGGTCATTACCTTTTCCTTGAACATTAAGAATGAAAATTATTGTTGCCAATCATGTAACCCCTATTTGTATTTCAAAAGATTGAATGTTTTCTTTTTGCATAAAAATCGTACTACAATATAGGGCCTATAAGATGATATTAATTACCAAATTGAAAAGCCAAAATTAAATGGCTATTGGCTAATCCGAATGTTCTCTACTTTTCAAAGTTTTAAGATATACATTGTACTAGTATTAGGTATTTTTATATGCTTCCTTTATTCAAAATTTTCTTATTTTCACATATAGTAAAGCTGTCACATAAAGATTCAAATGGTACTAAAACAAAAAGATTTGATCGTTTACTAAGAGAGAATAAAAACTTTTTGCGGACTTTTGGTTCAAATCTGTACTTAGATTGGAAGCATTTAAAAGCTAACATAGTTCTTATTTGTTTGAAAAATAATATTTTTTGATATATTTTGAAACTTTAGTCCATTAATAATAAAAACCTATATTTGAAAACTTCTTTAAGTCTTTGAGTGTGTAAAATTCATAACTAATTTCATTGCTCTATAAAAAAATGAGAGACAGAAAAGAAGATATTTTCATACGCCCCGATTCCTCCAAAAATATAGTTCCTGCTTATTTCTAAAAGCAGTTTACCATATCTATTTAAAGATGTACAGTGGTGATGAGGAAAGAAAAATATGGTCATTTAAATCTCTTACTGAATATATAAGACATATAAGCAAATATACTTTGAATATTTCATCTAGTCAGAAACCAGAGAAGATTCCCACCTATAACAAATTGATTTACTAATTTGTTTTATCAAATTGACAATTTGCTTTGATAATTTGTTAAAACAAATTGATAATTCATTAAAAAAATTAAAAAAAGATTATGTTGCGGCCCTGATACGCTTCCGTACATATCACCTGTACAGGAATCACACAGATTTGGGCATCAAAAATAATGGGAAACATGGGATTAATTATCACATGTTTCCCACTATCGTTGATGTCCCTGGCATACTATGAACTAGACAGTGATTCCTTATATTTCAGAAAGTGATTCCTTATATTTCCGTTTCACTGTGAAATAAAATTGTAGATTTATATTTTTAAAATGTAGACATAGACTTAAATTACTCGAGGACTTCCATGCCAATTTCCATAGCCCTCTCCCACTGACGTCAAACACAAAGACAGCCGCACGAGATTTTCATGCATATTTGGCATCCTTGGCGTCAGACACAGAGACAGATGCGCAGGAGATTTGCATGCACATTAGGCCTCCTTAGCTCCTTATCGACCTGCCTAATTTAAATTCCGGCAGGTTTAGCAAGAAATTAACTCCGCTAAGTTTCAAAGAGTTATCACAGAGACAAAAATAAGAAATGGAAATATTTCCATTTCATTGTGAAATAAAATTGTAGATTTAGATTTTTTAAAATGTAGACATAGATTTAAATTACACGAGGACTTCCATGCCGATTTCTATAGTCCTCGCCCACGGACGTCAAACACAAAGGCAGGCGCAAGAGATTTACATGCACATTTGGGCTCCTTATCGTCAGACACAGAGACAGATACGCACGATATTTGACGATATTTGCATGCATAGTAGGCCTCTCCTGACCTATCGACCTGTCTAATTTACATTTCGGTAGAATTATCAAGAAATCAACTCCGCTAACTTCAAAGAGTTATCACAGAAAGAAAAAAAATAGAAATGAAAATATTTCTTGATCAGTGATTGTTCCATCAATGATACGTATTATGACATACCGATAAATCATGCAATAATTTATTATTCTTCTGTAACTTAGTATTTATATAGATTATAATAATAAACAATAAAATTTCGTTCTTTGGTTGTTCGTACGGGAATTAAACCGCGGGTTATGTATTTTTTTTTGGCAACAACTGCTACATTGATTTCCGTAATAATAGACAAAGAAAGCACACCATTTATTAAAAAAAAAATCCTCCAGTCTAATCTTGCAATTTCTCTAGCGTGTTTTATTTATTACACTAAAATCTGAATGGTTTAGACGCATATAAGGTTTTGCTAAAGGTCAAGATGTCCAAAACTTTATATTTGATAGCTCAAAAACTATAACAATAGCTATTTTTTCTTTGATGTCATTGGCACACCCAAACAAACTAGACAGTGATTTCATAATTTTTTTTTATTTCATTGTGAAACTTTTAAAATGTTGTCTTACAGATTTAAATTACACGAGGTCTTCCAATGCAATTTCACTTGATAATCAATTCAATTGATAGTCCCGTCCCGCCCGTTGACGTCAGACACAAAGACTGACGCGCGAGATTTACACGCGTATTGGGCCTCCTTAGCTCCTGACCGCTTGGCAAAATTAACATTCCGATAGAATTATCCAGAAATTTCATATTTCAATGTCTGTTGATTTCTGTGATAACTCTTTGAAAGTTAGTGGAGTTGATTTCTTGATAATTCTTTAGGCAAAGCGATAGGTCAGAAGGCCTAATATGCATGACTGTAAATCTCGTGCGCAACTGTCTTTGTGTCTGACGCTAAAGCGGCCAAATATGCATGTAAATCTTGTGCGGCTAATTTTGCGTTTGACATCAGTGGATGAGGGGCGAGGACTATTGAAATTGACATGAGAGGGCTCGTGGAATTTAATTATTTAAATATAGATTTTCAAAAGCCAAATTTACAATTTCATTTCCCAATAAAACGGAAATATAAGGAATCACTGTCTAGTTAGTAAAGTATGCCTGGGACATCAACGATAGTTGAAAACATGGAATAATATATGCATGCAAATTATCCCACGTTTCCAACTATTGTTGATGCCCAGGCATACTCTACTATCTAGACCGTGAGTCCTTAAATCAATGTACTGAAGATAGCTCAAAATGTTCCATTCAAACGGAAAATTTTGTCACCTCTACATTGATAAAAAGAACCCAATTTGTAATGAATTTCTCAAAAATCGGTTTTAAGTATTTAATTATTAAAGGATTGAGAACGGATATTGGTTTTCTTATGAAATGGAGAAGAAATACTCAATGAATGGAAAAATGAATATATTGCTTAATGTTTATACATGCCATGTCATCAAGTCGCAATACCTTGATAACAAAATGAACGTGAGTGTAAAATCTACCTTGTTGCGAGTACAAAGCTATGTGCGACAGAATATAAGAATGGTAGAATGTTGATATGGCTGTTATTTTTCACTGAACAGCGGTCTCTGAGCTCCTTGGCAATGCTGATACTGATGCAGTAACCACACAAGGAATTTCAGGTAACACCGAAAGCCCCTTCGTCGTCAGCATAGTCTTCGCTGTTCTGTTTGCTGTCATAATCATCATTGGTGCTGGGTTCTTTCTGCGAAGTAGATTGAGAAGACGGAGAATGACAAGACAAGATTCTCGGTATGATTTTAAAAAAAATAACAGATTGATTTTTTTAAAAAACTTTGTTCTAAAATTATGAGAGAGAGAGAGAGAGAGAGAGAGAGAGAGAGAGAGAGAGTAGAGGGATCTTTTCAAAGTTTGGTCATTTTTTGCACTTCACGATCAAGGTTAAGAAGTACAAAAAATTGGTACAAAAAGAAAGTTTTCAGAAGAAAAAAGCGATGGAAATATGGAAGCCCTACTGCATTAACAATTCAAAAGTTATGATCAAGGAGTTTTTTTTGTTGGAAAAACAGACAACTAGACAGACAGAAAGAAAGAGACAAACAGACAGCTTGACAGACGGATGGACTAAAATCTATATGCCCATGAATCTATGATTGCGGGGACATAACAATCAAATATACTCATACATGTAGGCGTCGCAAGCAAACTGAAAGTTGCGGGGGGATGCTAAACCAACAAAAAAAGGCAAGCCCAAATTGTCAAGGCTATATCATGTCTATCTTTGCAAAACAAAGTTATGGGGGGTACTCTTGTACTCAAAGGAGAATGATCATTCAAGCAATAAAGGAAAGCAAAGCAGATAAAGTGGATACCGGGGCAAGAGATGTGTTCTGAATTCTTAAGCATCACTACTGTTCAATTATGTCTTTATGTATATAATTATATATTTAAGTTATTATTGTGAACAAAGTAAACCTTATCTTATAGGTACGTGACTACAGCAAACAGAAATTCACACGTGTATGCTGTACCAATAGCTAGTACAGGGTATTTGTATCCGGAAACTTCACCTCCACCAAAGAACACTCTATCAAATCAGAATTATGTACACGAATATACAGAAATCATAGAATAGCTTATTTAAATCTTAAAGAAAAGTTGTACTGAATTTAAAACTGTTTGTTATGTATACCGATTGATGTATTTTGACCGATGAAGAGGGTAAACAAGTCTTATGTAAGTATATTATATCATTAATTATAATCAATTTGTACACGCATAAGCGGCTGGCTAAAAGGAATCATGCTGATCATGCTGATATATTCATTTGAACTTTATACGTTTTACTTTCACCGTTGAACTTTACCGTATCATGACACTTTTTGGCGATGCATGAAAAAAAGACATAAAAGTTTTCCAGAATTCTAACAATCATTGTTTGAATTCAAGAGAAATGCATTTTATACATAATAGATTTGTCACATGACAGTGTCTCTTTTGTCTCAAAGTTTTGGAACATATTATTTTGACTTAGTTCCTTTTTTTTTATTAAGATCTTTTGTCTTCACGGAAGATCTGATAGTGATTTTATCGTTGTCACCCCGCTGTCACTGAAAAAGGGAGATATTTAATTATTATCTGCCTTTCCGTTTGTCTTGTCTTCCTGTCTGTCATGCTTGTTTCCATGCGAAATCTCAAAGATCCTTTGTTTGACAGAGCGTTTGCAATGTAATTTTAAACTATGTTTTTAGAAAGATATTTTTTGAAATTTGTTTTTTTTTTTAGATTAAAAGGTCAAAATTCAAGATCGTAACTTCATACATTCTGGCTGTGTGTTACTCTTTCGTTAACTGCATGGTGATATCCCAAGAAGCTTTAAAAATAAAAAAAAAAGGGGTACATTATCAGAGGAAAAATGACAGCTAAAATTATTTGAGTAGCACCCGACCCCCCCCCCCCCCCCAATCACACACACCAAAAAACTGAGAACAGACTTAATTCAAAATTAAATGTCCTGACAACGAGTATGAAAAAATTCAGTCAGCATTTGAATTAACGATAAATTATATGTGCTGACAAGGTCATTGTATCCACCATAGAACTTAAGAAAATGGTGACTTCATACGATAATGCTGATATTCTTGCTTCATCAACTTGTTTGTCAATAAATTACCTCGTTTAAGAAATTGTTCATATGTACATGTAGAATATGTTCTTGCAAATGGACTGAGAAATATGAAATATGTATATTGTTTCATGAGTAAGAGAAGTTGACAATAAAAAGAATTAAAGGCATTACGATTATCATAAAGCTTTGTTGTTCATTTTCATCATATTCATATGAATATAAAATAGGCCAGTCATTACGGAGTGCCACTGGTACCCATGGGAATTCCAACAGATTTCTGGAAAACATGCTCTCCAAAATCCCCATAAAATAGAATCTCGAGCATCTTTAAAATATTAAATTCAGAATAATTGTGTATACAATCAGATTGTCTTTTAACAAGGAAATGTTGCAAATGACCTTTGCTAAGGTAAGTAAATTGACGAGTTCCATTCTTAATGAAAATAAAGCTGTCAATGATGTGAGAAAGCCTTGAATTAGTTATGTATACTAAGCAGCCAGTCCTCTATTCTGCAAAGCACAAGAGATCTTTTACAAGCAGATCTAAAAAAAAAAACTAAATAGACATAAAAATGTTCCAACTGTTAGTGCTCTTTAATCGTGACCAGTTACTTAGATTATTGTTATCCACAAAAACTTTGATAAAGTGCAATGTTAGTAATGATAATTGAGACAATGCTGGCCTTAATAACCTTTATCGAACAGAATGTTGAAGTTCACAAAGTCAAAGATAGCCTATCTTTGACTTTGTGAACTTCAACATTCTGTTCATTAAAGGTTATTAAGGCCAGCGTTGTCTCAATTATCATTATTAACATTAATCTATTTTAATCAGTTCATAACGCCTAGCCAGATTGTGAAATGCCACAGGCATACACAGTATTTATGCCTAAATGTACGTATAAATTCATTGATATTCTAAGTTGTGAGCAAAAGTGAAAACAAGGGAATTTTGAGGTAGTTTTTGGGAAAAATCAGAAGAATGATTAGAATTATTTTTCCATTCCTGCTGCTATCCTGCTTTGGTTTCTCGACTTGTGACGTCTATTCAGAGGTTGGTTTACGTTGTTTAAAATGTATTTTCCCTACTTCTTCAGCGAATTTCATCGGAAATATTTCAAGCTCGACTTGAAATCTATTAATTGAATTTTGTTTAGTTTAAAAATCATGACTTAAAAGAATTTCAATGTTTTTAACTTCTACATATACATGTATAAACTCACAGATATACCAGTTCTAGAAATTTGTTGATTACATGTAAGAGTCCACAATACAATACTGCACTTTGATAATATGAAATTATTGAAATACTTTTATAAGTGTTAGACATAGTTAGTTTCGAGAATATCCATCAAAACTTAAAAAAAGTTGCAGAGTGGTTCAATTAGAAAAGTAGTTTATCTTTACAAAATAAGCGAAAAAAATCTTAAACAAACAAAGAAACAAACATTTTTTTTTTCAGATCAAAGAATTGCAAAATGGACAAAAAGAAATTAAAGATATGCTGAAAAAAGTCCTATCAAAATTACAATCAAGCAACACGATTGCGCCAACATCTTCTCAAGAGGCTGACGAAGGATCATCTTTGGTAAAGATAGAAACTTATGTTTGCAACTTCTTAAATAAAAGCAACAAAGGGATTTTCAGACCATAGGTCACGTTCATTTGATACGTTGATGGTATGATACTTTTTTCTCTGATGACAAAGCAATGTGCTATTTTGATCTTAACTAAGAGCATTCTGAAAAGGACAATGGTTTAGAAAAGTTCACTTACAGTTGTGACCATAAAAGGGCTTCTTGGATCTACTGACAAAATTTCTCAAAATAAAGTTAGAAAAGTTATTTGAACATGTTGATTAATGTTACAAACAAAATATCTATTTTTGAAATTTTCTTTGGTTGATTGATTGTATATTGTTTAACATCCCTCTCGAGAATTTTTCACTCATATGGAGACAACCTCCAGTACAACATTATTTACTGGTATTTCACTGTATTACAGAGAGAACCTGTTTAAACATTAAACTACATATTTATTCTTATTTGCCTTTCCTTGCAATCAAGATTTTTATAAATTCATCATCATACGAGGGCTGTTCCATAAATAATGTCCTAAGTGCTATGATATACAACATAGAAATCAAATGAATCATAGGAAAAACTTGATTTTTCTCTCATGATTGAATCTTTAATGAATTGATTACAATTTATGTGACCATTTTGTATCACATAATTTTATTGTGAGAAGCTGGAATACAAGGACTGTACGAGACAATGTATTACATGTAAAAATGAATGGTGAAGAATCAGTAAACTAGAATGAAATCACTGTATACAAAGTGCTAATCGAAAATCTACTTGATTTGGATCACTAGCTATATTTGTTTGGATCATTCGAAGTTTCTATCTGCATATTTAGATAAAAAATGTCTTTTAAATACGTTTTCTTACTAATGATAAAACTACTTCAACCAATATGAGACTTCTTCTTGGTATATTTAAAGATTATCATGTTTTTGTGTCATCTACCCCTCCTTAAACATCGGTAGCACGCGTTTTTCACGCATCTGATGGTCATTTTTCGACTAATCATCCACTGGAATGGACTGTTGACATTATTTCAATAAAACATTTATTGTAATGTTTAATATGAATCTTCATCAAACGTACGCTATCAAATTTGACCACAAGGTCTTCTTTATATCTTGACAATTACATCAAATATGCACCTACCCAACTTTTCCAGAGCTATTTTAGGTTTGCGTAGAAAATATCAAGCAAGCTATCTTTGTTGTCATGACAGCTATACTTTTGTCGAGTATATATATAGCATTTAGGCCTAGTGCAATTAGTAAAATAATTTATTGACGTTACTTTGTGTTTACAACAGTCTTATATAATACTTTCTTCCCCAGACTCCTCTTACATTTCAACATTGGCCCAGTCCATAGGAGGCCCATGTGTCATATGCTCACCTTCAGCGTTTTGGGTTCAGTCAGTGAGTGTGATACATATGTAATTATATAAATTATAGAAAAAGTAGTGTGGCCCCTTGGTTAGCTACTTAGGTACGAAGGAGAGTACAAACACACAGGCACATGACGTTACTTATTTTTCTTTTAATAAAAAAAAATTATACCCCTACCTAATAACATTATGAACCTTTCGTGAAAGTATCTTTTTATTTTCTAATGGAAACAACTCTAATGACATTTTCATTTCGTTAATCAATATGTTTAGTTCCATTTTTTCATTCCGGAATAAAGGATGGATCAAGCATATATTTCTTCGGGAAAGGGGAGAGGGTTACATTGTTGTCCATAACACTAAAAGATCCCAACACAAAACCCTACTTTATGGTTGGGGATGGGGTCGGCTTAATTGGTGGACAAGCTACATTCTTCCATATACATTCTCATTTTTCCTATCAACTTATGACAGTCATTCATCAACAAAAACATACCAAATCAAAAATTTTAATGTCGCTTACCAAATTGAATTTACTATTGTAAAATTTTAAACAATTCTAAAGATCGATTTCAGCTCTTAGACTTTACATATACTTAATACACATGCTTTTGTAAATATTTAGTGTTATATATATGCATTCAAAGTTGTGATGTGAAAATATAATGATTAAAATGCATTCAACTTCAAATCTTAATGCCGCTTCGTTCATTTACAAATTTCAATTCAGCCAAATAAGCGTTAAGAAGAGTTTGCATGGAATATTAAAAATGTTTTAATGTAATAAAAAGAAAACAAACGGTTACCACATTTCTCGAAGAAAAGCATGGATATTTTTTTTATCAGAAATCATAGCATATAACTGAAAATCAAGTAACTTCCGTAACTATATTCTTTTATCGTAGACTGACTGTTATGAGTTTGTGTTTCTTTGGGAGGGGGGCAAAGTTTTTTTGATATGGTACTTTAATATTCTTAAATTTTTGTGAATTTGAAAAAACTTATCAGATCTTGATTCCCTGACCTATATCCACTTTTCTGGATCTGTCTATGGGGATATAATGCCAAATTTTAATTAAACTTTAGTCTTCAAAGATTCTGTTTCAGATTCTTCGTTTTAAGTTTTGATGTCTGATGATAGTGTGAAAATAGGTGAAATATTACAAAAGTTGCATTATAATCTCTTTATCATCAATTTATAAAAGAGAGAGAGAAAGTGTATAAGGCGAGGACAATCAGGAGGAAAAGTTTGATTTTTCTAAAATTATGTTGTCGGTAATGTCATCTTCAACATATTTGATTCATATATATTGTACTGAAACACATATTGATTGCAAATTGTTTTAAAGCTTATTTAGTGGAAAATAGGTACGTTTATATTCAATGATTCTAGCCATAATTTGTTTTTGAATATGAATGGATCAGGTTTCTATTCTAAGTCTTATGTTTAAATTACGGAGAAGTAAATGCATTGTGTTTTTTTTTTTCTAAATGGAGTCTGAATCCAATCTATTTAAAAGTCGAATATTTCTGAAATTAAAAAAAAGTGAGTATAATGAGCATTGATTTATGTCGAAAAATTTACATGTAAGCAGGGCATACCCGGGTAAATACGGACCCACCCACCCCCGGAATACATGAGATGGGAACAGGTGGCTAAGAGGAGTAAGCATCCCTTGTTGATCGGTCACACCCGCGGTGAGCTCTGTGTATTGATCAAGTAAACGGAACATTTCGTTATCAAATTTTATATAAAAACTAAGGTATAACAATTGGGTGAAAGAAGTAAGCCAAACAACGATCCAAGATAAATTAAATGATAGGTGGAAGAACATTATTTGTCTCAACAAATTCGTTTCGTTAAAGCAAACTGACACACATTCATCAAGAAGACACCGTAGCATATCGTGGTTAACGCATTCAGTGTTGCACCTATCATGAGCTTTGGAGAGAGTTCGAATAGTTTGTGAAGCCCTTTTTTCCGTTTTACATACCTTTAAAACATAGGTGAAAATATATAACGTGTATTTATCAATAAGTATTCAATGACATAAACTTGAGAAAGTGTCTCTGGATTATACTCCCTTTTTTTACGCCTCCATTCTTCAAGAAGTATACTAGGCAAATCAAACATAGCATTTCTGTATCAATCGCGACAAAACGCAAATCAAGTATCGCACAAACACAAGCAATGATAACACATTTCATCAAATTCTATAATTATTTACTTCTGTTTAACTTCTTTCGACTGATAAATGTCTCTCTTGTGATTATGAAAGCCAATATTTTTTTTCAAAACTGTTTAAATCGCGATAATTTTATCAAAAAACAATAAATCTTAATTTCCTGCAAATCACAAAAAGGATCCGAAAAAGTGTAGCCATCGGAAAAATATGTTGCAAACATATAATAGCATTCACTCAAAACAAGAACAGCCCAATCTCTCTAAAAAGCGTAATTTGTAGAAATCAGATGATGTTTCGAGGGTGAATTGAGGCGAAAACTTATATACAATAACTTTCACAACAGAATATATTTTGAAAAAATTAAGAACAATTGAAATAATTCAAAATGAGCGAAAATCCCATATTAACTTAGTAAATGAAAACGGTATCGAATTTCTAACATGTTTCCACTTAAAAATTTTCTCAAATATATTTACATTGATTCTATAAAGGTTTGAGAGGTTTCCTAATTTCCTAATATTACTTTTCCCATATTTTGCCTGCAAAATTTTCTTTTTTACCCACAAGGCTTCAGAGTACCCAAACAAATATAGCTAGTGATCCAAATCAAGTAGATTTTCGATTAGCACTTTGTATACAGTGGAAATTAAAAGCTTCATTATAGCTGACGTAAAACTCGTTATGAAACCTAAAGAAATATTCAATGAAATATGTAAAATTTACAGCAACCAATGCCTGTTTTATAGACTCATATGAGCAGGTTGATTTCAGTGAAAAAATATGATATACTGTATTAGCATCAAAAATGGGCACAGTCCTTGGCAAAAAGGACTTACAACAACAAATATACGGCTTGTTAAAATTAAACAAATTATCTCTGATGATATTTGGTTGACTTTAAGACACAGCAAAATTGATAGGCATCCGTTCGGGGGTAGTTTATACCGTTTTAAAGAAACAGTCGACGGTAAAAAGCTTAGTACTCAATGGTCACCCTATTTTTTGAAAATAATGAGTGAAAACGACAGCGTGTAAAAAATATCTAAACAATTGTATTTAAAAAATAAAAAATTGTAGCGATCAGCATTTGTCTGAAATTCGAAAAGATACCCCCTTGGTAATAAAACTTGAATTCATTGCTCTAAACCCTCAAAACAAATTTACAGAAAGATACATTTGACAAAAACAGTCATGATCTGAGAAAAGCGAAGAATAGCGAAAGCACAAAACTCGTTTCATATATCATTTTCTTAAATATTAGTGGTCTTGTTCAAATTCATACTTAGGGAGGCAGTTTAAATTCTTGATAAGGCTAGAATGCAAATTTCTGCAAAATAAATTGAAAGGTTTATGAGAAGATGGAACCAGAATTAGGAATCCACTTCATCAAATTTCCTATGTCAGCGTCCAAACCCAGACGCCATGAAGAGTAAAGGAGTTTTGGGGATAAACAGATAGTTAATGCTTGTCACACCAACAATATTAAAGGAGAATATTTAAGTGAAATCATAAAGAATAAATCACTGAAAAAAGCTTTTTGTTTCTTTCCGAGCACCGAGGAAATTATTTATTGAAGAGCCCTCGTATATATGCACATACATCGCTTGGATCTGACTCACTAGAGATCAATTATTCCTCACCAGCTATATTGATTTTAGATACAAAAATGATGAAAAACATTTTCACGGGATTCACTAAAATTTGAATGTGATTGTATGTTGATTACGTCCCTTGAGACTTTTTCACTCATATGGAATACACCCCCAGTTTCCGGCGGAGAGCAGCAAATTTTGTTCTTAACTCGGCCTTAAGGGCTATTAAGCAAGGAGAGATCTTTTTCGTGCCAGCATTTACTGCGACACGGGACCTCGGTTTATAGTCTCATCCGAAGGACCGGTCTCCACGTCCCACAGTGGGATTCGAACCCGCGACGTAAGGATCAACTCCTTCGCGACTCTAGAGCAGATGCTCTAACTACTGCGCCAGAAATTTTGTTTGAAGTTTTCCATGTTTCCCATTGAGGGGGGTTGCTGTTGGATTAAACTTGATTTTTGATTTCCTAACATACAAAAATTTACCTATACCTTTTGTTTGTTCCTATGATAATAAATATGAAGATCTACAATTCTATAAACACGTGAGTATGATTTGTTTACAAAATGTAACTTAAAAAGTTTATAAACATGACAACTCTTGCTTTAAACAATCATACAATGCATATAAATACCTTCTCCATACATACCTTTAAAAAAAACTTTTTACTAATGAAGTGTCTGTTTGCTTGTGTAGAATATTCATTTAAGAAACATCGTACTTTCATCTATAAATTTTGGATAAATAATTAACGCAAGTGATGTTCTTATATGCCTTTTTAAAATGTCAATGAAAGTCCGGAACAAAGGAATGGTCCAGCTCTGGTGGTTCTGTTGTATCTGCCAGTAAAACTACTTTGAGAGACAGTATTCGACTGCAGATAGAAGTGTCGTTCTCTGAGCATACGGATACTTTCTGGGTAGTTGATCAACGGCTCATTGGAGGTTATTAAATTTTTAGCTCACCTGAGCCAAAGGCTCAAGTTAGCTTTTCTGATCACATTTTGTCCGTCGTCCGTCCGTCTGTCTGTCTGTCCGTCTGTAAACTTTTCACATTTTCGACTTCTTCTCAAGAACCACTGGGCCAATTTTGACCAAACTTATTACAAAGCATCCTTGGGTAAAGGGAAATTTAAATTATTAAAATGAAGGGCCAAGTTTCTTCACAAGGGGTGATAATCAAGAAAAGATAAAAAAGGGTAGGGTCATTAAAAAAATCTTCTTCTCAAGAACCACTGGGCCAGAAAAGCTGAAACTTATGTGGAAGCATCCTGGGGTAGTGTAGATTCTAAATTGTAGAAATCATGACCCCGGGGGTAGGGCGGGGCCACAATGGGGAATCAAAGTTTTACATAGAAATATATAGGAAAAATCTTTAAAAATCTTTTTCTCAAGAACCACTGGGCCAGAAAAGCTGAAACTTATGTGGAAGCATCCTGGAGTAGTGTAGATTCTAAATTGTTCAAATCATGACCCCCGGGGTTGGGCAGGACCACAATGGGGAATCAAAGTTTTACATAGAAATACAGGAAAAATCTTTAAAAATCTTTTTCTCAAGAACCACTGGGCCAGAAAAGCTGAATCTTATATGGAAGCATCCTGGGCTAGTGTAGATTTTAAATTGTTCAAATCATGACCCCCGGGGGTTGAGCAGGGCCACAATGGGGAATCAAAGTTTTACATAGAAATATACATGTATAGGAAAAATCTTTTAAAATCTTTTTCTCAAGAACCACTGGGCCAGAAAAGCTGAAACTTATTTGGAAGCATCCTGGGGTAGTGTAGATTTTAAAGTGTTCAAATCATGACCCCCGGGGGTTAGGCAGGGCCACAATGGGGAATCAAATTTTTACATAGAAATATATAGGAAAAATCTTTAAAAATCTTCCTCTCAAGAACCACTGGGCCAGAAAAGCTGAAACTTATGTGGAAGCATCCTGGAGAAGTGAAGATTTTAAATTGTTTAAATCATGACCACCGGGGGTTGGGCGGGGTCACAATGGGGAATCAAAGTTTTACATAGAAATATATAGGAAAAATCTTTAAAAATCTTTTTCTCAAGAACCACTAAGCCAGAAAAGCTGAAACCTATGGTAAGGCGGGGCCACAATGGGGAATCAAAGTTTTACATAGAAATATATAGGAAAAATGTTTAAAAATCTTCTGATGAAGAACGACTGGGCCAGAAAAGTGTAGATTTCAAATTGTCTAAATTATGATCAGTTGGATAGGGTGGGGTCACAATATTTGTATTACAAGGGGGAAATCTGGTAAAAAACAGAATGGTCAAAGCTTCTCGGGTGAGCAGTGTGGCCCATAGGCCTCTTGTTATAATTTCTGACCATGTGCTTTCATACTTCTAAACACAAGGGTAAATAAACCTCATCACAGTAAATTTAGATACTAGGCAGTAGTAAACCGAAATGAATTTCCAAAGAAAAACTTGAAAACAAACATATTTGTTTTAATGTAAATTCTATCTTTTTAGCCAATGAAAAGGACTTTGGTACAACAACAGAAACGTTCTACAACACTACTCTATTCACTCTGAATGCCAAAAAGCCTGTATTCTTTGTGATGTTCATGATTCCTGGCAAAGACGAAATGGTCACAAACATTAGATTTGACACAGAAGGAGAAGATGGTACAATTGAATTTTACAACCCAATTACTTGTCAGTCATCATTCTCTAAAATCTCCAAATCTGAATATGATTTCTTCTACCGCTGTAATCCTGAACTTGATCCTAGAAATGGTTGGTATATGGATGTTGGATTGTTTTCCAGCGTTCAAAATGAGATGGTTGAATATAATCACCTTGAACCGAAGGAAAATAGGTACGCCAATGTTACCTATGAACGAAACTCAACAACAGAGGCAACAGTTGTACTTTCAGATGAAACTTTGGAGAAAGTAGGAGATTTCCTATTTCTGCAGAGCTCTCTCAGTATACCTATAGGTATTGTAATCAGGACCATATTACACGAAAGTGTTTATGATATAAGTAAAACAAAAACAACGAACAATTTTAAATTTTTGGAACCAACCCAACCTTCACCGTTTTTGGAAGGAGATATGATATCATTAAATTGCAATGCACTTGGAAGACATCCCCCACCCATACAAGTGGAAAGAATTGGTGCTGAGATAAGTTCGTCACAGATCGCTTATCTTTTCAAAAATACTACAAAGCTCTGGTCCTCTTCTTCCATTACATTCCTTCATGCATCAAAGGAAATAGAGGGTAACTACTCTTGTGTAATACAGAAGGATGGCGAAAAAGTGATTTCTCCTCAGTCTGTTGAAGTAAAATTAAAACCAAGATTGCGCTGGGATATGACCAAAATACTGAAGAGCAAACAAAATCAGGTACATTTAATTTCTTTAGAAAAATTGCTGATAAGCTGCGTTTTTTTAAAATATCTTTCTTTTTGTATTCCATTTAAAGAATAGAAATAATATATTTTTTACTGAATCTCTTTTCTTGTAAATTTCAGACCCGTGTATGTGTGGTTGTGGAGGGAGCAATTGGTGTTACGTTGAACTGCAGCAATAAATCCTGGTCAGGGAAAGACAATCCTCCTGCTCGCAAGGAAAGAAGAACAGAAATATCAGAGTGGAATGAACGGTTAGAAGTTACGTACACATGGAGGAAGATGAACATTATTCAGAATGAATTCAACTATTCCTCGGATTCTCCGTCTCTTTCTTGTATCGCAAAAGACAAACACGGCGACTTGGATTTCGAACACACTTTCTGGCAGTAACGTTTAAATACATGCATTTTAAAGTATGAAATATTTTGTTTATTAATTGCGTCCTTTCATCGAGAATTTAGCATGTTTATAATTACGAATTGAGGGTTTCAATTTTCCCAGAATAAAACCCAAAATACCTAAAATGGAATGGAAACGTCTTTAGTTATATTTCATTATGTACATGCAGAAAGTTTCAAGAAAGTCAGTTTCCCTATTAAATTGAAAGTCGTGGATGTAAAATTTTATATAGGACGCGCCAGTTATAAGGTTTTCTAAACGTCTGCATCGAGTTGAATTAACAGACCCAAATTCTACAGATTCCAAAGTTATTGTGCTGAATATTTGTGCAATAAATATTATGTAGGGAGATATGCAGGATATGAACGTCTTCACAGTTAACGAACTTGATCTGAACGATTCAGACTTTTCAATCTGCCCTCTTTTTGCTGGTGAATATGAAAAAGAACATCTATCAAACTAAGAGATACCTTTCATTCAAGCTCATCTTACCTGGGTACTGTTGGCAACAACTTTGTTATATGCGTGATATTTTAAAACAAAATATGCTCCTAACAGCATGATATTTCAAAAGTACGGCAAACTTCTTAAATTAGGCAAGAATTGCTATAGAAATGTTGGCTCTTGTAGAGATATAAATGCGAGTGTTTTAATATCGATTGTCATACAATGTAGTTTTAAGCTGACCCATATCATATATATAACAGCGAGCAAAATGCCTAAATAAAAACAGATATGACAGAATTGTTGGTGTCTTAATAACAAGTATTCGAGGACATGTCTATGATATAAAAAACTTTTTTAATTTATCAATGGTTAAAGCAAAGAAAAGTCGTACTCTTAAATGATAATGACTTTTGAAAAGTTGGGTTTTTAAGCATAAATTTTTACCAAAATATTGAATGATCAGGGGTTCAGAAGTTAAAAAGGGTCTTAGTTGATAACATTGGGTAAATGCATAAATTCTCAGAAAAGTTTTTTCTCACCCTGTATATAGGTAAACAAAAAGCCTAGGGTTATGGTGAACAATGATGTCTCTTCGAAAATTTTTAAATCATGTAAATGCATGACCCTGAGTTAGAATCTGTGGTGTAATCGCGGGCTAATTTGATTAATAACAGTTGTAGTGAAAACTAATTTTTAAAATTGAAATTAATCTTTGTTCTTGGGTATACTTTAGATCATTTTATTTCCTCGAATTTTTTACGCGAAGATAAAGTTCCCGCGAATAAAAAGTACTACATTATGAAACAAACTTATTTAATGCATAAACACAATAGGCAAGAGTGCCTCTTCCAAAATTCTGGCCCCGCGTCGGGGTTGATCTTTTTTTTTTTTGATTGTGAAAATGCTTAAATTCTTTGAAAATACTTTTCTATGCCTCTGGGAATTTAGAGTAAGTGCATGATTATGATTTCCAAATTGTAGGTTTGGGCTCTTGATTATTTAATGAAAATCGTTTAATGCTTTGAAAATCTTCTCTGCTACTTAGAATCTAGGAGGTGTTGTAATAAGTAATGGTATTTTTATCATATTTGTAACATTTGGAATTACTGGATCAAGCTCTTTGGTGCTGGACAGGACTCTCTAGATCTGAGAGAGAATTTTTACTCTACCGAAATTTATTTCCCTATGACATTCATCTAAGGTCATTCAAACTCAGAGGCCGTTTGAAAAAATTAATTATACATTTTGTTAGTGTACAATGAAGATATTTTGATTGCAAGACTTGTAAATGGTATTTCAACTGAGGGGATACGTCAAAAGTAGTTCCGAAATAAGATGATTGATAAAATATACAAATTAAATATAGAAATTTCTGATCATATAAGCTTAATTTTAAGATTTTAAGGATTAACATCAACTTTCTTTCAACCTATGTGTCTGACTCCCAGAATGAATCAGTGGATTTCAACATCCTAGACTAAATTAATGAATTTTACATCCTAGACCGAGGCATTGGATTTCAATATCCCGGATTGAATCATTAGATTTCAAAATCACTGGAATTCAGCATACGAGGGTTGTCCCGTAAAATCATGGACAAAGCGTTTTTCTCCCAAAGTCATCGGCGCACTTAGCTGAAATTTTCAGTAAATTCTTCTATGTCATATTTGAGTGCATCATGATTTTTTTCATAATAGACAAAAATAAAGATTTTATTATGCTGGAATGAGAACAAGGTAGGGTCCCACGGCGCACGGTAAAAAAACCAAGATTATATTAGAGAATACACAGGTAAAAATTCGAAATATTTTTTTTAAATATATAAAATTTGGATAAAATATTATCTATTTCGATTTGACAATTAATTTTGTCGTATCTTTAAAGTTTGCAAGGTATTTAATTAATTTTTGACAGTTTCCCGAGCATTCAAAATGGGAAAGTGGTAAACACAACACACGAAAAATGGCGACGTTTGATGACGTTACGGCGCACCGGAGAGCAGTTCACCTTGATTTAGATTCTGTAATGACTTTAAATGAATACAGAAGAAAAAAATAGTAAAAATATCACCAGACCTTTAGTATAGAAATGTAATGGGAGGTTTTCTTAGCGAAGTCTTGTTGATAGAGTCCTCGGGTAGTACAAAACACACGGACAAACTGCTATTGTAATAGCAAAAGACGCTGTCACTGTCGACCATTGATATGATATTCTCTATTAGTTGAATGATCGTGAGAATACTGTCTGTAACTTACTAATAAATCTTCAGGAGATCGCATGTGTATGCCAGTTTTGTTCCTCAACTGTTTATTTAGACTCAAGTAAGTAAATCAATGGAATTTGTAAATTTAAGTGGGACTTATCCAACTTTATTTTAAACGTGACACTGTTTTAGACACTCTGACGTTATCATCCGTGCGCCGTAAGGCAATACAATACATAACACAAAATTTCAAAGTTTGTTTATTTAATCACATATCTAATTAAAATTTGCTATGTATATTCATAATATATGTACTAAATAGTGGTAAAAATTTCAGAACACAGTGATACTTATTTTTTACACTAGACAACTTGTCCACAATTTTAAAGGACAACCCTCGTATTTATGCTTTTTAAAGGTTGTTGAGGTAATCATCATCTCATTTATGAATCATACATAGACTCAAACCATATTGCAAAATGCCATCGGTATAATTGCTGAACGATCGTTGTAATGGCCAGTATTGCTATGTATATCTACACCTACATACAGAGTTTCCTTTTATAAGCATTCATTAATCGGAGGATCATGTTCGTGTTTTAGAAAAAAAAGAGAATGAGAAAAATTACATTTCTATTTGTACTTCAGTCCTGCTTTCTTTTCTCCGTATCGAACGTCTATTCAGAGGTTGGTGAAATTTTTTAAATAGCAATATTTGATATATAAATATATCATTTTTATGTTTGTTTGTTAAATTGTTTAACTTCCCTCTCGAAAATTTTTCACTCATATGGAGACGCCACTACTTGCCGGTTAAGAGCTGCAAATCTTGCCCCATACTCAGCACTTTACGGCCAATGAGCAGTGAGGTATCCTCTTCGTGCCAACATCTATTGCGACACGGGATCTCGGTTTATACTGTCTCATCCAAAGGACCGGTCTCCTTGTCCCAGTAGGATTAGAACCCGCGACGTAAAGATCATAAAGTAACAATTACTGTGTTAGAATTATTTAATTAAGACAGTTTTAAAGCTGTTAAAAATACAAATAATTGAAATTGAATATATATCTAGAGTCGCGGAGTAAGGAGGTGGTCCTTACGTCGCGAGTTCAAATCCCACTGTGGGACGTAGAGACCGGTCTTTCGGATGAGACCGTATAAACCAAGGTCTCGTGCCACAGCACTAAAAAGATCCCTCACTGCTCAATGGCCCCAAGAGCCGGATATAGGTAAAAAATAAAATCGTATCTCTTCACCGGCAAGTGGTGGCGTCTCCATATGAGTTGAAAAATTATCGAAAGGAACGTTAAACAACAAACAAAAATAAAACAAACATTTAGAAAAAAAATTTAGATACTACAATATTAATATAATGAACTGTTCTGACTTATATATCCGTATCATTTCTTTTCAATACATCAAGTCTGAAGCAGAGAAATGGTTCAATTCTGGATCTTCTGTTATTTCCGCTAGTAAGACTTCTTCTGGTGATGATGTTCGACTGCAGATAGAAATGTCTATACCAATAAATACGATCGTTGTTTGGGGAGTGGATCAAATGATCATTGGAGGTAATAACAATTTGGTAATGCCTGCGATGTGTATGGAAAACTACAGAAAAAGAATTGATGTTGGAAACCACCAGAGACAAAACAAATGCTTGATATGTCTTTAAATTTTTTGATTCATATTTAAAATTCATTTAGATTAGCATAAAATAACATAAAATCTTTATGTAAGCAGTTGTTTGCTTGCTTCTTGTGAACGTATTTCACTGTAATTTTTGTGTCAAAATAAAGGCATGGGGCTATTTCCGATGTGTAAGAGTAAACTTAAATAATAAATACCTGCTTAAGTTTTCATATTCTGCTAATAGTAAATTTCAAATTTTGAAACAAAGATGCATGAATTTTATATAAAATTATATATGTCTCTGGAGTTTTGAGCTTATTGTTTCTATTTTTTTTACAAATGAAAATGGGAAAAAAATTAAATTACTCGTACAAATAGGAAAAGTCGGGAACTTTCCAATTTAATAGTTTTTCTCATTCTAGCTGATGAAAAGACTTTTGGTACCTCATTGTCAACGTTGTCTAATACCACACTGTTCACTCTTGAAATCAAAGATCCCCCGGAAGCTGTTTTCTTTCTAACCTTTAGCGACAACGAAATAGTAACAACCCATATGTTTGATACAATACGTGAAGATGGAACAATTAAATTTGACAACCCAATTACTTGTCAGTCATCATTCTCTAAAATCTCCGATTCTGAATATGATTTCGTCTACCGGTGTAATCCTGAACTTGATCCTAGAAATGACTGGTATATGGAGGTTGGAATGTTTACAAGCTTTAAAAGTGAAATGGTTGAATATAAGCAAATTGAATCGAGTGAAAATAAGTATGTTAATTTAACCACTGAGCGAAATTCAACAGCAAAAGCAAAAGTTGTACTTTCAGATGAAACTATGGAGAGAGTAGGAGATTTCCTATTTCTTCAAAGCTCTCTTACTCTGCCTATGGATGGTTTAATCAAATCTATATTATATAGAAGAGTTTATGATATAAGTAAAATGAAAACAATCAAGAAATTCAAATTCTTAAAAGCATTTGAACAGGAACCACTTTTGGAAGGAGAAATGGTGCCAATAAATTGTGAAGCAATTGGAAGGAACCCTCCACCTATTCAAGTGAAAAGAGATCGTAAAGGGATAAATTCGTCAGAGACAATATACAATTTGAAAGATAATACAAACGTATGGTCAATTTCTTACGTTACTTTACTTCGTGCATCAAAGGAAATAGAAGGCAACTATTCTTGTGTTGTAGAAATGGACGGCGAAACATTCATTTCTCCTCAGAAGATTGAAGTTAATTTAAAACCAAGATTACGCTGGGATCTGACCAAGATTCTGAAATCCAAGCAAAACCAAGTACGTAATATTTACATTCCTGTCCTGGCTTTTAAGTGTTTTTCATTTCATCTCCATTCTTGTAATTTGTATAGAATATAAAATGAAATTTGATTAAGTTTCCCTTTTTTCTTCTAAATTTCAGACTCGTGTACGTGTTGTGGTGGAAGGGGCAAAAGGTGTTGTATTGAACTGTAGAAATAACAAATGGTCAAGAAATAGATATCTTCCCATGAGCACAGAGAAAAGAACAAAAATATCAGAGTGGAGTGAACGTTTGGAAACCGAGTATACATGGAAAAGGAAGAACATTGACCAAGATGAATTCAACTCTTCGTTGCATTCTCCGTTTCTTTCATGTATCGCGGAAGACAAAAATGGCAATCTGGCATTTGAACACACTTTCTGACAATGAGGTTTACAAAAATATTTGTATTACGATTAATTTTCTGAATAATTGCCTTTTCTTGTAATTTGAATCAGGAACTGGCATGCCGAGGAAAGAATAAACTTACACAATCAATAAATGTTTTGTTTTTTTCAATGTACAGCTGTAGTAGAAAATGTGAATAAAATTATCCGCAGAATGTTAACGCCCCTGACATTTTATTTTTTGAGTCATATTTGACAAGTTTTAGACCTGAAAACGAAATCGTTTATTTATTTAAGGAATAACTGTCTTATTTTTCGATTTCATGATGATGTGATCAATCGATTGGCTTGCGTGATTTTGGCACCAACTTAAGTTCTTAAAAGTTATTGTAGAAAAAGAACTAGTTACTATCTTTAATTGACAACAAGTATAATAGATTGAGCAAAACGACAAAACATGATATGACTAGCTTCATTTGAACACATAATAAGCACCGGTGGATGAAGGGTAGGAGGATGGTCAAAATCTTCTCCCTTCTAAAATTACAGTAAACAATGATCACGTGATCCGAATTAAAGGATGTTGTAAGACGAGAATCTTAACTGTAGGCATGACAAAATCCGGAATATAGAAAATTAAAATTTTACAATAGATATGGTATAATTTGCATTAATGCCGAAGGCGTTAATGCATAAAATTATTACGCAAGCCAATCAATTACATGTAATCATCGTCATGAAATTGAAAAATCTGACCGTTATTCCTTATATTTAAATGCTCTTCATTCCGCCAATCCACGTCCGCCCTGTACGTGTGTTTTTAACTGCGCAAATACATTGATGGGGAAGTAAAGTGCATTTACAATTGTGTAATTTAATTTATCTCGGACAAAGACATTGGGAATGTAAATATTCTTGCATCCATTCAAAGATCAATGACAACGTCAAGCTGAAATCACAAAAAATTAAATACACTTGCTACAATTAGTATCTGGTATGTATAATAAATTGGTAGCATATTATATTTTTCGATTTCTATGAAAGAAGATCGAGTAAACAACAAAAGTAATTCACAAAGTGATTTAAACATTTCTGTTTGTAAATACGATTAATATCGACTCAAGATCAAGAGCAATTATACTTATAAAACAATATTGATAAGATTTTATTTTCTAAGAAACGGATAAAAAATAAACAACAAAGTAATTTACATAGAGATTTAAATATTCCTTCTGGTAAAGGGTTTTACATGTATATGCAAGTAACACATTTCTGAAAAATTAAATAAAGCACATTCCTTTTATTATAAAAATCTATTGACGAGCAAACCATCGGTAAGATCAGTGTCCAGTATGATTTACTGATTACGGAGGTATTACATTGGACGAGGTATGACGAACTGCATGAATGTGTTAAATAATTATTCTGCTGTATCACAACGTGTATCAAATATATAAGGGACAGATTGCCATCAATGATTTATTTACAAACTTTTAGATTCATATACATTAACATCAAAATAAAAATACTTTCCTAAAAAGATTTCTTATCATCATAGCCTATCTACGTTCCAGTGATATACAAATGTAATTCTATGTGCCTTTTTACCTCAGTATTTTGTCCGGAAATGTTCTCTCAGATCATATCTACAATCCAAAAATTTGATATCGTAACCATGGAAACAGACGAAATATAAAAGAATTCGATATTTTTTTTTCAACTACCGGGTAGTAGGCGACAATAAACATACTTTATGTTTCCTAATACTTGCGAGGTTATATTTATGGAGTAATATGATTGTATTAATGATTTCAACGTATGTCCCCGTTTACTGGTATCTTTGCAATTTAAGATAGAGACACTAATAGGTCCCAGGGTTTGACACATTTTGGTCTTGCCATTTGGGAAGCCTTAACTTGGTACTGATTTTAAGTTGCTCGAATGAATGTCAGGTTGCCCGTACAAAATATCAAAACAAAAATGCGCATTTGTTTGTTTGTCATTGTTTAAATGTCTTCCAATATTTTATCAAAAAAATAAGCAATAAATTTACATGTAAATGCGCAGAATCAGATTGCTTATTAAACTTTCAAAAAATTACGTTCATTTTCACTTATACTATAAATGCCTTAATAAATGGGGCCACACATCCTTGGACTGATTTAACTAGGTGTGCTATTCACAGTGGACACTAGCAGCAGAAACTCAACATCAGGAAGTTGTATTGGGAATATGGCTAGATGTTACAATTATAATCATTTCTCTTTATATCCAAGGTGATCGTAGACTAGGATGAAATATTTTATATCTGAAAAAAAAAAACCTTTATTTAACACTTTCGGTAAAAACTGCATCAGCTGATCGATCAAACACAAATTTGGCGGAAAGAAAAATACACGCGGCTGCAATTTGAATGGGTCGGTCGGGTTACAAAAAGCAACATTTTCAAAGCCTTATCAAGTTTATTTCAAAATATTAAGCAATAGAAAGTAAATGAACACATTCACGTATAAAAATTTTAACTTTTATAATTCTAAAACTAAGCATGATAATAATGTAAGCATTGTGAAGTTTGGTTTCAGTCACGATTTTGGCATCTAAAGTTACATCGGGAGTTCTCTAAATGTCTTAACCTAGATCAAGACACAAGCACAGATATCGTGACAACTTTTTTCACACAGGTTTATGAAAATCCCTGTCTCCATATATGGAAAATGACACGAGTTTCAGACATGGGTTTACAGAATCCATGAGCCCATATATGGACACCAAAACAACACTGACAAATTTTGTAAAACCGTGTAATATCCCGTGCCGTGTCCATGCTTTTTAAGCGGGAAAATTCGAAAACATTCATATTTGTTTACCTTGTTTATTCTCGAGTCCTTAAAATGTCCAAGGGTTCGACATTCACTCTCGTCACATTGTCATTTCCATCCCAGTTAATTTTTTATGACTTGATTTTCACTCTGGCTCGCTCAAATGACAACCTTGGACGAATCAGGAATATTCAATAGTGTTTCTGTTAAAGATTTATAATTTATATAGTTTTTAAGTTAAGAATTTAATGATAATGTACAATTCTATTATTTTTAATCTAAGTTTGCACAATCAAATTTAAAGAAAGAATTTTATTCTAATAAAACTTTCTGTCATAGTAATGTCACGTAAAATATATAGGGATTACTGAGTGAAAGTCCAGACATTTAAATACACAATGCCTGTTAGTATTTCATCAAGTTCATTGTCAACATTACAACACAGAAAGATCACGAAAATTGAATATGAAGTTGTTTATTCTATATAAGACTTACTGTATTTAGTACAAAAGTGTTGAAATTAGGAATTTCAGACCGACATAAATACAATTCCAACTGACATCTATTAGTTAGATATCGTTCAACAAGATTAAGAACACACATTCCTTGCCCATGACCATGAATCCCGCTAATTTAAATAGAGGAAGTTCATAATTGAGAATGTTCAATGAAAAGTAGTGAGTTGTAAATAGATCGACTGAAGCGAACACGCTCATATTAAAATCGGTTCCCTAGAACACAGATTCAGTGCCTCCACACGGGTTTCTGTGAGGGATTCCTCACTTTTAGACTCAACATACGACACGAAGAACCCGTCCGTTTGTTTATAAAAAGCCATGCAAGTTTCTTGCCTTACCTGTATCTAAGGTGTGCCTATTCCGCCTCAAAATTTTGTACGCCCCTCCTCCTGTGTTAGATCTAAATGTTTCCTGGGAGATGATATCTATTATCGCCTTCGAACACACCATTCTATAATTTTGCTTCACTTTGTCCACTGACCTATAAACCCTTCCCCTGGAATTTACCGCATTCATGATTTTTCTCAACACTTCCGATTTTTTAGCATTCTTTATTTGATTTGTTTGTTTAAATTTAATGACAATGGCGTTTTTTTTATTCCATCCATTGAAAATAAAACATCATCAACAGAAAAGATCTCAAATCCTGGCCTTTTGTTAGAGGCAGCCATTATTGGATTAACCGAAAGACAAATGCAAATTAAATACACTGTGGAATACCAACCAGTGGTGAAAGCATTTAACCACTGGTAAGTTAACCACTCCAACAAATGTTCTTTGAGCATCATATTTTTCTCCAGTGGTTAGTTGGCCAGATACAGAATTAAAATAGTTACGTTATCCATTGGTCAAATTAAACCAGTGTAATAAACAATCTAGTCGTATCCACAATACTCTAATAATTGCCTGTACAGTTTATGAGAAAATCAAAGTTTAGCAGTTTCACTTTTCTTCATTTTCCATGGCAATGGCTGGTGTTTGTACATTTTAAGTTGTCATTCTCGCAACTACAGTTAATGTTTATAATTTCTATAGAAATTCATTACGAATGTCTGAGGAAAAACCTGGATTTTTTGCAAAATTGGGTCGAACCACAAGCATATCTAATCAATTGAATTAAACTCCGTTTGCAGGTTATGAAGGTTTATTGCTTCATAAGTGAAATGAGGGAAGTTTACGATAGGAAAGTAAATGTCATCATTATTTGAACACAGAGCTGAGTTGTTAGATTACCATAGTGTCTTTTTCAAGTAAACTATCCAAGTATGAATCAGATTTTACGATAGATGAAAATTAATGGGGCGCAATTGATACACATGAGATATTCAAAAGATTGCTAGAAGACACGATCTCTTAAAACACATAGACAATCATTTGTCAATTGAAAACTCCAGCATCCTTTAAATATCATCTTCAGAGTACTTAATTGTGTATACAATGAAAATGTCTGTTAACAAAAAAAATTGCAAATGACCAATGACAAGGTAAGCAGGTAAGTACAGAGTTTTATTTTTATTGAAAAAAAACAGCTGCCAATGAGAAAGCCTGGACTTACGAATGTGCTAAGCAGCTGAACAGGTATATGAAAACACACAGCTCAACGGTTTAATAAACCAACATTTGCAAGCAGATCTTAAAAAGCTAAATAGACATAAAAATGGTTCGACTGATAATACTTTTGAATCGTGACCATATATTTAAATTATTGTTATCCACATAAAACTTTGAAAATAGGAAAATAAAGATTTAAATCAAGAAACTTTTTATTGATTTTGTAATTTTAAACACAATGTTCATTGAAGGTTATTAATACCAGCACTGTCTCATTTGTCATTACTAACATTAATTCAATATAATCATACGTAAATTCTACACAAAGCCAGATTGCGAAATGCCACTGGCCTGGCATATTTAATATAAGCTACATTATTTACGCTCATATATATGTTTTAAATGCAAGGGTTTCCTAAGTTGTGAGCAAAAGTGAAAACAAGGGATTCTTGAGGTATTTTTTCTAATGAAAACCAGAAGAATGATCAGAATTATTTTTCCATACCTGCTTCTATCCTGCTTTGGTTTCTCGACTTGTGACGTCTATTCAGAGGTTGGTTTACGTTGTTTAAAACTGTTTATTTTAAATAATTCTTCAGCAATGTTCATAAGAGGTATTTAAAGCTCGACTAGACACTTATAATTTGTTTAGTTTAAAAATCGTGAATTTTATTAAATGTATTTTTTAACGCTTTCTATATATATAAACTCATATAATCCAAAAGTATGAGAAAAAAATCTACACAAGTAATTAAGTAGTAAAAAATAACAGAACGCCGATTAAAACTCTACTGGTTTCAATTGTATCATAAAATTCATATATATAAATAAACCAATTTTTAAAATTATATTTAAGGCTCTACAATGCAATTTTGCTCTTTAATAATATGATATTTACTGATTCATATATTGAAATACTTTCAGAAGTGATAGATACGAGGACTGTTCAATTAATAATATCATAAGCTAAATGACGTACAACATAGAAATCATTTGACATTAAGGTTGACTTTCTCTCATTATGCAATCTTTAATAAATTTATTACAGTTTATGTGACCCATTTTCATTACATACTAGTAGATGCATTGTGGGAAGCTGCAAAACAAGGGCTATTCCAGACATTGCATTAAAATGATTGGTAAAGAATCAGTAAACAAGAGTGAAATTAAATGCTTCATCAAAACTGATGTAAAATTTGTTAAGAATTCCAAAGAAATAAAAAATGAAATATGTAAAATTTACAGCAACAAATGTCCGTTTTTAAGTCACATGAATAGGGGGATTTCACGAACAAAATTGATATAATGAGCATCAAAAATTGGCACCATCCTTGGCGACAAGAACATACAACAATCGTTTTATATATGCGAAATTTCAACAAATTATCAACGATTATGTTTGAATGACATCATTTTGGGGGTAGTTCACATTGTTTTAAAGAAATATTTAAAGTACAAATGTTTAATACTCATAGGTGACCCTATATTTTGAAAAATGACTAAAAACAACAGCAAGTAGGAATATCTCAAGGGACACCGACCCTCAGCCAGAATTATTGTGCTTCAATGTTCTTTGCAAATCTCCATAAATCATTTCTAATTTCATATCATGTTAATAAGCATTGGTATCTAAAAATGCTTTTACGGGATAAAAATTTCTAATTTTAATTAGACCTTTCTGAGTTCAAAGAACCTTGAAGCACATTAAGAGGCATATAATGAAAATTGATGCATGAGAAGATTTACTGTTCAAACTTCATTTAAAGACTTTTTGAATTAAATTATAAATTAAAGAGTTGTCCTTCCTGGCTGAGGGTCGGAGTTCCTTAACAGTTATTAAAAAAAACCCCAAAAATTGTACTTTTCCACGTTTTTTCTGATATTCAAACAGAAATGAAACTTGAACGAAGGATATGAAGATAACAAACAGTATTCAAAATTAAAGTCCAATAAACAATACAAAATAGGAGCAGAGAAAACACGGAACTCCGAAACATAAGAGGTGGGATAAGGTGCCATGGGGGAGTTAGCATCCACTGCTGACCGGTCACACCCGCCGTGTGCTCCTTGTCATGATCGGGAAATAACGGGAAAATCCGTCGTCAATTCAATGGATAAATAATGGACTAACAATAAGTATGAAAAACGTCAGTCAGCATTTGACTTAATGAAAAAAATATATTTGCTGACAAGGTCATTGTATCGGCCGTAGAACTTACGACGAGACTACTGAAATTCTTGTTTAATCAACTTGCTTGTCAATAATTTACCTCGTTTTAGAAAATGTTCATATAGAGGATGCTCTTGCGAATCAAATCAACTGAAATATATACACTCCGTATGCAGGTGATGAAGATATATTGCTGCATAGTAAGGGGAGTTGACGATGGAAAAGTTAAAGAAATCACCTTTATCACATAGCTTGGTTGTTAGATTACCATTAACGTCTTTTCAGATAAAATGGTATAATCTGTGGTATCTTTTATCTCAAGGTTTTATCTTAATCCATTTTGCTTTAAATCCTTAAAACAAATTTACAATAAGATTTACCTGACAAAACAGCAAAGGCCCAAGAAAGCAAAGAATTGCCAGAGCACAAAAACCGTTTTATATGCTATTTTAAAAAAAAATATTAGTGGTCTTGTTATTCAAATTCTTCTTTGGGGAGGACGTTTAATTTCTGAAGGATCAAAAAGGCTATTTTTTTCCCCAAACATTGAAAGATTTATTAGAGGAATTCACTACATTTAAATTCTTCATGACAACGTCCAAGCCCACAGGCCATGAAGAATAAAGGATCGGAGTTTTGGGGATAAACAGAAAGTTAATGTTTTGTCATATCAACAATATTCGCCGGATCTTTCAACCTTTGACTTGTTTGAATTCTAAAACTTAAAAAATACCTTTCAATACAATAAAAAAAGTCCAGGAAATCATAGGATCTGCTAAAAAATATTCCAGTATACGAAGAATCATACTCAAAAATGTGTTCTTAAGGATGAAGTTTACTCAGGTTTCAGAAAACAGAAAGGAAATTTTATAGAGTATAATATGTTAAATCAAAAGTTGCTTTAAATGAAAACAATAACAATAAGTTTTAACTCAATATCAATTAAAAAAATTATATTTTATTATTTGAAGAACATATACGGGAAGAAAATCAATGTATGGTAATGCAGAGGAAAAAAATGGACTAAATATTTAATTTTTCATTTTTGTCAAAATGTTTTATTTTTTGCAATATTAATGTAAAGGTTACATGTATTTTAAAACATAATTTTGCAAATATTAATATGTATTTAACCTCATAAATTATTTCAATAATTGATTGCTATGAAATAAAGAGATTCAATAAAATGAACAAAAACCATTCCGGACAACATATCTCAATAATTTGATCATTGACCCCATATATATAATGTTAATACCATGAGAATTAGAGCAACAAACGAAACCTTACGCAATATATAATCTAGAGTTCTTATCAGTCAGATTTTTGTAATATTCGATTAAAAATTGGGAAAAAATAGAAATATGACAGAGGAAATTAGGACAGTTATAATTATCAAGTTTATGACTCAAACTCTAATCCTTTCTTTATATGAAGCAACGTTGTTCCATTGCAATAATATTTCATTATTTAAAGAGTTTTGTTGTTTGTAATACACTGTATATTATGAGTGAAGAAAAAATTGGTCATAGTGTGACATATATTTTGTTGGCCTAATTCTTATGGGTCAATGATCAAATTTTGAGAATTGTTGTCTGGAATAGTTTTTGTTCAAATTGTTGAAATTCCTTATTGTATATCATTCAATTATTTAAATAATTTATGGGCTATAACACATATAATATTTGTAAAATGATGCCTATAAATACATGTTCATGCAACCTATACATTGTGATTAATATTACAAGAAATAAAAGATTTTGAGAAAAATGAAAAATTAAAGTTTTTGTCCAAAATCCTCTGCATTACCATAGATTGACTATTGTTCCGGTTTATTTTCTTCGAATAACAAAATATTAAATTTTCAAATTGATATTGAGTTAAATTTTGGTTATTTTATCGATTTAAAACAATTTTTGATTTAACATATCATACTTTATAAAAAATCTCTTCTGTTTTCTGAAACCTGAATAAACGTCATCCTTAACACAATTAGAAATTGAATATAAATGTTACAGGCCCGTGTTTTAATAAAAAGAAAGTGTTCAAGTGAAATCATTAAGACTAAATCATAGAAAAGCGCATTTGTTTCTTTCCGAGCATTGATGACATTATTTATCAAACAGCCTTTGTATACTTATTTTAGATAATATCCATCAAAACTTAGGAAGGTGGCAGATAGTAAATTTCACTTTACTAAATAGGTGAAAAATTCTTGAATGAACTTTAAAAAAAAAACAAAGTAACAAACATCTTTTTCAGATTAAAGAATTGAAAAATGGGCAAGAGGAAATTAAAAATATGCTGAAAAAAGTCCTGTCAAGATTACAATCCAGCAACACGAGTGCGCAGACATCTTCACAAGAAGCTGACAAAGGATCATCTTTGGTAAAAGTAATTCATTTTTTTTGCAACACTCTTGAATAAAACCATAGAGATGGATTTTTCAGCCCATAAGTCAAGTTCATTTGACACGTTCATGTTATAATACGTCTTTTTCTCTGATGAAAAAGAAATGTGTTATGATCTTAACTAAGAGAATTCGAAAATGTACAAAGGTTTAGAGAAGATCTCTTACGGTTGTGACCATAAAAATGATACTTTTATTTGCTCACCAGAGTTCTTCAAGATAAATAAAAAAATTTTAAAAAGGTATTTGAACATGTTAAATAATGTTACAAATAAAATATTTTATCGGATTGTAAAATTTTGTTTGAAGTTTTCCATGTATGCGAGATTTGTTTTGGATCTAAGATCTTTGAATTGAAGATTATAATTCTTTCAAAAACTTAAATTAAGCAATAAAATGCTTTCTTTGTTTGTTTTTTTTGTGGCATTTTATTGTTTAAATTTATATCTGTTTCAATAATCATTTAAAGTAGGATTAAAAAGATTAATTATTGTATTTATGATGCAAACGTTTTATACGTTTCAATGATGGAACAGCCACTGATCAAGAAATCTGTACAGGCGACATGCCTACTGTAGTTCATACAGTGACTTACGCAATGGGTTTTCTTAAGAAATAAAGAAAAAATATTCAGTGGATGTTAATATTATAAAATGTTCACAATATGTGAAGTTAAAAAGTTTATATACATGACAACTCTTACTGTAAACAATCTAGCCATGCCTACAAATACCTTCTCTGTACTAATCTTTAAAAACCCGTTGCTAATTAAGTGTCTTTTTACTTAAATGTAGCTTTTTTTAGTTAAGAAACATGGTGCTTTTAATCTATAACTTTAGGAAAGATAATTAACGCAAGTGATGTTCTTTTACGCATTTTTAAATTTTCAATAAAAGTCCAGAACAAAGGAATGGTTCAGCTCTGGAGGTTCTGTTGTATCTGCCAGTAAAACTACTCTAGGGGACAATGTTCGATTCCAGATAGAAGTGTCTTTCGCCGAGCCTACGACGCCTTTCTGGGTAGTTGATCAACGGCTCATTGGAGGTTATTAGAATTTCATAATTGTTAAAAATGTACTTAGATACTTCTAAACACGCGTGGAAATAAACCTCGGTATAGTAAATTTAGATACTAGGCAATCTTGAACCGAAATGTATTTCAACAGAAAAAATTGAAAATCTACACGCATTTGCTAACATGTTAATGCTATCTTTTAAGCCGATGAAAAGGACTTTGGTACAACTACAGAAACCTTATCCAACACTACTCTATTCACTCTGGATGCCAAAAAGCCTGTAAGTTTTATTATGTTCGGTATCCCTAGCAAAGACGAAATGGTCACAAACATTAGATTCGACACAGAAGGAGAAGATGGTACAATTAAATTTGACAACCCAATTACCTGTCAGTCATCATTCTCTAAAATTTCCGATTTTGAATACAATTTCTTTTACCGTTGTAATCCTGAACTTGATCCCCGAAATGACTGGTATATGGAAGTTGGATTGTTTGCCAGCTTTAAAACTAAGATGGCTGAATATAAGCAACTTGAATCGAGGGAAAATAAGTATGTTAATGTTACCTATGAACGTAACTCAACAACAGAAGCAACAGTTGTTCTTTCAGATGAAACGTTGGAGAAAGTAGGGGATTTCCTATTTCTACAGAGCTCTCTTACAATTTCTTCACGTAGTGTAATCAGGTTCATTTTACACAGAAGTTTTTATGATATAAGTAAAACTAAAACGGCGAACAATTTCAAATTTTTGGAACAATTCCCACCGCCGCCGTATTTGGAGGGAGATATGGTACCCGTTAATTGCGAAGCAATTGGAAGATATCCTCCACCCATACAAGTAGAAAGAAACGGTGCTGAGATAAGTTCATCGCACAACGCTTATATTTTCAAAAATACTACAAAGATCTGGTCCTCTTCTTCTGTTACTTTTCTTCGTGCATCAAAAGAAATAGAGGGCAACTATTCTTGTGTTATAGAGAAGGATGGCGAAATACTTATTTCTCCTCAGTCTGTTGAAGTAAAACTAAAACCAAGATTGCGATGGGATCTGACCAAGATACTGAAAAGCAAGCAAAATCAGGTGCGCGTAATTCCTTTAGAAAATTGTTGTTAAGCTGCGTTTTTCATTTTTTGCTTTTGTATTCCATTTAAAGAAAAGGCAATAATCTATTTTTTACTGATTATTTTCTGTAAATTTCAGACTCGTGTACGTGTTGTTGTGGAAGGAGCAACTGGTGTTACATTGAACTGCAGTGATAACTCCTGGTCATGGAAAGGGAATCCTCCTGCTCACAAGGAAAAAAGAACAAAAATATCGGAGTGGAATGAACGGTTAGAAGTTAATTACACATGGAGGAAAATGAACATTATTCCGGAAGAATTCAACTATTCCTCGGATTCTCCGTCTCTTTCTTGCATCGCAAAAGACAAACACGGCGACTTGAATTTCGAACACACTTTCTGGCAGTAATGCAAAAAAAAATCATTTTGAAGTATGAATGTTTTGATTTTTGTGGATCCTCATCTGTTTAACACCACATCCTGAATTGACTGTTGCATACTGCATCTAGAATTTCTCCTTGTGCAGTAAAAAAAATGATAGATGGCTGATAGAGCAGTTGCTTGACTCGGAAACCATCTGTTTGAACCAAACATACATGTACTGTTCGATTAGTCTTTGTATTTTTTAATAATTTACCTTTATTTCAAAAACTGTATAAAATGGATTAAAACCTTCCTTAATTAAAACGGAAATTAAATCGGCTTCATTTAAAAGGGTCAAAGGGATCCCCAGGTTAGAGCAAGGTATCCAATATGCCCCTGACTGTAGGGGTAAATTGGGCAAAATTATGAATTAGAAAGTAACTGTATATCTTGAGAGTGAGGGGACATCACGGAGTCAAACTGTCACATGATTGCAATAAGAACTGAGTTCTTTTGTGTGTTTCTATTGATTATACTGGGAAAATACCTGCATCAATTCTTTTAAAACTCTGTTACCAGACAACAAGCTTAGGTAAATAGTAAACAATGGTACATCTTCGAAATTGTGAATTCATTTTGCGCCTGACTCAGGAGTTCTGAACCCCAGGATCATGAAACAAACTTAGACATAAGTCATATTTTCAATCGCATGTAAAATGTTTACTGAGTATTGAATATATCCCAAATTTTGAAAAAAAAACTCTTGTAAAATAATATTGAAGCTTATTTTCATCTTGATCTTCCTCACATCAACAACACTGAAGTACAAGATAAAGATTTTGAGGCAAACATGTGTTACTATTTCTGCCCTAGAGATTTTGATAAATTTTCCTTAATTGATTTTCAATCTTTTATTTATCGTTTTAAGATTAAAAAACAATTATGTTTACATTCCCAATATCATAAGGGGCCATCTCAAAAATGTCCAAAAACTGCGAACGATAGTATTTGTTCTCCCGCCTACTTCCATGTAAATTTTCAAAAGTTAACATTTTTGAATGATTTTTCATTTTTATATAGATGTTTATATAGATTTTTATAAAACATTAATTATTTAGGAAATCTATTAGATATGACTCTAAAATTTAGGTAACATTCTTGTTTCCTATATAGAAATTAACGGAAACGGGAGATTTTCTTTTTAACCCCCCCCCCCCCCCGTGAAACATAAATTCCTTTCTAGTCGGGTACTCATTTCACTGAGCTATCGAAGCTGTTGAGAAATACTGGATTAGAATTACTTTAGTATATAATTTTTTCGTCTTACTTTCTATAGTATATAAAAATATATAATGTCTATTTACAGTGTATCATATAAATATTCTTTATTTTATATTAACGAACAAAAAATAAGGGGATTAAAAAGGCGGATTTTATACGTGTTAATATACTCGTAGCGCTCCATTCCTTAAAAGTAATGGGTCTCGGCCCCTTCGTATATTAACCCTTATATATTTGGATAGCTTTTAATGGCCATGAAGACTTGTCAATAATATCTCCACGGAGGGGAATCGTAAGAAGTAAGATGAAAAAATAAATACACGTGTAAGGTATAAATATTCTTGATAATATATCTATAAAATTTAAATTTGATTTTTTTTTTTAGAATTTACATTAACTGTCCTCTAACCTACGTTTCTGACTGCCCAGAATGAATAACTGCATGGATTTCAATATCCCAGACGAATTGACCGCCGAAATTTGGCTGAAATATTGCCGATCCGGCGTTAAACAATAACAATCGATCAAAGGTTATTGAGGTAGTAATGTCATTTATCATAACAAATATGAAAAAAAAAAACTTTTAATCATACATAATCTCTAAACTAAATCAGATTGCAAAATTCCACCGGTATAATTGAATGATTTAAATAATGATAGTCAGTATTGCTATGTTAATTTAAACCTACATACACATAGAAAATATCATTTGTGGGGATTCGTTGTTCAGGAGATTTTTTCCTTGTATTTAAAATATGACAAAGAGAGTGAGAATAATTAATTATTTCTATTTGTACTTCAGACCTGCTTTCATTTCTCAATATCTATCGTCTATTCAGAGGTTCGTGCATTTTCTCCCGATTATAATGTAGAGATGTCAAATCAGTCAATAACTGGTAATCGGTTATTCGCACGATTTTCCGAACGAGCAGTCGTGTATTTGGAAAACTTGTAAATACATTGTAAGTGTGCTCTGATGAACCTCTGCGGTTTTAATATATCACGATTATAATGCATATCTTTAAACTTGTAACCCAACGAAAAATTTTTTTTTTTTACAAAATTTATCAATTAATTAGTAAATAAATGCAAAGGTCATCAATTAATACACCAATAATACAAATGGTTTATAGTTCTTTTAACGAGGCCCAATCTAGTTGGAAATTACAAAAACGGAATGATAAAAAAAATTAATTCTTGGAAATAGATTTTTATATATCATGCTAAAATAAATTGAATAAATTTACACAAATTAAATTAACACAATTACATACAAAAACTCCCCAATAAACAAACAAACTGACAAATTAAAAAAAAATAAATGATGAAATGTTTTGTTTTTACATATATCATGCAATTTCCATTCCTCTATTAAAAAATAAAAAGAAAATTGGAGGTAGTCTTTATTGCAGTGAAAAGGGGGCATATCAAAACACAAAAATAGGACTTGTTTTATCCAACTGGATATTTTATAAGTCGCACTGGATTTACAAAACATGATTGTAATACTGTATTAGTTTCCAAAAATTAAATAATTCTTATATTATGAAATAATTTTCCGTCCATCCTTTATCTTTTTTCCTTAACACACGACGTTGTTTTACTTGGAAAAAAAGGGGATGGGGGGGAGTTAAAAACGACAAAATTTCGAATTTTACTAATATCATGTAATATACAGAAAAATAAAATATTTTGGGGGATTGAATGATTCATAGAATTAATTCTATTTTAAACTCAAGCTAATCCATGCATATTTAAGTCCTGAATAAAAAGAAAGGCGAGTACAGAGTGATCACTTCAACATGTTCGAGGAGAAATACTAAATTCGTTTACTTTAATTTTGGTTGCATGTTGTTTTTAACTCACAAATTGAAATAAAACAAGATGAAATTAATGAATATGTACCTAGAAATTGATACCTCAAAATAAATAATGTTTATAAATCAAAACATTTATTTTACAAAACATTCAGATAACAGAAATGCAAGAATGAGCGAGCTTTCAACATGCACAGTCTATAGAGCTTCTACTTGTACATGTATACAAGAAACAATTTAGCGCAATTTGACGTCATTTTGACTGTGCCGTTACTGTATATACAATTGTGACGGCAGTAAAGGGTTCGGTGCTAGATCTATTATGACGTCATAATCAATTTCAACTTTCTTTGTCCCGTACTTTACGGCTTTAGCAGAATTGTGTCGAAAATTGGGTATTTTCATGTCATTCAATTTGAAATCATATGAAAAGTAAACCGGATACCCATATTAAATTTGATATTGATTTAAAGAAGAGGCCATGAACATACTTATTACCGTTTTCTGAGAGACTGTAGGCAGTCTGGATACATTTCCTTTGCCGAATTCGAAAAAAAACTCCCATATTCATGTCTGGTATTCTTAATTTTTCATTGAAAATGACAGTTTAAAATATGCCCCGAAACACCTTATTTGACCAACCTAAAGTTGTAAAGCATCAATAAAGAAATTTATTTCTCAAATTTGATAAATCTGTAGGCACCTTTCATTTACTAGATCTTGACCTTAAGGAAGAAAAATGATATCATCGCGAGAGGGGGAATCATTTATGTAGCTTTATAATGATTAGACTAACAAATGAACGGACGTTTTGGGGATCGCATAATTATTTTTTTAATGCAAGTACATACCGTTTTTTTTTAAATTGATTTCCATGTACATGTAAACCCTCACTTTATTCCCATGACAGTCTTTTATCATCTTCTTATAAACTGCTTTATTAAAAAAAGAATTCTTCACTTTTAAAAGTCGCCCGCGTGGCGCTGTGGTTAAAGCGTCTGCTATAGAGTCGCGAAGTAAGGAGTTTATCCTTACGTTGCGGGTTCGAATCCCACTGTGGGACGTGGAGACCTGTCCTTTGGATGAGACCGTATAAACCGAGGTCCCGTGTCGCAATAAGTGCTGGCATGAAAAAAATCCCTCCCTGCTCCCTGAGTGCCGAGTAAAGGACAAAATTTGCAGCTCTCCACCGGCAAGTGGTGGCGTCTCCATATGAGTGAAAAATTCTCGAGAGGGACATTAAACAATATACAATCAATCAATCATTTTTAAAATGGTTAGCGACTTTTCTATGTTCTGTATAACCAACAAAATGTCAGTCAGCATTTGACTAAATAATATGTTGTATTTGCTGATATCATTGTTTTGGTCCTAAAATTTCGCAAAGGATGACTTCAAACAATTTTGTTGGTATCCTAGTTTCATCAACTTGTTTGTCAACAGCTTACCTTGTTTAAAAAATTCTTCATTCGAATAGCATTCTCTTGCGTATCGAACAACTTAGAGACATTCACCCCGTAAGCAGGTGATAAGGGTATATTGCTACACTTGTGAGGGAAGTTGAAAATTGAAATTGAAAAGTTGAAGTCACCACGTTTATCATGAAGCTTTGTTGTTCAGTAAGCATCGTCTAGAACATCTAACGGCTATAAGAATGTCTGAATACGATCTTTATCTGTCATTTTATTGATTAAACCTTATAAAGTACATGTATCTTTGTTTATTCTCCTTTTATGGTAGATTTGGGGGTATATAGTTCTTTCCCAGTGCGTCCGCCCGTCTGCTTATCTTTTATTCCGCAAAAATATAATTTCCTATAGCTTTTGATTGGTTGTAGATGTGGCCTTAGATCTTCATATGAGTGAAAAATTCTCGAGAGGGACGTTAAACAATATATAATCAATCAATCACTTTTAAAATGGGTAACGACTTTTCTATGTTCTGTATGTCCAACAAAATGCCAGTCAGCTTTTGACTAAATAATATGTTATATTTGATGATAAGATCATTGTTTTGGCCTTAAGCCTTTTGCGAAAGATTGACTTCAAACAATGCTGTTGGTATCCTTGTTTCATCAGCTTGCATCAGCAAAACAAGTCTGCAGCAGAGAAATGGTTTATGGAATAACTGTCTAATTTTTTGGTTTTCCGGGTGGCTTGAGTGATAATTTGCATAAGGCGTTCATGCATCAAAGTATCAAGCGCTCTTCCGTATCGAATAATCTGCAAGAGAGATATAAACACCTTATGCAGGTGACATATAGGTATATTGCTGCATAAGTAAGGTAAGTTGACGATTGAAAAGTTAATGGCATCACTTTTATCATAAAGCCTTGTTGTTAGATAAGCATTAACGTCTTTTTCTAACAAAAGATCCAAACATAAGACAGATTATATCAATCTCTATGTATCTTTTATTTCAAGCTCACCGGGATATTTTTTGTCGACATAAAAATGCAAATAAATATTGTTCATTGACAACACGTCGTCGACATATCTAAATGTCGAGTTGAACGCCACAAAAATAGATCAACTAACAACGGGGCTCAATTGGTACCCATGGAAGTCTAAAATATTGCTTGAAGACACTGTCTCCAAAAACCACATATATATTTTCAATCAGAAACTCGAGCATTTTTGAAAATATCAAATTCAGATTACTTGTATATAAAATCATAATAGTCTCAACAAAACAATTTTGCAAATGACCAAGAACAAATTAAGTAAATTTACGAGTTCCATTTGTATTAAAAATACAGCTTTCAATGATGTCAGAAAGCTTGGAATTACGTGTGTTATAAGCAGCCGCCCCTCTGCTCTGCAAAACGCAAGAGAGCTTTCACAAGCACACCCCTACTATTGTTATTGTGATTTAAATTCAGACACGCGGTTTAGGTTGACCTATTCAAAGGTTGTAGGATAGAACCGGTTTCATAAATAAAATTGGCAGTAAACAGCTGGAAATTGCTATAGGCTGTTTTTTTTAACCATGTCCAGTGAAAAATGTGTTTCCAGACCTTTCTGAAAGACTTTCATGATTTTAAACAGAAAAGGGGGGACTGAAAGGGGTGGGGTTTAAATAACAATGTATACATAATTTAAGGCGAAAATAAGAGCTCAAATAGGACAATTGAGTTACAAAAAATGATATGTTTCTTTTTTACACTGACAAACCTTTTTTTATATGGCTATTGTTATTAATGCGCCGCCCCCTTTCAAAAACGATGCAACTGATTTATCATTGAATGGTAGCAAGATATTAATTAAAGCCATATTTACATTTTACTAATGAATATCCTTGTAACAAGAATCGTAATATTTATATTTTTGAAAAATGTTTGTGTAAAATACAAAAATATATATGACGACGGTTGTATTTTCTGTAGCAATGTATAAAAAGTTTTAAATTTTTTTAAACAGAAAAAAATATGTTTTGATAAAATTTTGTGTGTGAACAAAGACCAATGAAGACACACCCATATAACTGTCAAGTGAACCAATCAGCATCGTTAAATGCATTTAAATAGACAAAACACATTTTACATAACTATGATGAATCAATGTTTTGGAAATGGAAACATTTGACAATTGTATTGAATAAGTAGGTTAATACAATGCAAATTTCTTTGCATATGATCTTACTAAACGTAAAACACAAGAGAGTTTATTTAACAAATGAATTGTTTGTTATTGTGATTTAAATTCAAGAAATGGTGGAAAAGGTTGTGCCTTTCAAAGGTTGTAAGATTTTTCCGGTTTTATAAGCGTTAAAATTGGCAGTAAACAGGAAATTGCTATAGGCTATTTTTTTAAATGTCCAGTGAAAAATGTGTTTCCAGACCTTTCTGAAAGACTTTCATGATTTTAATATAGAAAAGGTTACCATGCAAAAATATTTTAAAAAAAATATATCTTTCATAATTTAAGGCGAAAATTGTATCACAGAGAATACTGTACAAAATATGTGTAATACTAATAACATCTACAGTGACAAACCTCTGTTTGCCTTATATGGCTATTGTTATTAATCCGCACAGACTTTTCTGTTTACCATGTCTCAACTGATCAATCGTTGAATTCCTAGCAACATTTCCAAAAATGTTTACATTTTTTCGAACACGTGAAGTCTTCAATTTATGATCATGAGGAGTGCAAAATAAAAAAATGTTCTTATGAACAAAATACAAAGATTAAAACTATGAAAGTTGTCACGGACGTTTTTAACTAGAAAAAATGTGTTTCATAAATGTAGTTTATATCAAGTTCAGAATACCAGCACTTCAAGCGTAAGGAAAACGGGCATCATCTCAAATGCATTTAAAAGGACAAAACATTTTTTACATAACTATACTCATGATCACGTGTTTTGGCCAGGGAATCCACCTGACAATTATATTCACCGACAGTACAACAAAGGAATTAATACAGACGCAGATCGCTTTGCAGCAAATTGACTAGAAATAATTTTACCGTTTATTCTACAAATGAATTGTTTGTCATTGTGATCTTTTCATTTACGAAATGGTTGGGAAAATGGTATTTGTGCCTTTCAGACACACCATAAGTTTTTCCTGATAGTCAAGCGTTAAATCCCTAATATTTGAAGTAACCCATAGCGCAATTCTCGTACAGCTGATTTGTCAGTTAAAGTCATGTTGGTGCCTCATTTGCTAATCTGATGCCAATAAATATAGTCCCGGTTCTCATTCAAAAATATTTGTCCAAACAGAAAATTGTATCACAGAGAATACTTTACATTTATGTTTGAATGAATTTAAGAGAATTCGATTGAAGTACATCTCTACAGATAATATAAGGTGATGAAAATCTTTTGATTTCAGTGGTGTGTGTAATATCGTATTTTCCCATAAAACTGATTCTATTGATTTTCATTTTTTATCGCCTTCTTCTCCTTTCTTTCTTTCTTTTCTTTTTTTTTTTTTGGAAAATGATGTGGACGTTTGTGCCTACTTTGTAAACGTACGCCTGGCTACGCGCCTGAATTAGCTATGTTGAACTCATCGGGTTAAACAATATGAAGAACATAGAAAAATAAAAGGTTCCGAACACATTAGTAGGAGTGAAGCAGATCTCAAAAAACTAAGTAGCCATAAAAATATTCCGACTGATAGTACTCTTAAAGCTTGACCAGCTAGATAAAGTATTATTATCCACAAAAAAATCTTGAAAAAAATGAAAATTAAGATTTTAATCAAAGGCCTTCTATTGACTTTGTGAACTTCAACATACTGTTTCTTAAAGGTTATTATGGCCAGCACGCTCTCATTTGTCATTACTAACATTGATCTATTTTAATAATACATAAACTCTACACCAAGCCAGATTGTGAAATGCCACTGGCATATTTAATAAAACCACAGTATTTATGCCTAAATGTTCATATATATGCATTAATTTCCGAAGTTGTGGGCTAATGTGAAATCAGAAGAATGATTAGAATTATTTTTCCATTCCTGCTTCTATCCTGTTTTGGTTTCTCGACTGGTGATGTCTATTCAGAGGTTGGTTTAAGTTGTCATTTTTTTTTAACTTCTTTCGCGATTTTCATCTGAAGTATTTTTAAAGCTGGACTCGAAATTCATGATTTATAGTTTGTTTTCTGTAAAAATCGTGAAATTTTTCTTCTCAAAAATGGAATTGTTTGAAGGCTCTACGTATATCAATTGATATATGTAAACCAGTTCTGGAATTTTTTTTATATTACATGTAAGAGTTCACAATAAATTATTATAATTTGATACATGAAATTCGCTGATTCATGTATTGAAATACTTTCATAAGTAATAGTTATATAGACATACTTAGTTTTGAGAATATCCGTCAAAACTTAAGAAGGTGGCAGAGTGGTGCGATTAGAGGGTAAATGTCACGTAATTTTTCTTTTAAAAAGTTGTTCTACTTTACAAAATAAGTGAAAAATTCTTAAACGTACGTTAAACAAACAAAGAAACAAACAACTTTTTTCAGATAAAAAGATTGAAAAATGGGCAAAAGGAAATAAAAGATATGCTGAAACAAGTCATTTTAAAATTGCAATCAATCAACACGATTGCGCCACTATCTTCTCAAGAGGCTGACCAAAGATCATCTTTGGTAAAAAAAAAAAAAAAAAAGGAATTTTTCAGACCAGAAATCATGTTCATTTTGGCTCGTTCAGGCTTTAATACTTTTTCTCTGATGACAAAGCAATGTGTTACTATGATCTTACCTAAGAACATTCGGAAAAGGACAAAGGTTTATAAAAGTTCCCCCACAGTTAAGACCATAAAAGGAATACTTGGATTTGCTCACAAATTTAAAGTTAGAAATTTTTTTAAAATGTGAAGTAAAAAAGTTTATATACATGATAACTCCTAATCAAAAACAATTATGTCATGCCTATAAATACCCTCTCCATGCAAATCGTATAGAACCCGTTGCTAACGAAGTATCTGTTTATGTAGGAAGATTCTTTTGAGTAATCTTTCATTAAAAAAACATGATGCTTTGTATCTATAAATTTAGAATAAATAATTAATGCAATGATGATCTTATACACATTTTTAAAATGTCAATGAAAGTCCATAACAAAGGAATGGTTCAGCTTTGGAGGTTCTGTTGTATCGGCCAGTAGAACTACTTCAGGAGAAAGTGTTCGACTGCAGATAGAAATGTCGTTCTCCGAGCCCATGGCGACTTTCTGGATAGTTGATCAAAGGCTCATTGGAGGTATTAGAATTTCATATTTTTTTCCAAATGAATTTAAATAGTTCTAAACACGCAGGAAAATAAAGTTCAGTACAGTAATTTTAAATGCTTGGCACTCGTGAACCGAAATTCATTTCCACAGAAAAAAAATTAAAAAACTTTAACTCATTTGTTTAAATGTAAATTGTATCTTTTTAGCCGATGAAAAGGACTTTGGTACAAAGACAGAAACGTTATCCAACACTACTCTATTCACTTTGAATGCCAAAAAGCCTGTAAGTACTGTTATGTTTGGTATCCCTAGCAAAGACGACATGGTCACAAACATAAGATTCGACACAGAAGGAGAAGATGGTACAATTAAATTTGACAACCCAGTTACCTGTCAGTCATCATTCTCTAAAATCTCCGATTCTGAATATAATTTCTTCTACCGTTGTAATCCTGAACTTGATCCTCGAAATGACTGGTATATGGATGTTGGAATGTTTGCCAGCGTTAAAAATGAGATGGTGGAATATAATCAACTTGAATCACGGGAAAATAAGTATGTCAATGTTACCTATGAACGAAACTCAACAACAAAAGCAACAGTTGTACTCTCAGATGAAATTTTGGAGAAAATAGGGGATTTCCTATTTCTGCAGAGCTCTCTTAGTTTTCCTATGAGTAGTATAATCAGGTCCATAATGCATAGAAGTTTTTATGATATAAGTAAAACTAACACAGCGAACAATTTCAAATTTTTGGAACAATTCCAACCGCCACCATATTTAGAAGGAGATATGGTGCCAGTTAATTGCGAAGCACTTGGAAGATATCCTCCACCCATACAAGTGGAAAGAAATGGTGCTGAGATAAGTTCATCACAGACTGCTTATATTTTCAAAAATACTACAAAGTTCTGGTCCTCTTCTTCCATTACATTCCTTCAGGCATCAAAGGAAATAGAGGGCAACTATTCTTGTGTTATACAGAAGGATGGAGAAAAATTTATTTCTCCTCAGTCTGTTGAAGTAAAACTAAAACCAAGAATGCGATGGGACCTGACAAAGATACTGAAAAGCAAGCAAAATCAGGTGCGCGTAATTCCTTTAGAATATTGTTGTTAAGCTGCGTTTTTCATTTTCTGCTTTTGTATTCCATTTAAAGAAAAGGCAATGATCTATTTTTTGCTGATTATTTTTTGTAAATTTCAGACTCGTGTACGTGTTGTTGTTGAAGGAGCAATTGTTGTTACGCTGAACTGCAGTGACAACTCCTGGTCAGGGAAAGAGAATCCTCCTGCTCACAAGGAAAAAAGAACAAAAATATCGGAGTGGAATGAACGGTTAGAAGTTGTGTACACATGGAGGAAAATAAACTTTATTCCAGAAGAATTCAACTATTCCTCGGATTATCCGTCTCTTTCTTGTATCGTAAAAGACAAACACGGCGACTTGAAATTCCATCACACTTTCTGGCAGTAATGCAAAAAAAAAAAATCATCTTTAAGTATGAATGTTTTGTTTTTGTGTATCCACATCTGTTTAGCACCACATCCTGAATCGACTGTTGCATACTGCGTCTAAAATTTTTCCTTGGGCAGTAAAGAAATGATAGATGGATGACAGAGCATTTGCTTGACTCGACAACCAACTGCTTGAACCAAACATACATGTACTGCTCGATTATTCGTTGTATTTTCTAATCATTTACCTTTATTTCAAAAACTGTTTAAAATGGAATAAAACCTTCCTTATTTAAAACAGATTTAAATCGTTTTCATTCGAAAGGGTCAAAGGGATCCCCAGGTCAGAGCAAGGTATCCAATATGCCCCTGACTGTAGGGGTAAATTGGGCAAAATAATGAATTAGAAAGTAATTATATATCATGAGAGTGAGGGGACATCACGGAGTCAAACTGATAGCATGATTGCATTAAGAACTGAGTTCTTTTGTGTGTTTCTATTGATTATAATGGGAAAATACATGCATCAATTCCGTTACGACCCTGTATATATAATAGATAACAAGTCTAGGTAAATGGTAAACAATAGAACATGTACATTTTCGAAAAGTGTTAATGCATTTTGCGCCAGAGACAGGAGTTCTAGACCCCAGGAAATTTAAATTTAAATTAATGTAAATTTTCAAAAGTTAACTTATTTGAATGATTTTTCAATTATAAATAGATGTTTATATGGATTTCCATAAAACATTAATTATTCAGGAAATCTATTAGATATGACTCTTAAATTTTGTGAAAACTCTTGTTTTTCACAATAGAAATCAACGGACCACGGGAAATATTTTTAAACCCCACTCCCCCCGTGATATACACATTCCTTTTAACAGGTAATATGAACATATGGTCATTTCACAAATTCACACCAAAACTTTCTGTGTTTCACTGGGGGGGGGGGGGGGCATATGTTTATAGATTAAAAACGACAAAAATATTTATTTTTTTCAGCAACTTCCAAAGCGATTTACAACTACAACATTATATTTTACTAAATTATATAATCTTTAATTTTATATTCGTAAAACATAAGAAAAGATTAAAGAAACGTTTATTCATATCCAAGACTACTTCAAAATATGTTGATGCTTTAAGGCCCGATTTAAATGCAAAATATCGTCTACTCCCCTTCTTTCAAGTGCTGAAATTTGGGATATTTTACTATTTAGCACTGGTATTAAAATAATTAATGAATTACCATTGAACTGTTCTTTATATTAACCAAAGATTTTATGGCCAAACTGTTATTGATATTAAATCAAAGGGTTATAAAATGTAGGCGGGTATTAAGAGTTAGCGCGTGTAGATATAGTGTAACGTTTTTACAAAGTACAAATGATTAATAATTGGGTCCGCTTAGGATTCCTACCGCAGAATCACGTTTATATCGAATTAAACAAACTTCAATTACAATGGCACTTAAACAAGAAACAGACTGAAATTCACTATATATGTATATATTTTTTCCTTGGTCCTATCTAGATAATGATTAATAAACAAACTTGATAAAAACGAACTATAACAACACAATCACTAACAAATAATCAAATATAAAACCTATCCCTGTAGCTGCAGACTGAGTTGCATAACCAACAATTGTGTTGTTTCCCGACACAGTCTGTATCTACCTTAAAACACACCATAAAATCACAAAGTCACAGATACATCTAAAGACACACAAAAACAAGCTAAAATCACCAAGAATCCATAGCTATAAATAGGACACTTTTACTTTTGGTTAGACACAAGCTAAAGTCACCGAGACACCATAGCTAGTCACAAAGACACTAGGGAACTGGATCCCTGGGCTGAATGGTCTAACTAACAATTCTGTTTCCTGACACAGCCCAGGTACCCTTCCCAAGTCACCTAACTCCGATAAAGAGTTACACCAAAAGCATACGAAGATAGATTGATCCTTGTATTTATACTATTTTGCATCTGTTCAATAAGTGCTGATTAATTATTAATTCTAATAGCTGATTGGCTAAAATATCAACTCTGATTGGCTACACATAACATGATTTGATTGGATGATTCAAAACTTATTTTAATCCACTTTATTAATTCTGATTTATTACATTACCCACGTCTTCGAAAAAATATGCGTCCCCGCATAGGTAATCCTAAATTCTTGATTCCGTATGAACATGTAATTAAATATCTAGATTACTAATTTTAAAGGCACTTGCATCCTTGTTAGACATTTCACTAGTTTTGCAAATGTTAAAACTATCACTAGTTAATAATTGTATTCTTTGCGCTTTAAACACGATTTCTTTGTCAACGGCGTGAGTATCAATCTTAACCATTTAAAAAACAAGTTATAGATAAAAAAATTACACAAACTATAAAAGATTTTCCTGATCATGACAACGAGCACACGGCGGGTGTGACCGGTCGGCAGGGGATGCTCACTCCTCCATGGCACCTGATCCCACCTCTGATGTTTCGGAGGCCCGTGTTTGCTCTGATCTTATTTTTTTATACTGTTTAATGGACTTTGAGATTGAATACTGTTCGTTATCTCCATATCCTTCCTTCCACCGCTACCATCAAATTTGTAACGTTTTTACAAAGTACAAATGATTAATAATGGGTATTTCAATTTCAATTTCTATTTCAATCCTCTTCACTAATTCTGATTTATTACACTACTATTGGACTCTATAGGACTTTGATGGAAAAGCACCAAATTATCACATTTTCTCCATATTTTTTTGTTTTCAACCCTAGATACTAGTATTTCTTTTTCAGTCAAGTTGATGAATACTAGGGCCGTTCAAAAATTACGCAGACTGTGCTATTATTTACTCTTTCAGACGTCATATACCTGGTAGTTATGAAATTTCACAGAAATATGTATTTTAAAGATTTTAATCTGTCGTTTTATTGCTTAAACCTTATAAAGTATCTTTTTTAAAATTCCTCTTTTACCGTTGATTTGGGGGTATATAGTTCTTTCCCAAAGCGTCCGCCCGTCTGTTCATCTGTTATTTCAGAAAAACAATATCATTTCCTATAGCTTTTGATTGGTTGGAGATATGGCCTTCATATTTTAAATGTGTTTCCTCTGGTAAGACCTTTATTTGGGTACCAAACTATTTGCCTTAAAAAACATAAACACACAAACTGATTGGTCAGTTGGTGCGTGGTAAGATCTGCCGTACGCATTGATAAAAATAGCCATATAAGGCATACAAAGATTTCTCAAAGTAAATATTGTAAACACATTTTTTTCTACCATGGTATCGGGCTATTTTGGGGGGAAATTGTCTCCAGAGAGCTCTAATTTTTGCCGTAAATTATCACACATTTTAGACAAAGAAAAAGCATATTGTTTTGACCCCTCCTTTATCTAGTGAAATATGAAAGTCCTTCAGAAAGATCTGGAACACATTTTTACAGGACATGTTTTCAAAAGAAACAGACTATAGCATTTTCCTGTTTATTGTCAATCTTATTTATAATTTACCGATTCTACCCTGTAACTTTTGAATGGGTCAACCTGCACCACGTGACTTGAATTTAAATCACAATAACATTAGTTGGGGTGTATAGGCTGTTTTTTTTTTTTTGAAACCATGTCCAGTGAAAAATGTGTTTCCAGACCTTTCTGAAAGACTTTCATGATCTTAAACAGAAAAGGGGGGCTAAAGGGGGTTTAAAATAATAATATATCTTATCATAATTTAAGGCGAAATTAGGTGCTCACTAGCGACCGATATGCAGGTACAATAAATGTGTAATACTGGTATCATCTACAGTGACAAACCTGTATTTGTCTTATATGGCTATTGTTATTAATGCGCACAGAGGATGTTACCACGAGCAACTCAATCGTTGAATGAATAGCAACGTTTACGCCAAATACGAGGATCATTCAAAAAATACGTAGACAATGTTCTTCATTGTCATAATATAATTACAAAATTAGGGATCAACACATTTTCGTAAATAAAAACATTTAGTTTGTGAAGTTCCATTCCATTTAATTAAATTAAAATCATGCTATCCATAAGATATATAAAGCAACATGTTTTCTTACCACGGAACACAGTTACATGTAGCTAACATTGTAACGTCAAAAACAACGTGGAGGAAGTTTCTCAAAATTACTCTGTTTTTTAATTTTATACACAGTTTGTAGCGTCTTCTCCATTCTTAAAAAACATATCCATAACACTTCATACCTAGTTTGCTAACAATTGTACAAATAACTTGAACCAGATTGTCATTGTTTTCAAATTCCTAAGGTCTACTGCGGAACTCGATTAGTTCCGCAACAGTGAAGCGCACATCACGTTTAATGACGTTCCTAACTCTTTTGACAAGATTTTAAACTTTAACAGGTCGAGACCACTACCTTATATGGAAAGCAACTTTCAACACGTGACGATATCTTCGTCACACTCGTTCGCCAATCAAGTGAATGAGTCCGAAATCATGATACTCTACTACATGTTTACGATTCAATGGCGACACGTGGTTTTCGTCGGTTTCTGCATAATATTCACTTCGTCACCGGAGAAACCGTAGAGCTTTTTTGGCACTTTTTAAGTCCGAAATTGAAAGATTACATTCCCAAGACATTGTTACTTGCTCACATTTAATATTGGAGATGTTTTATATGATTAATAATTGCTTCGAAAGTTCGAATAATGTGTAAATGCTTTGATGTTTGCATGTACATTAAAAACTTTTTGATAATATTTAGGGGTTAAATAATAATAACGCACCTTGTACTGCTGTCTTAAATATGTACACGTATATCACGTGAAAAAAACTCAATGCTTTATCGACACGATAGCACCTTCATGTACGTCTCTTAGAACAAAGGTTTAGGCCGATGTATTATAAGTTGATATACAAGGCTTCATAAAGCAAATTTTGTAAAAGTGAGCATAGAAATGAAAAATCATACATCATTTTATATATTTCTTTCATAAATCTCAAAAAAGAATTAAAAATAAGTTTCCAAGGGACAACTCAAGTTGGTCTTCATTTTTAACACAGCAGAGTACTTGTAGTAGCCCACAATGCATTGCGACTCATTCATCAGTGGGTAAAGTAAACAGATAGCTAATTTACATGCAAATTTATTCTGACGTCAGAAAATCTAGTGGTCTCGACCTGTTTAACCTGTTTCTCTGCATACCATCCATCGTCTGATTTAAAATTGCGACCACTCAAAAATTGTGTTTTCCATTTTATACAAATGCCTGGCTTATTTTTCATACATTTCCTGGTTTACACAGATTTTTTTTAAAGTTTGTTAAATAGGTTTTCTGAATGCAAAGCAAACTTTTATTTCTACTCGCTGCTCCGTGGCGTCCTCCAAGGTCATGGTTTTTTGCCTTTTTAATCAAGTCCATATGTATTTAGAAACTGATATCTTTTAAACGGAGCAATATATTACGTTAAATGATAGCATCTTAAGTAATACAGCAAGATTTAATTTAAACATATCAATTTTATTTTGTTTCAGCTTCGTTTATTCGAGTTCTGGCTATAGAAACTATAAAGTGAAAATTAGTAATTACTCAATTTTGACGTTGCTCCGTGACCCCATTTTCGCTGCTCTGAATCCTTGATAATTTGTAGAAATATGAATATATATTGCAATTATTTTAAAACTCAAATTATTCGAATTTGCTGTTAAAATAAGTATACTAAATTTGGATATGATATGACGTTAAATAGAAAAGTTATGACAAAAGTCTACGAACTTTTTGAATGACCCTCGTACATGTTTACATTTTACTTCGAACACGAGGTTCAAGTCAATTCATGATCATATCAATGGAGTGCAAAATAAAAAAAATGTTCTTATGAACAAAATACAAAGATTAAAACTATGAAAGTTGTCACGGACGTTTTTAATTGGCTGTTAACTAGAAAAAATGTGTTTGATAAAATGTACTTTATTTCAAGTTCAGAATACCAGCACTTCAAGCGTAAGGAAAACGGGCATCATCTCAAATGCATTTAAATGGACAAAACATTTTTTACATAACTATACTCATGATCACGTGTTTTGGCCAGGGAATCCACCTGACAATAGTATTCACCGACAGTACAACAAAGGAATTAATACAGACGCAAATCGCTTTGCAGTATGACTTTGAGAAACCTAGACTTCCACCGTTTATTTAACAAATGAATTGTTTGTCATTGTGATCTTTTCATTTACGAAATGGATGGGAAAATGGTCTTTGTGCCTTTCAGACCGCCATAAGATTTTCCTTTTTCTCAAGCGTTAAACCCTGTTGTATTCGTAGTAACCCATAGTGCAATTCTCATTCAGCTGATTTGTCAGTTAAAGTCATGTTAGTGCCTCATTTGCTAATCAGATGCCAATAAATATAGTCCCGGTACCCATGCAAAATATTTGTCTAAAAAAATTTTAATTCCTGTTACAGAAAATTGTGTCACAGAGAATACTTTACATTTATGTTTGAATGAATTTAAGAGAGATCGATTGAAGTACATCTCTACAGATAATATAAGGTGGTGAAAACTGAAACTTTTCTGTTTACCATGTCTCCACGTGCTAGTCACTTCCTAGCCACATTTCCGTGAAAAATTTACCCTTTTTCGCTAAGTCTTGCTAAGTCTCGACAGAGCCACTGCCATAGCTATGTTGAACTCATCGAGTTATACAATATGAAGAACATCGAAAAATAAAAGGTTCCGAACACATTAGTAGGGGTGAAGCAGATCTCAAAAAACTAAGTAGCCATAAAAATGTTCCGACTGATAGTACTCTTAAATCTTGACCAGCTAGATAAAGTATTGTTATCCACAAAAAACCTTGAAAAATAAAATGGAAATTAAGATTAAAATCAAAGGCCTTTTATTGACTTTGTGAACTTCAACATACTGTTTATTAAAGGTTATTAAGGCCAGCACGCTCTCATTTGTCATTACTAACATTAATTTATTTCAATAATACATAAACTCTAAACCAAGCCAGATTGTGAAATGCCACTGGCATACCTAATAAAAACCACAGTATTTATGCCTAAATGTTCATAAATATGCATTGATTTCCAAAGTTGTGGGCTAACGTGAAATCAGAAGAATGATTAGAATTATTTTTCCATTCCTGCTTCTATCCTGTTTTGGTTTCTCGACTGGTGATGTCTATACAAAGGTTGGTTTACGTTGTCATTTTTTTTTTACTTCTTTAGCGATTTTCATCTGAAAGTATTTTTAAAGCTGGACTCGAAATTTATGATTTATAGTTTGTTTTCTGTAAAAATCCTGATATTTTTCTTTTAAAAATTGGAATTATTTTTAAGGCTCTACGTATATGAACTCATTCATGTAAACCAGGTCTGGAATTTTTCTTTATTACATGTTAGAGTCTACAATATATTATTGTACTTTGATACAAAAAATTCTTGAACGAACATTAAACAAACAAAGAAACAAACAACTTTTTTCAGATCATTGAATTGAAAAATGGGCAAAAGGAAATTAAAGATCTGGACCCGGTTGTATCAACGGTTCATTAAATTTAATGAATTATTAAGCCTAATGATTCATTAAATTCTTAATGATACATTAGTTAATAAAGTCATTAAAGTGTGTTGTATGATTGATTGATTGATTGTATACTGTTTAACGTCCCTCTCCAGAATATTTCACTGATATGGAGACGTCACCATTGCCGGTGAAGGGCTGCAAATTTAGGCCTATGCTCGGCACTTAGGGCCATTGAGCAGGGAGGGATCTTTATCGTGCCACACCTGCTGTGACACGGGGCCTCGGTTTATACGGTCTCATCCGAAGGACCGCCCCATTTAGTCGCCTTTGACCGCGTAGTTTGGGTCTAAAAGATGTGTCGTTGATCGGGCAAGAGGGAATGTTGGCAGGGGAAGTGAGTGGCGTCGTTGGCCGGAAGTAGTAGAGCCGTATTCCAAGGACTCTTCCCGATGACACATATAAAAAGTCCAAAGTAACGAGGAATAAGTATGGTTTCCGAATTTATTATAAAGTCCCAACGATGGAAATGACTTACATGGAACAAAAATTAACAATAACCAGTTGGATATGGCCATAGCCTCCAAACTGTTAAAAGTAGAAATAGTTACAGCATGATGGGGGAACGAGTCGGGCGTGTGGCCGGTAGTATACCCAGCCTCCGAACTGATTAAGTAAAATTTGACAATTGTATTTATGGGAAAATGTACAATGAGTTAAAAATGGCAGGTGTTGACAATGAGTGAAAGTGATACAGTGAACAATTAAATAAATGAAACACTTTGATGGAATGGACATAAAGAACACCGATAATTAATTAATTACATGTTGTTTGTAAAAGTGATTAAAATGTCCTTGGGCATAAACACTCTGCCCCTTTGGTGTCTGACAAGTGACACTCAGTAATTAAATGAGCGCTTAGTAATTTGACGTATGAGAAAGAATGGTAAAATGCAAATTTTGAAACACAATAATTTTAGAATACCAAATATCACGTTAAAACAAAAATTAAATACAACATTTAGAGTCCAAAATGAATTTGAAGTCAAACGGTCAATTTCACACGGTGATAGTTATACAAAACCTTTATTAGAGTCTTTTTACTTAATGAATCATTAAATATTTAAGAATTCATTAAAGATTTATTAACATTAGGGGAATATCCCACAATGCAATGCATTAATACTTCCGGGGGCGTATCCGTGGGCGTTTCCTTTGTTTACAAAATACTTAAATAAGCTATAATTAATAAAATAGTTTTTTTTATCAACCGAATAGAAATCATTTTAATTATGACGTGAAAATAAAAAAAATTGTCATTTAACGAAGTCTGTGATTGTCTTGAAGGATATAGGACTAACATGCATAAAAAAGGGTCAATTTATCAAAAGCTGCACTAGAACTACTGACAGAATTCAATTCAGATGTAATAGAAATCAGGGAAAGAAAATTAATTCTAGCGAAATTCAATTGTTAACCGAACTTATGTAGAGAAATATCGATGTCATAAATACATGTAGCGGGGGGGGGGGGGTAGGGTATAGAAGGGAAATACAACCAAAAGTCTGTATTTCGCTTTCATTCTTATTACGTCTACTTGTTTATTATTTGGTATTACAATAATGTAGAGGCACCGGGGGGTGGGGGGTGGGGGGGGTCCCGCTCCTTCCATTTTTTTCTCCTTAAAATCTGGGGTCGACACATCTTTATCCTGTTTATGTATTCTTAAATGCACTCTGCCTGATTGATAATGTAACTGTTTTGTCTCGCTAAGCTGTTCATATTCTTATATTACATTTCACTTTGATTTTTTCTCTTCATTTACTCCTATGTTGTTCTATTCTTATAAATTCATTATTAAAATTCCCTCACGCAAACAATGAAACTCATTCAACGAATGTACATGTAGATATAATCATAATAGTGGAAGACTTATTTCTAACAATACGAATAGAAAAAAGTATCAATATCATTAATAGCAAAGTTACGAAGAATGTTCAATACAAACAATTAAGTAAAGGATAAAATACGGGAGATTATCACGGCGCAAAATGGAATCACGTTTACCTTTTTGCGAAAAAGATTTCATGTATGTATTGTACATTATTATTATTATTATGTTTATTCACCAATCAAGGGCCCACAGGGGGCATGAACAATTATTACAAAATGATAACATTGATTACAATTCTATATTAAGGATAATAACATGACTTGTGATTAAGTTTGACATTGAGAAGTGCATCACCACACTGGATCAAAAGCATAGAAACCATAGAATGATAAAAGAAAACACAATTAAATAAAAAAAAAAAAAAATGATAGATATAAGGTAAATTTAAAAAAAAAAATCTTGTAGTAATGGCAGTACTCTAATATAAAACTAGTGCATCTTGAATACAAAGGGCACCAGGGGATGATACCTCTACACAGCCAGTCTGGCAAACCTGTACCCTAAGTATTGAAGATGGTCATTCAAAAAAAAAAATCATTTAAGTATTAACAGAAATAGTAATTTCAATTAATAAGTACTTAGCATATAATTAGAAACTTAATGCAAACTAATCTCTTGGAGTTAGTTCAATAGATATTTGACATATGCATACCCACATACACAAACACACACTTACTGTTACACAAATCCATGCATACAAAAATAATAATTTATACACAAATATATGTATGTATAGTATATATTATAAACATACGCTTATTGTTACACATATCCATGCATACAAAAATAATAATTTACACACAAATATATGTATATATATAAACAAATGGTACTATCCTGTATAAATGTAAATCTGTGATCTTGAAGGTAGCATACAATTAATGTAAAGAAAAGGTAACTTGGATACAGAGGGTACCAGGGGACGATGCCTCTGCACAGCCGATTATACTGGCAAACCCGTACTCTAAGTATTCAAGACACCCATTCTGACTGATTCTGTACATTTAAGAAGGGAATGAGGGGACACATTAAATTTCAAAAAAAAAACAAAACAAAACAAAACAAAACAAAAAAAAAAAAAAACAAAAAAAAACAAAAAAAAAAAAAAAAAAAAAAAAAAACAAACCAGGTTTACTAATACTTTTCATACTTCAGCTCTCATAATCATTTTACTGACTTGAATCAGTATTTGCACATCCTCATTAGTCATGAGCCAATTTAACTTATTTTCACTGTCCAAGTTGTGGAAATTCTTACAGGAATTGTTTATTAATTCATACAAGACTTTTCTTTCATCCTTAATGTGATTACATGAAAAGAGAAAATGTTTCTCATCATCAACTGTTTTGTTATTGCATCTATTGCAGTGTCTTTCTTCTCTAGGAATGCCTATATATCGACCCCTTTCAATATTAAGTCTGTGAGCTGTACATGTAATTATGTTCTGCCTTTTTTTTGCATTAATTTATTAGTGTCTTTCCGACAGTTTTCTAGATGCAGTCACAGGTTAATTTTTAGATAACTTAAAATACGTTCATTTATAAAATAATAGCTTGATGAGACATCATTTACTACAATGTAACTGAATCTGTCAATTATGATTTCTAAGAAAAATAAATACTATTACATGTTTATAAAATGTTGGGTTGGTAGGCATGATTTAAATAAAATAACACTGATAAACTTAAAGCATATACTCGTATTTTAAAGATATTATATGTAAAGAAGGTACAGGCTCTTTATTCTACTCAAAAATATATCTTTCTCAATGCAGTGAATAATTTATAACATCTTGACTTTAGCGATGAATACAAAAAAATAATAAACTGTTAAAATATCTCTGAAGCGATTTTCTTAATTCGTTGTTACATGTATTTGTGATAGAAGTATCAGGCTTGTGTTAAAAATGAGAAAACGGTGTGGGAGGGGGGGGGGCTTGCTATTACAGTATATAGAATAAGATCTCTGATATATTATTCATATGCATGATTTTATTGATACCCGTAAACCTTAAAATAGGAGCTGTATTTATTTTTTTACTGTTTACCTTTGTTACAAAGAGCTAACCACCTCATAGATGATGACGAAAGAAATGACGTCACTTAGTTTACAAATATACACGAAGGTATTTTGTATTCACTGGGATTACAGTTGGGATTTCTATTGTGATTTGATTTAAAGAAGCATCTTTATACCTATAATTTTGTTGACAAGGTAGGTGATGTATTTGTGATTCCGAATGTCTTATTGCCTATATATTGAAGGTTCGACAAACCGTCCATCATTTTCTTTTTAAAACGGTATCATTTCCGAATTTCCTCGTCCATAATGTGCAGTGAAAAAGGCTCACAAAAGGCACTGATTCTTCTCCTTCTGCCAAGCGGGCAAAACATAAAGTAGGCCGCCATACTTAATGACTACTTAATGAAGACCCCTTACCTTCATTAAAATTGAGGAATTTAATGAAGGTTTAATGCACCGATTCGTTCATTAAAACATTGATACAACGGAATTTATTGACACATTAAAAATGATCAGTTTAATGAAGCTTTAATCATTCATTAAATATTGATACAACCGGATCCTGCTGATTAAAGTGCTGTCAAGATTACAATCAAGCAACATGGGTGCGCCAACATCTTTGCAAGAGGCTGACCAAGGGTCATCTTTGGTTAAAAAAATTTTTTGCAACAGTCTTGAATGAAACCAAAAAGAGGGATTTTTCAGACCAGAAGTCAAGTTCATTTGACACGTACATGGTATAATACTTTTTTCTCTGATGACAAAGCAATGTGTTATTATGATCTTTGATTTGAAGAGTCGCCCGCGTGGCGCAGTGGTTAGAACGTCTGCTCTAGAGTCGCGAAGTAAGGAGTCAATCCTTACGTCGCGGGTTCGAATCCCACTGTGGGACGTGGAGACCGGTCCTTCGGATGAGACCGTATAAACCGAGGCCCCGTGTCGCAGAAGGTGCTGGCACGAAAAAGATCCCTCACTGCTCAAAGGCCCTGAGTTCCGAGCATAGGACAAAAATTGTAACTTTCCACCGGCAAGTGGTGGCGTCTCCATATGAGTGAAAAATTCTCGAGAGGGACGTTAAACAACATACAATCCATCAATCAATCAATGATTTGAAAATTTACATTTTTTTCAAAATTTTAATTATAATTTGTTCACAAAATTTGAAGTTAAAAAATTTTAATATATAACTCTTACTTTAAAAAAATCATGCCATGCCTACAGATATCCTCTCCATACAAATCTGATAAAATCCGTTTAGAACTAATGAAGTGTATGTTTACTTAGGAAAATTCTTTCGTGTATTCTTTTCATTTAAGTAACATGTTGCTTTCAATCTATTAATTTAGAATGAATAATTACCGCATGTGATGTTCTTATATGCCTTTTTAAAAATTTCAATGAAAGTCCGGTACAAAAAAATGGTCCAGTTCTGGAGGTTCTGTTGTATCGGCCAGTAAAACTACTTCAGGAGACAGTGTTCGATTCCAGATAGAAGTGACGTTCTCTGATTCTACGGTGCCTTTCTGGGTAGTTGATCAACGGTTCATTGGAGGTTATTTAAATCTATAATATTGACAATTTGCTTTAATACTTCTAAAAATACAAGTACAGTAAAGTTAGATACTAGGCAGCCGTGAACGGATTTGTATTTCCACAGAAACTTAAACGCATTTGTTTACATGTAAGTTATATCGTTTTAGCCGATGAAAAGGACTTTGGTTCAACAACAGAGACGTTATCCAACACTACTCTATTCACTTTGGATGCCAAAAAGCCTGCAAGTTTTGTTATGTTCGGTATCCCTAGCAAAGACGACATGAGCACAAACATTATATTCGACACAGAAGGAGAAGATGGTACTCTTAAATTTGACAACCCAGTTACCTGTCAGTCATCATTCTCTAAAACCTCCGATTCTGATTATAATTTCTTCTACCGTTGTAATCCTGAACTTGATCCTAGAAATGACTGGTACTTGGAAGTTAGATTGTTTGCCAGCGTTAAAAATGAGATGGCCGAATATATTTACCTTGAATCGAGGGAAACTAAGTATGTTAATGTTACCTATCTACGAAACTCAACAACAGAAGCAACAGTTGTACTTTCAGATGAAACTTTGGAGAAGCTAGGGGATTTCCTATTTCTGGAGAGCTCTCTTAGAATACGTATGAGTATCGTAATCGAGTCCATAATGTACAGAAGTTATTATGATATAAGTAAAACTAAATCGGCGAACAATTTCAAATTTTTGGAACAATTCCCAGCGCCACCGTATTTGGAAGGAGATATGGTACCACTTAATTGCGAAGCACTTGGAAGAAATCCTCCACCCATACAAGTGGAAAAAAATGGCGCTGAGATACGTTCATCACAGACTGCTTATATTTTCAAAAATACTACACAGATCTGGTCCTCTTCTTTTGTTACTTTTCTTCGTGCATCAAAGGAAATAGAGGGCAACTATTCTTGTGTGATAGAGAAGGATGGCGAAAAACTTATTTCTCCTGAGAAGATTGAAGTTGAACTAAAACCAAGATTGCGATGGGATCTGACCAAGATACTTCCAAGCAAACAAAATCAGGTGCGTGAACGTAATTCCTTTAGAAAATTGTTTTTATTTTGTATTCTATTTAAAGAATAGGCAAAAATCTATTTTTTTACTGATTGTTTGTAAATTTCAGACTCGTGTACGTGTAGTTGTGGAAGGAGCAGTTGGTGTTTCGTTGAACTGCAGTGACAACTCCTGGTCAAGGAAAGAGAATCCTCCTGCTAACAAGGAAAAAAGAACAAAAATATCGGAGTGGAATGAACGGTTAGAGGTTAAGTACACATGGAGGAAGGTGAACATTATTCCGGAAGCATACAAATATTCCTCGGATTCTCCATCTCTTTCTTGCATCGCAAAAGACAGAAATGGCGACTTGACATTTGAACACACTTTCTGGCAGTAATGTAAAAAAAATCCCCTTTAAGTAGAAATAATTTGTTTTTGTGGATCCATATCTGTTTTATACCTCATCTTGAATCGACTGTTGCACAATGCGTCTAAGATTTCTTCTTGTGCAGTAATAAAATGATAGATGGCTGATAAAGCAATTGCTTACCCTAGCAAACATCTGCATGTACTGTTCATGTAGTCTTTGTATTTCTTTTTTATCAGTTACGTTATTTCAAAAATCTTCATAAAACAGATTAAAACCTAACTTCAGAGTTCTCATTTGAAAAGAGTCAAGGGATCCCCAGGTTAAAGTAAGGCATACATTATGCCCCTGGCAGTAGATATCACTTGAGGAGGCCACGGCTTCTTAAATAGGATTTGCTTTATTTAACATTTTACAGCATAATAATAAAATGTTTATTTTTTAATACTACAATTTGAAACCTGTCCATGAAATTAAACCATAGTGATTAAGATGCATGTATACTTGATACAAATCAGTTTCCTTTGTTTGGTAGTACAAAATATAATTTATACCTGAACAAAAGTCAGTAGATTTATTACAATAAAAATAGAAAAAAACCTTGTTGAGGGGACAATAATTAAACATTTAGTCTGTATTTATCAAACCTACACATATAAATTTAACATCTCACAAGCTCTCCTTTTCCAATAAAAATATAATTATGAACGTTTAAACAAATTTCCACTAATTTTGGTTTAGAGTATATATATAGGTGGTGGTGGTGGGGGGGGGGGGGTGTAACATCAAGGAGTCAAACTGTTAGCATGATTACAATTAGCACTAAGTTCTTTACCAGATCATAAAAGGTCAGAGGTCCGTTTGATAAACAGGGTCAATATTGATAATACTGAGAAACGCGTCAATTTTTTTCAAATATTGCTCTTCTCAACCTGTATATATAATAGAACCAAGCCATCAAGGGTCATGATAAACAATGATATCTCCCACATTTTGAATGTTATGATACGCATAGCACCTAGGGTGGGCCTCTGTTTTTGATTATATACATATGTAGTGGAAATACCATTCTTCATTGAAAATATTATTTGCTCCTGGTATTAAACATAAGTTTAAAATCATGAGTATGATAGGCAAGTGTGCCTCTTCCGAAGTTGTAAATTTCATGGCCACTGCATTTGTTTCTTTTGTTTGGTCAGGCCTCTTTTGGTCAACATTCTTTGAAAATCTTTCTCTCTGCCTCTGGAAAAGTAGGGTATGTGCATGGTTATAATAGCCTTTTCAGAACATTGCGGGGCTTTTGATAAAATACTGTAAAACGAGAAAATTTGGCGCATACGTTTTTAGCGCAAACGCAAGTGGAAATGCATTGGCGTAAATAAATTTTAGCGCTTGCACTTGTCAGTAAAATATATAAATGTAATATTTTGTTTTTTATACCCCCCGCTTGAAAAGTGGGAGGGTATATAGTAATCGGTATTTCCGTCCGTCCGTCCGTCTGTTACGCTTTGGGGTACCCATCTCTTATCTGCAACTCCTCTCATTCCACTGAAGGAAATTTAATGAAACTTTCACAGATTCTTAATTACATATTGCCATTGTGCACCTCCTATTTTACTTTTTCATCTGATATATATTTTTGATTTTCCAGAGCAAAACATGGACACTGTCATTATATTCATATGGGAGGTGGGGGTATCATTTAGTGAGCTCATTGCTCACAGTACCTCTAGTTTTTATCCACACCCGTATTTGCCTTTTTGGTAAGTCAAGCACGGAAACACATTAGTACCCCCGTATATCAGTAAACATTTGTTACCTTTACGGTGGTACGTGTAATGCTAACACGTGGACGTTGTACATTGTTAAAATTTATTTTATTTCTATTTTCAATTAAAAGAAATGGAGTATTTACTCATTTAAATCACATTAAAACAATGCATGCATCAACAGAAAATTACTTAGATAAAACGGTAATCCTAATCAGGTATTGTCTGCAAGCTCAATCGCCATGCTTGATTGCATTGTTTACCTCGAGGCGATAGCTGAGTGACACGCCGAGAAGCCAAACTTTGAAGGTGCTAATGATAATAATCGGGTAACAACTACACTGTACCGGGGTAACAATAGTTCAATTAAATTATAATTTGGCAGAACTTTCTGTCTTCCGATCATGTGCAGTTCTAGTGTATATATAAAATCCAATGACCCTTCGACATTACGTAATCGCGTGTTCCGGTTTACATGTACTTATGTAAAAGCTTTGAACACACACAAAAAATGATATTTAGAAATCCTTGAGCGCACAATAAATTTTAGTGCTCAGGGGCTCTTGCGCCAAAGGCGCTAAAATTAGTAGTGCGCCAAATATTCTCGTTTTACAGTAGTGAAACCCCATAGTGAAAACGAATTAATGTTTTGAAAATCATCTCTGCTCCATGGAATCTAAAAGGAAAATGAGCGCAGTTGTAATAAAAAATGATGTCTTTACTATATTTGTAAAAATCAAATTTCAATTCTGGACCAAATTTTCTAGTGCTGGTCAGAGCTCTCTTTATCTGACATAGTCATTCTCTCTACTGAAAGTTATTTTCCTATGCTGTTCATCTAAGATGGTTTTAATGAAGTAAAACATATGGAAAATTGGAAATAACGAACAGTATTCAAGATCAAAAGTCCATTTAACTGGAGCAAAGCAAACAAGACCTCCAAAACATCAGAGGTGGGATCAGGTGTTATGGAGGAGTGAGCATCCCCTGCTGACCGGTCACACCCGCAGTGTGCTCCTTGTCATGACCGGGAAATAACGGAAAAAATTGTCGTCAATTCAATGGACTAACAGTTAGTATGAAAAACGTCAGTCAGCATTTGACCCAATGATAAATTGTATTTGCTAACAAGGTCATTGTATCGACCATAGAACTTACGAAATGATGACTTTAAACAGGCTGCTGATATTCTTGTTTCCTCAACTTGTTTGTCAATAATTTACCTCGCTTTAAAAATTGTTCATACGCAGAGTATGCTGTTGGTATCGAATCAAATGAGAAACATAAACTCAAAATGCAGGTGATGAAGGTACATTGCTGCATAAGTAATGGAAGTTGACGATAGAAAAATTGAAATCATCACGTTTATCGTAGAGCTTGGTTGTTAGATTACCATTGACGTCGTTTTCAAGTACAATATCCAAGTATGAAACAGATGTGTCAGACTCCGTGGTATGTTTTATCTCAAGCTCACCAGGATATATCGTATCGACATGTGAATGGAAATAAAAATTGTTAATTGACAATACGTCATCGATATATCTAAATGTCGAGTTGAATGCCACAGCAATTGCTTTCTTCTTATCATGCATGAGAATTTGCACAATACAAAAATAGGTCTGCTGAATTGAACATATTTTATTGACAATTAAAGCCAAAAGGATAAGACACAAGTTCTACAACAACTTAGATAGTCTTCTCCTTATACAAAATTTTATAATATTGCCAAAATAAAGAACAATTATTTTCAGTAACAATTAGTAGTGTCAAAGACAGTAAACTCTTGATACCAGAACACAATACTATATATACAAGAAATTAAGATTTTTCAGAGAATCGACCACACTCTTTTAAAAAGGTATGAATAACTTTTAAAATTTCTACATTTTGTTGATCAGAGAATGAATCAACACCCCATAACATCAAATGGACATCTAAAATGTACAATTGTTGAATGATAATAAATTATTCATTAGAGAATATCTTGCTGTTACATATTTTCTACAAACAAAAAACAAATGATATGAATCCTCTATTTGTCCACATGAGCAATTCGGATTGTCAATTAAATTACAGCGAAATAGGTCTGATGAATATATATGTAAGTAGCCCTATGATCACTAAGTGTATGAGCAACATTTAAGGTGCCAGAATCATGTACCCGTATATTTTCACTGATAATTATATGATCTATGAGAGTGCCTGTGTTACAAGTGATTCTTGTTGGTTCAAGTATAATGTTTGTTAATCTGCAGCTTTCCAAAATTGTATTTACTTCATGTGATGTATTTAGTTTTAAGAAATCAACATTAAGGTCACCAAGTATTACATTATTATTCGAGATATCACTGGCTTTTTCAATAGACCAAGAGAACTTTTGCCAAAATGTACTACTAGTATGTGGTGGGCGATAAATACAGCATATAAGAAGGTTTCCCTTTGATTGGGGTATTTCTATCCATAATATTTCTGTATCAATTGGTTCTAAATCTATTCTACGACTTGCCTTAATAAAATTGGAGACAAAAATCATTACACCTCCACCATGGGAGTTTCTATCTTTTCTAAAAATACTCCTAAAACCTTGTATAAATAAGCTTTCATCTGTTATACTTGGGTTCAAGTGAGTTTCACTAAAACACAATATATCAAAATCATGTACTAAGTACATAAGGGAATCAAACATTTCTTATACTTCTGATATTGAGATGTAAAATATCAAGAGAATTTTCAACATTTGGACCTGGATTTGTTTCAATATCACCTGAGCGTAAAAGTATGAAAAACATAAATAACTGTGCAAAAAAATTAATGTTGAGGGACCAAAATGCCAGACACCTGTATTGTTGCTTAAAACACCAAATACAAACAGTAAATTTTTAAAAAGATTTGCAGTTTTAATGATTCTTATAGCTGACCTTATCAGTATGCTATGACACTGGATGTAAAAACCCCAATAGCGGCACGATACTGCTCAACAGAATTACCCATTATCTATAATCACTTGTGGACACACTTCAATGTTTAATTCTGTGAGCCGCCTTAAAATGGGATTTATAAATGACATAATAATTGTTTGGCAATATGTAGCATTTGTCAATTCAAAGAAACTAGAAAATAGGTCTGCTAATAACGGGGTGCAATTGGTAACCATGGGAATAACAATAGATTGTTGGTAGACCTTATTTCCAAAAAACAACATAGATATTGTCAATCAGAAACTCAGACATCTTTTTGATATCGACTTTAGAGTGTTTGTGTGTACAATCAGAGTGTTTTTTAACAAAATTTTTATGAAAGTGACCAATGACAAGGTAAGTAAATTTATGAGTTATATTTCTATTGAAAAATAAACTTTCGATGATATCGAAAAGCCTGGACTTTAATTTATTGTGGTGAATGGTTGTGTATAAATTTAAAAATTCGTAAGTTTTTAAACTGTTGATTTGGTGAAATCTTTTGATTTCGAATTGTCTAAAAGTTCCTTGGAGTTTTTAAGTATCCACATCTGATTTACATCACTTTTCCTAAATGTATTGTTGCATGAAGTTTCTCCTTCACTACTGTTTATATGTAAGTGAGGAGTAATAAAAGAGGCTTGACGGAACATTTACTGGAACCCGCTATCTATCTTTGTTTGTAATGATTCATATGAACTTTCGGAATCCAGTATATATATGGTAGTTCAAAATCAATTTGGTTCTTTAAAAATACAATGTATATTGGATTTAATTATTCAATACTGAGTCTATGGATTTCAACATCCCAAACTGATTTTTTTTTCAATTTCAACATCCTAGACTGAATCATAGGAATTCAGCACATTTATGCTTTTCAACGGTTATTGAGGTAATAATGGTGTCATTTATCATTACGAATATGAAAAAAATTAATCATACATAACCCGTAAGTTAAATCAGAATTTAAATTCCACTGGTATAATGTCTGAATAATTGGTGTAATTGTCAGTTTTGAGTATTACTATGTTTATCTAATCCTACATATATACATGTATATATGCATAGAAGATTTCATTTGTGAGCATTCGTTATTCAGGTTTTTTTTGTGTTTTATTTAAAATGACAAAGAGAAGGAGAATACTGTATACAGAGAAAATTTCGCCCCGTTTTATTTTCTCGCCTTTCGCCCTAACCTTTGTTGGGCGAATTTAGAACGGGCACAATTCCAAAAAAATGCACTACAATTTCTGAAATAAAAGTGCAATTTGGTGACTTTGAGACGGGGCAAAATTGAAAGGGCGAAAATAATCCTGTATACAGTAGTTATATTTCTATTTGTCCTTTATGTCAGCTTTCATTTGCTGCAAATTCTTCCTGTTATTAATATGTAGTATGTCAAATCTGTCAATAATTGATAATCGGTTACGATTTTCCGATCGAGTACCCGGGTATATAAAAAACTTTCAAATACGTTGTCAGTGGGCTAATTTTTCGAAGACAGTCAAGCTCTGTTGAACCCCTACGGTGATTTTATATCACGTTTTTGTTTTCCGTGCGTAATAAGCCCTAACTTTACTGCCAGGGCAGACTTTTATCATGTTCTTTTAAATCCTAATTTATCTTAAAATATTTCTTCAATTTCAAAATGAGTAGCAACATTTCTATGTTATGTAAATAAAAAAAAATATATCAGTCCACATTTGACTTAATTATAGTTTGTATTTGCTGATTATTGCATTGGCCATAACATTTGTGAAATTATGCCTTCAAAGAAGAGTGTTGATGTCCTAGTTTCATGAAATTTCTCTTACGTATCGAATCAACTGATAAACATTAACCCCATTAGCAGTTGATAAGAGTGTATTGCAAAATAGTAAGTGAAGTTGACGATTGAAAAGTTGAAGTCATCATGTTTATCAGAAAACTTTGTTGTTTAGTAACCATCGTCTAGAACATCTAACGGCTAGATGAATGTCTGCGTACAACCTTAAACTAGCGGTTTATTGTTTAAAACCTACAAAACTCATTTTTTTTATCGTAGATTCGGGGGGGGGGTGCATAGTTTATTTTTGCCCTTTGTCCGTCTGTCTGTTTATCTGTTAGTGGTTTATCCTCAAAAACTTATCATTGCCAATTACTTTTGATTGGATGGAGAAATGGCTTTCAATTTTCAAATGTGTCTTCCCTGTAGGTACCAACATATTTCACCTATGACACATAGACAGACATGGACGGACAAGACATAATAGACCCCAAATGTCTAAAGCAAAGGAATGATTTTTTCTGTTATTTTCGCCAGTAAGACCATTTCAATTGACGATGTTCGAGTGCAGATAGAAATGACTCTTACTAAATACGACCGCTGTTTAGAGAATGAATCAAATTATGTTCATTTGAGGTAATTATAATTTGGTAATGTCTGTAATGCTTATAATGAAACGGAAATTGGTTTTTGTGATTTAGTTTCGTATAAAACGTTAGACCTACGTTTTTATATAAATTCTTAAACACTAAAAAATATTAATTCTCAGATCATACAAGTAGTATGAAACTGCCTATGTACTGGGTCTGCACTGAGGTAATACATGCTGTGTTACAGTAACTCAGAGTACCTCTCTGGTGATAAACAGTAGTTTGCTTTATCCCCTACATACGGTCGTAAGACCTGGATAAGGTTTGATAAACAGCTAAGTGTTTCACAGTACACCAAAGCAAGTAAGACCTGAATAAGGCAGTCACTTGGTTGAAGAGAGAGGTGGCATACCACAACTAGAGGTGGGGGAAGTGCCAAGATGCAGCAGAACTAGTGGAGTGGCAGGAGACACCCGATGACAACAGTTAGTGGTTGTCCAATCAAGAAGAAACCCATTGTATTATTTGATTGTAATTTTATTTGGTCGACAAAAACCTGAGTTAACAGGTTAACGAACCTAAGTGTAACGCCTCGGTGATACAAGACATATCACAAAACCAAGCTCGGCCGCTTTGCACGTTACAATAATCTATCATGTATATAATTAATATCTGCTCAAGATGATCGATTCTTGTAATATCCGGGTAGTAGATTTAAAATTGAAAAAAAAAATGAATGAAATGAATTTTTAAAAAAAATAATGCCCCAAGTATAAACTGGAGCTTATACGTCCGATTTATCTATTTATAAAATAAAATATATCTTTGAAAAGTTTTGAATTACTTTTTGCTTCAATAAGGAAAGACCTAGAACCATGCATTACATTTTAATGGTTTTTCTCTTTCCAGCTGACGAGAAGACTTTTGGTCCCTCATTGACAACATTGTCTAATACTACACTGATCACTCTGGAAATAAAATAAAAAAAAAAAAAAATAACGGAAGTGTTTTCTTGATACCTATAAGCGACAACGAAATAGTAACAACCTATATGTTTGATACAACACGTGAAGATCGCACATTTGACAATCCAGTTACCTGACGTGTCAAACATATCTAAGATTACCTATTCTTAATGCGAGTCCTTTTACAGTTGTAATTCTGAACATGAGCCTAGAAATGGTTGGTGAATGGAAGTTTTGCGGCGTTTAAAATGAATTTTTTCCCCTCATACCTACGAGGACTGTTCAATAAAAATGTCCTCGGTGCTCAGAAAGAAGCAAACGACGCTTTTCAATGATTTAGTCTTCATGATTTTACTTATTAATCTCTTTTAATTCAAACACATGTCCGTAACATTTTTTATCCAATTTCTGATTGTTTTTAGAACTCATTTTTGGGTATGACCCTTAGTATATTGGAAAATGGCAGATCCAATGATTTCCTGGACTTGGTTTTTCCTTCTGAAAGGTGTTTTTTTCAAGTTTGGAAATAAAAACAAGTCAAAGGGTCTAAGATCTGGCAAATATTGTTCATGTGAAAAAAAACATTAACTCTCTGTTTATCCCAAAAACAAGTCAAAAGGTCAGAGGTCTGGCAAATACTGTTAATGTGAAAAAACATTAACTTTCTGTTTATCCTGAAAACCCCTTTACTCTTCAGGGCATGCGGATTTGGACGCTGTCATGCAGAAATTCAATGTAGTGGATTCCTGATTCTGGGTACTTCCTCTTATAAACCTTTCGATTTTTTTGCAAAAAATTGCTTTCTAGACTCCTCCAGATATTAAACTGTCTCCCCGAATACGAATTTGAGAACAATACCACTAATATTTCAGAAAATTGCATATAAATCTGTCTTTGTGCTCTTGCATACTTTTGCTTTTGTCAGACCTTCGCCGTTTTTATCAAGTACATCTTATGGTAAATTCTGTTTTGATGATTTTAAGCAATAGATTCATGTTCCAATATCTTTTTGAATATAAAACAAACGTGGATAACTACAATTACTGATATTTTAAAATAATTGTTAAGACTTTCGTACACGCTGTCGTTTTTACTCATTTTTCAAAATATAGGGTGACCTTTGAGTATCAAGTTTTTTTTTTTACTGTCAAACGTTTCTTAAAAACAGTGTAAATTACTCCCGATATGATGTCTATCAAATTTGCTATGTGTCTTAAAGTCAACCATACGTCATCAAATATTATTTGTTCAAATTTTGCAAACAGTACATAAGTTGTTATAATTTATGTTGGCAAGGAGGGTACCCATTTTTGATGCCCATTATATAATTTTTTATCATTGAAATCCACCTGCTCATTTGTCTATAAAACAGGCATCGGTTGCTGTAAATGACACATATTTCAGTGAATATTTCTTTGGGATTTTTAACAAGTTTTACAGCAGCTTTAATGTAGCCTTTATTTTCACTCTAGTTTACTGATTCTTTACCATTCATTTATAATGCAGTGTCTCGAATAGCACTTGTTTCCCAGCTTCTCACGATGAAACTATGTGATGAAAAGTGGTCACATAAACTGTTATAAATTCAGTTAAGATTCAATAATGAGAGAAAGTCAAGTTTAATGTCATATGATATCTGTATTGTATGTCATACAGTTCAGGACATTATTTATTGAACAGCCCTCGTATTCTATTACTATAAATTATCGCATTTCCGATGAAAGAGAAGGAGGTGTGCGTGAAGGTTAAACCATACTTCTGCCCCCTTTACGTGTAATAATCCGATTCAAACTAAAGCTTTTAGACATACTTGTAGCCTACCAACTGTATGCTTAGAATTGTAGATCAGAAGTTAAGAAGTTTTTTCATTATTTTAGAACACAAATAAAGAAAATTTTTATGACACATTAAGGCAAATTTAAACTGTATAAAATAAATTGCTTTTTGGTCCCCAAAATAACAAAAAATGAAATCTTTCTTCTGATATAGATTGTAGAAGACAAAGATTAAGCTTGATCTTACGAAGACATCAAAAGCTATATTTTTATATTTACGACGAGCGAGCTCATCTTAATAATTGGATTTGTGTCTTTCATTTAATTTTTGACCAATAAAAAAATGAAATAAAAATAAATTTTGTAACTTAAAAATGAACTACAAGTACATACTTACTGGAACTGCTTTTCATGGAGCGGAATGTTCTAGATGCGAACCGCATCGGATTTTGACCTTCATATCGCAACAATATGCAGAGAACAAACGATGAAAAGTAGGCGACAATAAACATTTATAATGCTTGTGGAGTAATACATGGATTTATATAATTGTTTAACGAATTTAACGTTTGTACCTTAAGTTAAATGGTCTATTTGAAATTAAAGATAAAGACACTGACAGTTCCAGTGTTCGACACATTTTTGTCTCGCCATTCAGCTAGCCCGAATGAATTTCAGGTTGTCAGGACAATATATAATATGAAACCAAAAATGCGCATTTGTTTAAAATTGATTAAGATGATAGAAGTTGTGCTTTTGTTAAAAAAATATGTATGATTCCTGTAATATTCCAAAAAAATCAAAGGTTGGTAGGTCGTGATTTTTTGCCAATGTACAATCTCACAGATTGGCATCTAAGAAAATTTCTAGTTTAAAACATTCATTTTCACTTACCAGAAAGGTCTAAATAAATGGGATCAAACATGCCTAGACTGATTTAATCTGGTGCTGGACTCACTCTGTAAATTAGTGTTTAAAACCCCTTCCATTTTCCGTATATTGGGACACGGCATTTTGGAAACCTGGGTCAAAAAGCCGTGTGACATACCATATATGGTGTCACAGGATCTGTGCAGTTGTCTAGATCTTGGTCAGGGCCTTTAGAGAATCTTCTGATGTAACTGTGGATGCCAAAATGGTGACTGTAACAAACTTCACAATGCTAGTTTTAGAATTTTAAAAGTTAGAAATCTTATATGAATGTGTCCATTTTCTTTCCGTTAAAGATTTACTTCATCATTTACAGTTCATACTAGTTTTTAATTAAGAATTTGATAGTAATATACGATTCAATTGTTATTTCATCCAAGTTTGCACAATTTGAGAAAGAATTTAATTGAAATAAATTTTTCTGTAGCAGAGCGGTGACACATAAAAAAGAATAGGGATAACTTAGTGAAAGTCCATCTAATGTCATTCAAATAAACAAAGACGATTAGCATTTCATCATGTTCATTGTCAACATTGCAACACATAGAAGATCATGAAAATCGCAAATGAAATTAAAGCATTTAAACACTGGTAAGTTAACCACTCCAACAAATGTACTTTGAGCATAAGATTTTTGCCATTGGTAAGTTGGCGGTGGATACAAAATTAAATAAGTTAAGTTATCCAGTGGTCAAATTTAACCAGTGTATTGAGCAACCCAATTGTATATACAACACTCCAATAATGTCTGTACAGTTTATGAGAAAATCAATGTTTCTTTTCGATTTCAAAGTTTCTCTTCGATTACGTGGGCATAACTACATGTGTTTGGAAAATTTCATTCCGGTTAAAAGATATGGACAGATTTCTGATTTTAAAATGATTTTTGCTCTTCCATATCGAATCAACTGAGAGATATAAACTGCATACGCAGGTGACATATGCATATTGCTGTATGGTATAAGTAAGGGAAGCTGACGAATGAAAATTTATAGACATTATAAAGCTTGGTAGTTAGATAACCATTAACGCCTTTCTCCAGTAAAAGAACCTAAACTGAATATGATGTGTCAGACTCTGTGGTATATTTTCTTTCAAGCTCACCGGGATATACATGTACTGTTTCGACATAAGAATGAAAATGAATATTGTTAATTGACAACACGCCGTCGATGTGTCTAAATGTCGATTTGAAGGCCACAGCAACTGTTTCCTTCTTTTCACTTAAAAGATTTTGAGCAAAGTCTGCTTCATATGAATACAAAAATGTGTGTGCAAATAACAGGGTGCAATTAGTACCCATGGGAATTTCAATAAATTGACATGGTCCCTAAAACAACATAAATATACATTTGTTTATCGGAAACTCGAGCATCTTTAAAATTTCAACTTCAGAAGACTTGTGTGTACAATCAGAATTTCTTTTAACAAATAAAATTTGCAAATGACCAATGGCAAGGTAAGTACAGAGTTTCATTTTCATTGAAAAAAAAACAGCTGCCAATGATGTCAGAAAGCCTGGACTTAAGAATGTACTTAGCAACTGAACAAGGATATGAGCTCAAGCTCAACGGTTTAAGAAATAAACATTCACAAGCACATCTGAAAAAACTGTTTCGAGTGACCAGCTAGTTAAATTATTGTAATCCACGAAAACTTTGAAAATAGGAAAATAAAACTTTTTATCAAAAACCTTTTATTGGCTTTGTGAATTTCAACATACTGGTTATTAAAGGTTATTAAGGCCAGCACGGTCTCATTTGTCATTACTATCATCAATCTATTTTAATCATGTATAAACCTCTACTCCAAGCAAGATTGTGAAATGCCACTGGCCTGGTATAATAGCTACGGTATTTACGCCTAATGGACATTTTTGTTTGGGTGAACTTCTACTGCACTATCGATAATGGATAAAAAGTATGGAAACCATAAAGAGCAAAGATGAAATAAAAACAATTATAATAAAAAGAAACGTGTAGTTGTAAATGGTGTTTATTTTGAACATTTATTTTCCAGCACTTTTAAAGTAGTTGGCCACGCTTCAAGAACAGTTATGAATGGCAAGCCCTTTTACTATTTATTTGTGAAATAAAATTTTTCTTTCAATAAGAGAGATATCTCTCTAGCACAGAGAGACATCTCTTTAGATTATAGAGATATCTCTTCGCACTTGGTGCTCGATCGGTATGCTTTCTCTCAGGTCTAAATATCGAGGGATTGGCCTCATCAAAAGACTATAATTGCATAGTAAAGTCTCTTGAATAGTTTCGCTGTTATAAGAAAAAAGACTGTGCGTGCAATACCCAGAATAATATATGAACTGTGTAGACAAAAATTCTTTAGATCCCTTGTTTGAAACAACAAATAATAACGGCAACTCCGTTCATCAAATGCTAAAAGTTTAATATTCAGGAAAACGAAAGTAAGCTTATTTATATAATCTCAAATGCAATGGACCGAACTTTCTCATCTCAATGGACCAAATTTTGAAATAATCATCTATTACAAATATGAAATCTAAACACTTGTCATGTTTAGTAAAGCTTTAATGTAGAAATTCATGAATATGTCGAAATTTAAAAATTCTTTAATGTAACTTTGAATAAAAAGCTTACTTCCGGTAAGGGAGAAGTCATTTTAAATGGAATTTAAATAAAAATAATGAAGAGAGATATCGCTTTGCAATAAAGAGATATCTCTTTTAGCTTGAGTGATATCTCTTTCATTCACCTTTGAAATATATCTCTTTCACTTTAAGAGATATCTCTTTAGATAAATTAAGACAGATATCTTTTTTATTTTAAGAGATATCTCTTTCACTGGGATAGATATCTCCAAAAGTAAAACAGATATCTCTCCAGGTGAAAAAGATATCTCTTTAATGTTCAGAGATATCTCTTTTTCACGAAAAAGATATCTTTCAATTAGAAAGAGATATCTGTTAAAGTGGAAAAATATCTCTTTTATCAAAAGAGATATCTCTAAGTATAACAGATATCTCCCTAAGTTTAAGAGATATCTCTGTCTGGAAGAGAATTACCTTTTCCAGATGACTGCGTATTACTTGCAGATCAAGTTGATTCCAATTGTTATCCTAAAATCACACCATTACATCACAACAGATAAGTAGAGAAGATCCAGTAGCAAAACGGAAATGCAGAAAATTTTATACTATAGTTTCTAGGCATCGATCTTTTGTAGAAAGATCTATCGCAAAGTTAAAAGTATACAAAACTTTGAACAGTGTTTTGCGTCATTCCAGATCTATTCTTCCAAATGTTCTAGATATTATTGCGGGATTAGTTTGTAGAAAAGAAGTACATTGATAAAATTTTGAGTTTTGAATTTTTTCACTACAGAACTACTTTAACACGCAAGGTGCTGTAAACTAAATGCCATTTAAAACTAATGAGTTTGTTTTTATTAGTGTTTTTATTTCATATTTGCTCTTTTAATGGTTTCCATACTTTTTATCCATGATTGATAGTGCATTCTAAGTTCACCCAACCGAAAATGTCCATTTGGACATTTTCGGTTGGGTGAACATTCACAAAATAGCGACTACGAATCTTCAGTATGGAGCGCATTATGTACTAAAAATTGCTTAGTACTTTAATCTGCTTTTTATACCCAGGATGGAATGTCGTCAAACATCGATCGATTAGACCTTTTTACTTTTTGTTTTAAAACATTTTATGAATAAAGTTTCCAAAGCTTTGGCGCGTGCTTCTTATACAAAGGTAGATAGAGGATTTAAAGTGGGGTGAGTAGAACTGATAAAGCAAGTGAGTCGGGAAAGGGGTAGCGGGCGCATTATATTCCCCTAAGGGAGAAGCTCCTGTAAGCTTTTGAATGCTTAAGATTAAGAAAGTCAAAATTGAAGTCTTCTGAGAGGACACTCTGTACAACTTCTTGTCTTCACTATTTATAAATTATTATGAACTAAATTAGAATATTCTATACCTTCTTTCATTTTCTGGTAAATGCCAGTTTTTACATTCAATCCCTGAGAAGGGTCTTCATTCTAGAAATATTCTATGAAATATTGCTTTGGCATAATGACTTCACAATATGAACTACAAATCATACAAGATGAAGTACATATATCATACAATCTTGCCTTCTCGAAAGATATCAAATTTATTGAGTTAGGTTAATAAAATCTTAATTTTTTTATTGGTCCAAGAATTCCAGGCCCTTAGGAACTATTTTAGTTACGTAAACAGTGTATGGGGCACAACCAAACATTTTTGGGTGGAACTACCAAGCAAAAGTTACTCAAGGGATGTAGCATCGTTTTTCGGGGGGGGGGGGGCAGTTAGAGAAAAAATTAACTAATCCGAAAAAAAAACCCGAAAAAAATATATAGGAACCAATTTCTCTTATTACTAGATTTTATGCATAAAATACTACAATGTCCCTATTTGACTATATACTATTATAAAAATTGGGGAGGAGGGGGGGGGGGGGCAGTGTTATTGAACATATTGAATAGTACAAGTTTGTTTGAAAAAAAGTGCCAGTTAGTCCCTCGCAAGCTAGAAAAGGTCATCAAACATATTTATGGGGGGATATGTCTATAAAGTAGTTTTTTCTATAGTTTGTTACCTGGGGCAGCAGTATTTAAGGGGGGTTCCACTGCCAACTATTAGGTTCTTATAACCACGAATTTCATTGTTTCACATATGACATTCATAACAATTCATTCCTAACATTCCTTGGCCAATAGTGGCTCTCGAAAGTTTTATGGCATTCGCTCCCAGCATCTCATTTGTCGGAGTAAAGCTTACTCCAGCTTTCAACATCATATGTTTTTCTTACTAGCAAGTTTTATAACCTAAATTTCGAGCACATACTCCACTTCAAAATTCTCAGTCAGAATTTTAAGCCAAGATATATAACCACAGATTATGTTGAGCCATACTCCAGATTTCTCTTTCGAGCTGAATTTGAGCCTAAGCCAATGTTTATAATCCACTTGTCAGATTAATTATATTATTTCCAAGGGGTCACAAATACTGTGGTTCATATATATAAAACATATACCATTTAGTAGTACTACAGTTTGGCGTTTAGTATTTTAATTGCACATAATTATGTAACATGATACTTTGTGGAATACTTTTTTGTTTTGAACCATTAAAAGTGCAGTATCAAATGTATATATTAAATTACTATTTTGGTTGATTAATTATACCATTTGTTTGTACTAGTTATTTCATTTTTGCACAAAATGGTTTCCACACTTCTTTATCCATAGTCGCTGATATCTGTAAAAGTTCATCCAACCGGAAATGTCCATTATACATATATATGCACTGATTTCCTTAGTTGTGAGCAAAAGTGAAAACAAGGGAATTTTTAGAAAGTTTTGGTTTTGAGGGAAAACTTGAAGAATGATCAGAATTATTTTCCCATTCCTGCTTCTATCCTGCCTTGGTTTTTCGACTTGTGACGTCTATTCAGAGGTTGGTTTAGGTTGTTTAAAATGTATTTTTTAATACTTTTTCAGCAATGTTCATCTGAAGTATTCTAAACTTGGCTTTATTACTGAAATTTTGATAAGTTTTAAAAAGAAAAAACTTGGAAAAAAAAAACACGAAAAAAATCGAGCAATGATTTTTAACGTATTTCCTTAAAAATTCTCACCAGCATCCAGTTCTGGAAATTTGTACATAATATACTAGTATCAGAGTCTAAAATGAAAAAAAAATTACTTTCAAGTGATAGATACGTAAACATGCTTAGTTAAGATAATATCAATCATAGATCACAAAAGTGGCAGCGTAGTGCAATTCAAAGGTAAATATCAAATATTTCTTTTACTTTTAGAAAGTTTTTAATCTAAAAGATGAGTACAAATTCTTGGACAGTCGTTATTCGAGCAAGTAAACAAACGTTTTTCAGATTAAAGAGTCGAAGAATGGGCAAAAGGAAATTAAAGATATGCTGGAAAAAAGTCCTGTTTAGATTACAAGCGAACAACTCGAGTGCGCCGAAATCTTCTCAAGAGACTGGTCAAGGATTATCTTCGTTATAAAATTAAAGCTTATTTTGCTAAATTTTTGAATTTGACCATTAAAAACAGGGATTTTTCAGACTATTGATCAAGGCCATTTAGACGCTTGTTTTTTTCTGATGAGAGCAATGTGGGAGATCTTAACTAAATAAAGAACATTAGGATAATGAGGAAGGTTACGAAAGTTCCGTTACGTTAGTATTTGTTTAAGTAATACAGAAATTTATTGAGATTAATCAAAGATCAAGTCATATTTTAAAAGAAGTTTTTTTTTTTTTTTTTTGGGGGGGGGGGGGGGGGGGGGTTGCTGTATTGTCGATTTGCAAACACACATTGACAATAATTTCAAAATTACTTATATTTTTTGTTTGTGTTTATGGTCTTTGATATGAAGATTTATCATTCTTTGAAAAGCGTCCGTATAATCTATTTTTAATATGTAAAGGTAAAGATTTTACTGATGAATTTTCGTTTTGTGTTTTTATTGAAGGAAACATGGTTCTTTTTATCTATAAATTTAGGAAAAATAATGAACGCAAGTGATATTCTGAACAAAATATCATTTTGATATACAAAATACATGTATATGATAATAAATATACATACGACTTTTTTGAATTTTAAATGAAAGTCAGGAACAAAGAAATGGTTCAGCTCTGGAGGTTCTGTTGTATCAGCCAGTAAAACTACTGTAGGGGACAATGTTCGATTCCAGATAGAAGTGTCTTTCGCCGAGCCTATGGTGACTTACTGGGGAGTTGATCAACGGGTCATTGGAGGTTATTAGAAATTAATATTTTTTTTACAATGAATTTAAATAATTTTAAACACGGTGAAAAATTACTCTGAGCACAGTAAATTGAAATGCTAGGAAACTGTGAACCTTCATTAATTTCTAAAGAAAAAAACTAAATCATGTTTGTTTAAATATCAATTCTTTTTAGCCAATGAAAAGGACTTTGGTACAACAACAGAAACGTTATCCAGCACTACTCTTTTCACTTTAGATGCAAAAAAGCCTATAAGCTTTGTTATGTTCATAATCCTTAGCAAAAACGAAATGGTCACAAACATAATGTTTGACACAGAGGGAGATGATGGAACAATTAAATTTGACAATCCAATGACCTGTCAGTCATCATTCTCTAAAATCTCCAATTTTGAATATGATTTCTTCTACCGTTGTAATCCTGAACTTGATCCCAGGGATGACTGGTATATGGATATTGGAATGGTTGCCAGTGTTAAAAATGAAATTGCTGAATTTAAGCAACTTGAATTGAAGGAAAATAAATATGTTAATGTTACCTATGAACGAAACTCAACAACAAAAGCAACAGTTGTGTTCTCAGATGAAATTTTGGAGAGAGTAGGGGATTTCCTATTTCTGCAGAGCTCGCTTAGTACACCTATGAGTAATGTAATCAAGTCCGTATTACAAAGGAATTTTTATGATATAAGTAAAACAAAAACAGCGAATGAATTCAAGTTTTTCGAACAATTCCCACAGCCACCATATTTGGAAGGCGATATGGTGCCAGTTAACTGCGAAGCACTTGGAAGAAATCCTCCACCCATACAAGTGGAAAGAAATGGTGCTGAGATAAGTTCATCACAGACCGCTTATGTTTTCAAAGATACTACTAAGTTCTGGTCCACTACAGCCGTTACTTTCCTTCGTGCATCAAAGGAAATAGAGGGCAACTATTCTTGTGTTATAGAGAAGGATGGTAAAAAATTTATTTCTCCTGAGAACATTGAAGTTAAACTAAAACCAAGATTGCGCTGGGATCTGACTAAGATACTGGAAAGCAAACAAAATCAGGTGCGTTTGATTTATCTAGAAAATTTGTCTTGCTGTTAAGCTGTGTTTTTCATATCCTTGATTTTGTTTTTGCATTCCATTAACAGTATAAAATTTAATTCATTTACTGAATTTCAGACTCGTGTACGTGTTGTCGTGGAAGGAGCAATTGGTGTTGCGTTGAACTGCAATGACAACTCCTGGTCATGGAATGAGAATCCTCCTGCTCAAAAGGAAAAAAGAACATATATATCAGAATGGAATGAACGGTTAGAAGTTGAGTACACATGGAGGAAGGTGAACCTTATTCCGGAAGAATTCAACTATTCTTCGGATTATCCATCTCTTTCTTGCACCGCAAAAGACAAAAATGGCGACTTTACATTCGAACACACTTTCTGGCAGTAATTTTTATAAATCATCCGTTTTTAAAGTTCATTAGAAACGATTCTTAACACTATAATTTCACTTTTTATACGGAAATCTATGCATGATTGTGTGTTAAATTACGTGTATTAATATTTTTCGGCCGTTGTTTTATTAATACATAAAGATTTTTAAATTATTTTACTTTTCTTACCTGCTTATTGTTCTTGATGTTGTGTGGTTTCATGGCGTTACAAGAGCCCACTGATGTAAACAATGCATTTGACATAATGTAGATCTACTCTATTTAATCAAATTAGTTTTATTTATTATTTTTTTTTTATATAAAAGCGTGTCTTTGTTTTCAGAAGAGTTTGTGGTAATGAAGTCCATGGGGAGCGTTTCGTTTTCTATGGTTCTTAAACACACACATTGCTGCAATTTAAGTTGATAAAGCAATAGAATCCATGAGTATACAAAACAATCGTATTCTTATAGACACTTTGAAATGAACAGTGTACAGTCTGCATACGGAGTTTATATATCTCATTTGATTCGCAAGAACATGCTTTACTACGTATGAACAATATCTTAAATGAGGTATATTATTGACAAACAAGTTGATGAAACAAGAATATCAGTAGTCTTGTTGAAAGTTATCATTTTGTAAGTTCTATGGTTGATACAATGGTATTGTCAGTAAATACATTTTTTCATTGAGTCAAATGCTGACTGACGTTTTTCATACTAAATGTTAGTTCATTATTTATACACTGAATTGATGACGTATTTTCCCTATATTTCCAATCATGACAAAGAGCACACGGCGGGGGATGCCTACATGGCACCAGATCCCACCTCTGATGTCTTTGAGGTCATGTGCTCCTGAACTTATGTTTTGCATTGATTATGTACTTTTGATCTTGAATACTGTTCGTTATCTCCATATGTTTTATATTTCAAAATAGATAAATCTGAAAGATTGCTGAACGAAGCAATTATAACAATTCATTAAATTTACAAAAGATGAGTACAATTCGATTGAGACAATATTCAAATTAAAATGGTTAAAAATGTCCAATTGCAAATTTTCATCTGTGACAAACGAATCCTAATTTTTATTTCATAGAAGTATTTTGATATGTCGATGTCATTATTAATTTATTCATTTTTTTTTTCTTGTTGCATTTTTTAAAGTCGTTCGTGCTAGCTCGCATATATTCAAGTTCTTGCCAGAGTTGTTATTAAAGCATCTGCGCGAGTAATATTGAGAAATACAAACAAAGGCAATTTTTCAAGCTTTGTCTAATGGAATCAAAACATATTGTTCATGTAGGTTTTTTTTTATGGATACCAATTTAGTAAGAACAAAATGATTGCTGGTTCGGAAAAGAACATGCATGCGATAAAGCCTAAGAAATGATACAGAAAATTGCAAAAAAAAGAAACAAAAACAACCATCCCCACATCCACACACACACACCCAAAAAACATAGATTTAATTGATTGTGTAATTGGAGACATTATATTTTTCATAAAGTGTATATTTATTTTTCTTTCTTTCAAAAATCGCATAAGATGGAATAAAGGTTTCCTTCAATGTCCTCATTTCAGGAGTCAAATGATCCCCAGGTTGAAATAAGGCATCCTGCATGCCCCGAACTTAGTCCTCAATTGAGGTGGCTAGTGCTAACTTAACTGGATTTTATTTTACATTATATAAAGCAAACAAAAAGTTTTTATTTCAAGTTACTCAACCCTATCCATCAAATTAATGCATACTATTTGATGATCTGCTTTGTAACGGAAGTATAAAAATCATGTTTACCCGAAAAAAGATTAGATTATACACATATTAGAAAATATTAAAAGACCCTTGTTGAAGAAAAAATATCATAACCATGCACTAACTCTGAATTCCAAGAAGCAGAGAAGAATATTTTCAGAGAATTCAAGCATTTTTACGATATTACCAAAAGAGTTCTGATCAAATACCATAAACCTAAACGTGGGGGCCACAAATTATGTATTTATTACCAGTATGTATATTCAATATTGTAGTAACTCTTTATTTGCGGAGACTTTATATTCCCGTAATCACACGAGTCTGTCTATTCGCAAAATTTTCATTTTCGCCTTAATTTGTATTGTAAGGATGCAATTCCACGAATATCACAGTTTTTGAATCGCTAGTAAATACCTTATAGCTATTTCGCGAAAACAAATTATTGCAAAAGCAAAATTTTCTACAGTTCCCAGGCCAGGAGCAAAAAAATAGTTTCAAGAAGGATATGGAGATAAAGAACAGTATTCAATATCAAAGTCCATTAAACAATACAAAAAAGGAGCAGAGCAAACACGGACCTCCGAAACATCAGAGGTGGGATCAGGTGCCATGGAGGTGTGAACATCCCCTGCTGACCGGTCACACCCGTCGTGTGCTCCTTGTCACGATCGTGAAATAACGGGAAAATCCGTCGTCAATTCAGTGTATAAATAATGGACTAACGATTCGTATGAAAAACGTCAGTCAGCATTTGGCTCAATGATAAATTGTATTTGCTAAAAAAAAAAAATTGCCTTTCACTACAAATGTTATTAAGGTTTCGTCAAAGATCAACATGTCCAAATATTTATTTTTACAATAGCCCCAAAACTATGTGAGGTATAAAGTTAAAACTTTTATAGTTTATAAATATTTCATTGAGTATCAGATAGAAGGTATCGCTTGATAAAAAAAATACTTGGAATAATATTAATTGAGAAAAATTCTTCTTAAAAATGCATGTTTTTTCAAAAAATACACCTAATTAATTCCGTGCTCTTAGTGAAAACCATCTTTGCAGAAACAAAATATGATTATCAATGAAGGGCAAGTTGGACTTAGATAGCCTCTGGAAAGTTGTTTTCCCTGTTTATTTTGCCCAAATGATAAGACTTGAAAGTGAAAGTACATTGCAAATGGCGGATTCTATAGGGGTCTTGTCCTTATACATGTCATGCTTTCAATAACAGCCTTTCAGAGACCATTCAAGTCCAACTTGCCCTTCAATGATAAACATATATTATTCCTACAATGTTGGTTTTCACAAAAAGGACAGAATTAAGCAGGTGCATTTTTCTTTAAATATGTACATTTTCTGATATACAATTTTTCTCAAAAAATATCTTTTTTAAAATATTTGTTATCAAGTGATACTTTCTATCTATTGATCAATGATACATTTATAAACTGTAAACGTTTTGACTTTATACCACACATAGTTTTGGAGCTTTTGTAAAAATAATTTTTTAGACATGTTGACCTTTGACGAAACCTTAATCAATAGAGCCCGCACTCACACCAGAATGTCTGACTCTGGGCCACGCATTTCAAAATTGTCGAAGAGACACCATTGTTCACCATAATCCTTGGCTTGTTCACTACTATATAACGGGTGAGAAAAGAAAAGAACTTTAAATCAAAGTACCGAGACAGTACTGAAAGACAAGGTTAAAATAAACTCCATGCTAGATATCACAAATTCATTTACTGCTGCACGTTGAGAGAAATGTTTGGTTTATAGTTCTGATACCAACTTTATTTTTTAGTCTCCTACCGGTAAAACCGGAGGGGACCATAGGTTTCCTCTGAGTCCGTCCGTCAGTCAATCCGTTCGTCCGTATGATATACAATTAATATTTTCAGTTTCAGAGTAAAAAACGTTCATATAACTTTTTTCAGTTTGATCCAAAATGTTTTTATTTTGATCAAAACAACTTCTGCGCTCTTTTATGTAGCGTTGATTTAATTCATGTGTTCTCTCTATGGCTTCCGTTTTGACGCCTCTGACTGTAAACTAAAAGACGGGGTCACATGACCCCGTCTAAAAATGGGATCAATTGAGACCCCCTTTAATAACTGAACACATGACCTTTCACTATTTCGAGAAAGAAATTAATGCTTATCATAACTAGAGGTACTGTGAGCAATGAGCTCACTAAATAATACCCCCGCCTCCCATATGAATATAATGGCAGTATCCATGTTTTGTTCTGGAAAATTCAAAATATTTGTCGGATCAAAAAGTAGAATAGGAGGTGCACAATAGCAATATGTAATGAAGATTCTGTGAAAGTTTCATTAAATTTCCTACATTGGTATGAGAGGAGTTGCGGATAAGAGAAGGGTACCCAAAAGCGTAACAGACGGACAGACGGAAGGACGGACAGACAGACGGACGGATGGACAGACGTACAGACGGACGGAATTAACGATTACTATATACCCTCCCGCTTTTCAAGCGGGGGGTATAATCATGCTAACAGTTTGCCTCTTTGACCACAGATGTTCTTTACTAAAATTGGTTGAAATTCCTTCATATTTAAAATCAGTTAGTTACAAAAATAACAAGAAGAAATCTAAATTCTTGTTTTAAAGTCACACGCAACATAGCTTAAACTTGATTGGGCTCTTCCTTGGAGTTGAAGAGTTCCACTAAGAGGGACCTCTGTGCAATATTTTTTTATGTCTTTATATGGATTTGTACACCTCTTCTTATACAAGTTTTGATGGAATCTGGAATTTATCTCTCATAATTTTTGTAATTTTTTCTTTGAATAATGTAGATTTTTTTCATATATTCCTGGTAATGCATGCTGATGAACATCTGATGGCACTTAAACAAGTTGCTGTCCTTTAAAAAAAGACTTCAATACGTGGACCATGTGCATGTATTTTAAACCGAGATTAAAAAGAAAGATTTTATGTGTGTAAATATTCATGTAGGTTTGTTGATAGTTTCTTCCATTATCTGCATTCTTTGACTGATATTAAATTCATACCAAATTGTAATCTTTATCTCTGATTAGCCTTTAGTTTTGTCTTTAAAAAACGGTTTATTTTGATACATGTAACCCATAACGACTGGGACTTGACATCTGTTCTGAATTTAAGCGGAAAAAATATATCACTGGATTATATATCTGATGAAACACATGTAGCACAGCTCTGTAGTACTCAGATTTTTTTCGGACCCCACCTCCCCCCACATGGAAAACCATTGTTACAGGCCTCTATCAAGCTGTATTTGGATTGCTCTATGTCAAATAATTTTGCAAGCCTTGGTGCACATAACTTATGCCGGTGAAAACTTGTTCCATCTTTTTTTAAAACAAAAAAAATATGCGTTGAATGAAGTTTTTAAATCAAGTTGTTAATTTATCTATATACTGCAAGTTCTTTCTACTTTTTAAAATGCCTTTGCCATAGAATCAGTGTTTACTTTGTAAAAGTGTATGTATGAGATAGAAATTATGTTCCGCAAATAGATATATTAATACGATATGCTGATTTAAAAGGGTCAATATAAAGAAAAGCAGCTAAATAGTTTTGGTGAAAATTAAAAAGAAATTTAGATGTTTCTGCATCTTTATTGAACTAAAAGTAATAATACAACATTATATTTTCCAAAAAACACATTTTCCAAACAGTAGTGAATGTGGTTTGGTCAGACTGCTCTTTTGAAAATGAACAATAGCTGTTTTTCTGTCATTGGTGTTACCTCTTTACAATACATTGTTTAAAATAAAATAAATCATTTTTGAAATAAATTTTGGTGCAAATGAATATTTAACAATGTTACTTCACAAAAGATTAAAAATAACAGCATTTTCTTTTGAAAGTAAGTTTTTGTTTACAGTTTTGACATGAATATGAGACAATTTTGAAATACATACCAGCTTTAATACGTTTAAACAGAAAGTGAGCAAAAACAACCAAAATGTTATAATATACAATCCATTCTGAATTTAAGTAAATTAATCATCATGATATACAAACCAAAAAATACATACATTTTAAGACGAAATAACATTTATAAGGTTGGTTACTCCAATGATTCGTTTGTAACACCAATGACAGTTTCAGTAACACCAATGACTTACAAACTTGAAAGTTAAATTTTAAACATCTCAAAGCAAAGAATTAAACAAAATCCCTATTTTTTGACATACTAGCCTTGCTTAACTACAAAGATAAAAAAGATTTGTAAAATTCAACTCCTTAAATGAAAAATCAAAAACAAAAATTGACAAAGTATCCCCAGTGACATTTGGTTATCCCAATGACAAAATTCAAGCATGCATAGATTGTAATTAACTTTCTTTTTATAAAAGCTTGACAAATGCTTGAAAAAAAATAGCATTCAATTTGCCATGGTACATGTATCTCTACGTACTAACTCTGGTATCTCTACTTACTAACTCAAATATTTACTTTGCGTACATTCCCACAATTTTTGCCCATTTTTCACTTTCAACAACATACTTAAACCCAACTCTAATTGGCTCTTTAATCATACATGCAACGTTATCTAAACTGTACCAGCATTCATCCACAACACATCTTGGCCAGTAAAACTGACAGGATTCAATCTTCTTTCCAGGAACTCTGTGCATACAACGAACAAACACATCATGTTTGTCTATGTCTGAAACATATCCTGGATGAGGCATCCCATCATACAAAGCGATAACATACTTATGAAGTAAGTCTTCACTCGTTGTATATCCTTTAAATGCATCATCATCATCTGTCTCCATTTCTCTCTCATCCAGTTTGCAGGTGTCATTTAGTTGTGGAATGTCTTTGTTGGGTTCTTCATTGGAAGGTTCTTCTTTGATTTCTTTCTCTTGCTCAGGTGTCCTGCTCAGTTCAGAAATATCAAATGTTGTGGATTTCCTTTTGGAATCTTCTGTATTCTTTTCCAGATCTTGCTCTTCTGTTTTTTTCACTTCTCCAGTTGAGTTGAACATACCATTGCTACTCATATCTTTTTCCCTCTTAACCTTTTCTTTGGTTCTCTGGGCTTTAAGCCTCCATCTTTGGATTTCAATGTCTGAAGGTTTGTGTACTACATCTATTGGCAGCACTGGGATGAAATGATTTGGAATCCAGTGAACATTTACCATATCTGCTCTTGTACTTGTCCACATGATAAACGCCTTGTTGCTGCATTGTTCTTCTCGGGGAAGTATTGTCCTGTTGAGGTCCATTCTTACTGAAGGATTTCCAAGTTGAGGATACACAGAGACTATGGGTCTTTTCAGGACACTAGAACGAACAAACGACTGTCAAATGCCCATATAACATTTGTCTTTACTTACATTAACAACCTCGTTCTGAAACAATGTCTTGATGGTAGTTGCATTTAACAGCAATCCAGGTAGGTAAGATTCTGAATTCACGGCATACCGCATTGGCAAATTTGTAAGTGAAACATTCAACCCCCTCTGAAGATATATCTGGTCAAGATACAACGCTGTTGAAGTGCCAGCTCTGTTACAATTCGAACCCTCATTTCTAATCCCTTTTTTCGGTGCCAAAAGCATGCACACTTCCAGTGTATGGCAAGCAGTTGCCATCTGCAGTAACAGAAACAGGATACATGACCTGTTCTTGTGAGATGTCTGCTGGATAAATACTCAACGATATTTCATCTACGCTCAACCCTGTATTGTGCAGTGAAGAGATAAATTCACAAATTTTTTTAAGACTGGATGACGTTTTCAATGTTCATGGACACTGCAAGTATTTCATCAAAGGATTTTATTTTTGCAAAAGTCTGAAGAGTTTCTTCAAAGAATTTTGCCCGCTGATCCTCAGCAGATAATGGCATGACAGAATCTTTTGCCTCGTTCATTGGTGTTGTACTGGCTTTGTAAGCAGGTTGTGCAATAGACTGGGAGTCGAAAACAAACTTTTTCAGCTCATGACCAGTATGAGTTGATCGGTCATAGCATGTACAGCTAACAGACCGATATGCAATTTCCCCTGGTTTTTTTGAAATAATCTGATGAATTTTCATCGTCCCAGGAACGGATTTCAGTGATGGAAGCAATTTGCGCTTTTTTCTACCATATCAGCAGTTACGTGGAAAACTGAAATGTTCAATTTCTCTTCATCCAATGTTTCCATAAAAGATTTTGCGTCTATGATATCTTTGCCATGCAAAACTTTCCTATTTGCAGTTCGCTTGAGAGTGCCACCCACCCCATCAGGAGCACCTTTCCTGTGGCCTGATTCATGGAAATTCCAAGTAGCCATTGTTATTCCACGAGCTGCTAGTTCAGTTGCAAACAAAAAGAAATTACCTTTCTGTTTGTACTGGGTTGCCGGACCATCACTAAAGATGTGTAGTGCATTTAGGTTTGGGTTTTCTGTTTGCATTCTTTCAAGAACTGGCTCTAAGTAGGCCCAAATTGCAGGGGGACTGTGATCCATTGAGTCGGAAACACTCGCAAAAGAACACGCTGCTGAATTTTTCCTGTTGTAGTAAACTCCAGTGTGAATAGTAATTTGACTGTGTGATGCACCGAAGTGCATGCTCTGGATTTCTCTACTAAGTTTAGTCTGAAAATTTTCAGCAAAATCGATGTGTAGGAGAGCTTCATTTTCTGTCAAGTTTTCCTTGGTTAGTCTATATTGTTTAAGCTGATTGTAAATGTTGAAAGAGTGTACCTTGAATCTCACCATTTGGTCAGTGAACAAATCAAGAAGGTTTCCAGCTGTGCTTTTTGTTGTTTCCTTCACAGTGACTGTAATTTCTTTTTCTTCTGACCTTACTATTCTTTTTTCTTTTTTCGTCACCCATTGACACCATTCAATCTCCATATTGGAATCAATTTTGTTTTCTGTAAAACATACATCTTTACATGTTTCGCAATTCCCGTACATGCAGCTCATTTTTTCTGTGTCACACGATTTTTCCTTTAAAAGGACCAAGAGATTGTTAGTGTTGATGACTCCCTTCTTGTGTAAGGCATCTGCCATGAATTGTAAGTTTTCATGAATTTTACAAGCACACGTTTCACGATCTCTGTCTGCTGGTGCAACGACCCAAAATGGTTTTTGTTTGCAAAAGGATGAGTAACTTATTCTGAATTTATTTTCATTCAAATATTTCTGATGTAATTCCTTAAGGCTGCATAGCAGAATCCTTTTCTGCTTCTTTTTCTTCTTTCTTGTAACCGTATCTTTAACGCCTGAGGTCAGGCGACTATTATCGTCTCTCTCAAAGAAACTTGTCAATTCCTTATTCATCCTTTGAGTCAAACTACATTTCCTCTTCTGGTTTTTTTTGTTTTGCATGCCAATTTCCACCTTTGCTCTGTTCAGAAAGCGATATTTACGTAAAGTGTTTGAGGTGATAACATTTGACATGTGCGTTTCAGTTTTTGACTTCCTCTCCTGTACTTTTGCCTTAAAGCTTCTGTAAGCACAAAGTGGAACTCTAGAGAACGTCTGACAGTGCTTTTTTTCTTTTTAGATGGAAAATTAAATTTCACACCTCTCAACAATTTTTTGGACTTTGTGTGCGGTGATTCATTTGGACATTTTTTGTTTTTCTCTTTTTCTCTCAACCATCTCTTCATATACATCATTTTTTTCTTTCTCTCTTCTAGCAGCTGCTCTTGTAACTTTCTCTTGTCACGATAACATTTTGCTCTAGACTTCTCCCGACGTTTGGCTCCAGAACATTGTTGTTGTGGTTGAATAAGTATTGGAGAATCCGGAGGGGTTAATAAATTCTTTTTGTCCTTCTTTCTCTTTCTGCAGAGTTTTTTATTTTTTCGCCATGTTCTTCGTAGCTGTCGTTGATCTCTTGAAGACAACTGTTCAATGTGTTTCAGTTTCCCGACAGCTACATCTTGGATATATTTTTGTCTTTTCTTTTGCAGGTACTCTGACCTTCTTTGAGGGTCACTATCTCTCTTTTCCCGATATCTTCTTTGCTTCTCTGTATTTCTTAATGCCATGAGCTGAAGGAAACACAATAACAAAATTTGTGACGTTTTATCAAGGCAATTTATATCAGCATTTTAAAATGATCAATGTATGATTTAGGCAAAAGTGTTAATATCAAATTGATGCTAAGGTCATTGGTATTACATACACATGTCATTGGCGTTACCTTGTACTTATAATTTTCTTTAATGAGATAAATAGCAAAATTGGATAAACTTTGATTATTTCAATTGGCATGGGCGCTATCCTTTTCCATTTACCAGCTTAATAAAATAAACATTACATTATTTTTAAAGGAAAAATTCATTTTATAATACTATTGTCATTGGTATGACATGTATATGTCATAGGCGTTACCATTGCAACCAAAAACATCTTTCTTTAAGATAAATTGCAAAATTGTATAAACGTTTATAGTTTCAACTGACATGTATGCTATCCTTTTACAATTTATCAGCATAATAATATAAACATTACATTATTTTAAAAGAAAAATTCATTTTAAAATATTATTGTCATTGGTATTACATGTACATGTCATAGGCGTTACCATTGTACCTAAAAGTCTCTTTTTGAGATAAATTGCAAAATTGCATAAACTTAACTTTTTTAGAATGATATGAATACTATCCTTCAACAATTTACCAGCTCAATAATATTAACATTGAATTATTTGAAAAAGAAAAATTCGTTTTATAACACTATTGTCATTAGTATTACATGTACATGTCATAGGCGTTACCATTGTACCTAAATTTTGATTTTAATTAGATAAGAAAATTATAAATTAAATTAAAGACCCTTAAATTTAAATTAAAATTGATATAAGTTGTAAAATAAAAATGAAGTTTCATTTTATCCAAAAACTAAAAAGAATGTGTAATTATTTGTACATCATCCGTCACTGGTGTAACTAAACTCATCACTGGTGTTACTTTGAAGCAGTAACACTAATGACAGTAACGCCAATGACAAAAATTACAGAATATGGGCTGCTTACTTAAATGTCTTTCAGAGTGAAAAGGTCATCTTCACAGTTTGTTTGGTAAACGTCTAGAAAACACTTAGTTAGATAATCAAAATTCCATCTACAAATGATTAGACATAATTACTACAACACCAGTGACAAAGCATTATTGTATTTGTTACCTTTTTGTCATCAGAAGCTCGTCATCATAACACAAACCAGGAAACACAGAAATGGCGTCTGCAGTCTTTCACAGGAAGTGATGTCATATAACTCAGGACTAGTTATGATGTCATTCACCAAGAATGACAACTCTTTTCCGACAAAGTAAATTGGTTACACCAATGACAAAGAATTCATGTACAGACATATTTAGAACTGTTTTGGTTCTAATGGAGGATGGGGTGCACATTTTGTACTTTTACAAACATTCCTCTTACTGTGTATTTCATAATAACATATTATTTTTGATAATATTTTTAATAATTTAGAGTGTATTTATCAACTTACAGAACGTACATTTCTACTGACAGTGTAAAACTGGCAGATCTAAGTGACTGAATCCTTATATTCACTCAAATACAAATTATTTAACTTTTTTCTGAAGCGCAATAGAAAATATATAGTCCATTATTTATAATATGATCGTTTTCGACATTCAAAAATAAAAAAATGAAATAAAGCATAACAGTGACATAAATAGCTGCTTTTTTTTTATATTGACCCAAAAGCGAAATTTGCCAATAAATGACAAAGATCTATTCTAATTTGAATAAGGTGAATTATTCTACAGGGCAAGTTGTCTAAGGGGCGAACTCTCTAGCATTCTCGTGCATGCGTAGCCTAACATTTGCCGATGGCATCCGGTTTAACCTCAGGGTCCACGCAATGAAGAATATCTTGAAAAATTATCAGTAGGTAAGGTACGTTGATGTGTCCTTAAGCAGGAGTTTGCGTGTTCGTTGTGAACGTATTTCACTGTAATTACCATTTTAAGATAAAGACCTGATTCTCTATTTAAATATTAACATCATTTAAGGGTAAACATGAATAATAAAGACCTAGCTAAGTTTTCCAATTCTGGTAACTGTAGATTTAAAATTGGGAAACAAAGTTGAATGAATTTTATATAAAATAATATCTCAGAAGTTTTGAGCTTATTGGTTCTATTCTATTTTTAAACCGTAGAAAATTAAAAAGGTTCGAATTACTTACTTGGTAATTAAGGAATATTATTAATCATGTCCATTTTAAGTGTTTTTCTCACCCTAGCTGACGAGAAGACTTTTGGTCCCTCATTAACGATGTTGTCTAATAATCCAGTGTTCACTCTGGATATAAAAAAACAAACCTGGAAGTGTTTTTTGATAACCTTTAGCGACGAAGAAATAGAAACAAGTTCAAACAACCCATATGGTTGATACAGTACGTGAAGTTGGAACCGCTTTGACTATCCAATTACCTGTCAGTCATCATTCTCTCCGATTTTGAATATGACTCCTTCTACCGTAGTAATCCTGAGTTACAGATTGTATCAATTGAAAATACGTATGTTAATTTTACCACTGAAGGAAATTCGACGGCAAAAGCAACAGTTGTATTTTCAGAGGAAACAATGGAAAGAGTAGATTTCCTATTTCCTAAAATTTCTCTTACTTTACCTATTGATGGTTCAAACAAATCAGTATAATAAACTGGAGTTTATGATATAAGTGAAATGTAAACAATGAAAATTTCTAATACTTGGAAGCATTTGAACAGAAAACATCCTTTTGAAGGAGAGATGGTATCAAGAAATTGTGAAACAATTGTAGACACCCTCCACCTATTCAGGTGAAAAGAGATCCTATAGGGATGAATATGTCAGAAACAATACATGATTTGAAATATCATACAAACGAATGGTCGATTTCATACGTTACTTTCCATCGTGCACTAGAAGAAATAGAAACTAACTTTTCTTGTGTTGCAGAAATGGACGACGACTCATTCATTTCTCCTCACAATACTGAAGTAAAACTTAAACCAAGATTACTCTTGGATCTGACCGAGATTCTAAAATCCAAGCAAAACCAAGAGTGTAATATTTACACTCTAGTTTCTGCTATTTAAGTTTTTTTTTTTTTTTTTACATTTTTGTTTTTGAAATTTGCATATACTATGAAATAAAAATGTTAGTTTTCATTGTTCTTTTAATTTTGGACTCGTGTATTTGTTGTGATGGAAGGAGCATAAAGTGTTGTATTGAACTCTAGCAATGACACATGGCCAGGAAATAGATATGTCCATATAAGCACAGAGAAGAGAAGAAAAATATCAGATTGGGATGAAAATTTGGAAACCGGAGAAGGAAGTACATTGATCAAGGAAAGTTCAGTTATTTGTTGTAATCTCCGATTCTTTTATGAAATACATGGAGATAACGAACAGTATTTCAAGCTAAAAAGCCCATAAAACAATACAAAATAGGAACAGAGCAAACATGGACTTCAAAAACATAAGAGTTGGGTTCAGGTGCCATGGAGGAGTGAGCATCCCTTGGCAAACGGTTACATCCACCGTGTGCTCCGTGTCATGCCCGGAAAATACGGGAAATCCGTAGTCATTCAGTGTGTAAATTATGGACTAACAATTACTTGTAGTATGAAAAACATCAGTCAGCATTTGACTCCATGATGAATTGTATTTGCTGACAAGGTTATTGTATCGACCAAAGAATTGTAATGAATCAGGGTTATTCCAATCAGTGTTACAAGGGATATTAGGGTTTTTGACTTGGAATGACCTGTCTCCCCTACCATGAAATAGACAAGTCCTATGCTATATATATAGCGGGTGTTGACAGATTCAGTCAGTCCATCTCGGAATCAGTACGGTTACGTTCACTGCAGCAGACTGATCTAAGAAGTGGCCAGGTAAGGGAAATAAAATTAGTAAGAGTGATAAGATAAAGTGACGACGCTGAATAAGCCGAGTCACAATAAGGTTACTTTAGGGCTGAATAAGCCTTATTGTATAGGTTGCGTCAACTGGTTGACCTCAGTAGCTTTGGCATTAGAAATAAAGGCTGAATAAGTCTGTACCCTAGTGCCAAAGTGAACTGGAGACGCCAGTTGACTAGAGACCTTTGGTTTAGAAACCTGGACCCTTGGTTGGGCCAGTTGTCCGGGACATTGGTTAGGGGTGAGACAAGTGGTCCGGAATCAAATTGTCCCTTGATTTTGTTCTGCGAATCGTAGTAAATATATTGATTAGGTAAATTGTTGAAATAATCATCGTAAATATATTGATTAAGTTTGTGTCCTAGTGGACAAAATACAGATCATTTGTTTAAATTGTTACACTGCAGAAATCCCGGGTGTAACCGGGTACGTGTCCAATTGAATACATAGACCGCTCGGCTGGGCACACGTTACAGAATTTTTGGTGGCAGCGGTGGGATTTCTGCAGTGTTAGGAAGAGGGAGCGTGTGTTTATTTTTGGTTAAATAATAAAACTTTAGGGACATTGTTTTGTTGTTCATAATATCGGCTGATCAGTTAGATTGGGAACTGACTTTTCTCAAGGAAGAAATCAGAGAACTAGAGTCAAGTATTCGGCAGTACGAAAGTGTCATACACTCAACACCAAGGTCTCGTGGATATGAGAACCGTGGTTGATGAAACCAACAGAGAGGGCATGGCGGATAGAGTCGATATTGGTAATGTCACTTACAGGCGTCACCGTAGACCAGTTGTCAAAGATATTGCAACTAAGAAAATGAGTAGAAGGGAAGTCAAAGCTGCAACCTACGATGGCAGTGGATCGTGGTTGGATTATAAGACTCATTTTAACACGGTCAGTAAACTTAATGAGTGGACAGAAGAGGAGAAAGGCTTATTTCTCGCAGCATCTCTTCGGGGTCAGGCTCAAGGGGTTCTTGGTAACTTGCCAGGTGACAACACTGATTATCATTACCTTGTACAGGCTCTCGAAGAGCGTTTTGCACCTCCTAACCAAACTGAATTATACAGAGTTCAGCTAAGGGAAAGGCGTAAAAGAGGCACAGAGACCATACCTGAATTAGGACAGGCTGTCAGAAGATTGTCAAACTTGGCCTATCCTAAAGCACCATCTGAGGTAAGGGAAACTTTGGCCATGGAACAATTTTTAGATGGCTTGCCTGACTCAGACATGCGAATAAGGATCAAGCAAGCGCGCCCAAAAGATATAAATGATGCCATTAAACATGCAGTAGAACTTGAGGCATATCTTAGGGCAGAAGACAAAAGGGGGTACAAAGGTTATCAACACCAATTGAGGGAAGAGGTAACTACAAATAACGGAACATTCAATATGGAAATGAAGAACTGGATGTCATCAGTGGAGAAAATATGATATGGCAGCCATAACCAAGGAAATTAAAGAGCTCAGACAAGGCAGAGGCCAAGGGGACAGAAAGTCTTACAAAGAGTCACCTCTATCCAGAAAAAGCATGGATATGATAGAATGCTATAGTTGTCATAAAAAGGGACATTTTATGCGAAATTGTCCAGAGAAAAACAAGAAAGATGTACATTATAGCCAGAGGACTTCAGGGGGTAGTGATCCCAAAAGGAAAAACAGTGATAAGGGTTTGAATGGACAGCTGACTGGCAAACTTGGTTCTTGTTCAAACGAAGCTGGAATGTTCATTTATGCAATGATAAGTGGTGTTAAGGGTAAAATGTTAGTAGACACAGGGGCTACGGTTACAATGCTATCAACAACTTTATGGGACAAGGTGAAAGACCAATTGTCATTTGAAATCCAAGAACCTGGAATGAAAGTTTACACTGCAGATGGTGATGAATTAAAGTTGGAAGGTAAAGTCAATATCGAGATGGCAATTGGAAAATATCCTATAAAGACATTGGCCTTGGTAGCTGATCTTCAGGTAGAAGGGATTCTGGGATTAGACTTGATCAGACGTTTCGATATGATAATAGACGCGAAACGAACACCTTTTGTTACATCAGGATGAAAGTATCCCTCTTGTGTATGAAGGAAAAATTGGATGTTATAGAGTTGTAGCAGAAGAAACGGTCAGCATACCACCCCGGAGTGAACTTATTATACCCGAAAATATGTACCTTTGACGAGGAGCATCTACAGACCCAAGGTATTGTAGAACCAAGAGAAAAAGAAGATGCTAATAGGCCATTGACTGCTAGAACTTGTGTTCAACCAATGAAGAATAATTTCGTGCCAGTGAGATTGTTGAACGTGGAGACTGAACCCAAGGTGGTGTACAAGAACACAGAGATTGGGACATTTCATAAAACGGAACAGGCCTAGGTGACCTCAAACTATGCCGTGAACCAGCAGAGCGGCCCGATATAGAAAATCTGTATCAAGAATCTGTAAAGCATCTTACAAAGAAACAAGCAAAAGAAGTGAAATCTTTTCTCTGGAAGTATAAATCGCTTTTTGCAAAAAGTAATAATGATCTTGGAAAGACCAATATTGTAAAACACAGGATAGACACTGGAGACGCGAGACCTACAAAACAACCCGTTCGCCGTTCTCCTGCACACTTGTCAAAAGAAATTGAAAGGAATATTGATGAGATGCTAGAGTGCAATATTATAGAACCTTCGACAAGTCCATGGGCCTCCCCGATTGTACTAGTGAAAAAGAAGGATAATACTTTCCGATTCTGTGTCGACTACAGACGTCTTAATGCTTGTACAGTTAAAGATGCCTATCCCCTGCCAAGGATTGATGAATCCTTAGAGCAACTGTCCGGATACAGCTGGTTTTCCACTCTGGATATGTTTTCCGGGTATTGGCAGGTGGAACTTGATCCATAGGACAAGCATAAAACGGCTTTCGCCACACGTAAGGGTTTGTTTCAGTTCCGAGTGATGCCTTTCGGACTTTGTAGTGCACCAGCCACTTTCGAAAAATTAATGGAAATGGTATTGGCAGGATTACCATGGGAGGTTTGTCTGGTTTACCTTGATGATATTATCATCATGGGTAAAACCTTCAATGAAATGATGACCAATTTAGAGAAAGTATTTGACAGACTTCAATCAGCTGGGTTACGACTAAAAGCCAAGAAATGCCATTTGTTTCAGAGATCTGTGAAGTTCTTGGGGCACATTATTTCTGAAGAAGGAATAATGACAGATCCTGAAAAGATAGAAAGTGTGAAGAATTGGCCTGTACCAACAAGTGCAACGGAGGTGAGGTCCTTCCTTGGATTATGTGGGTATTATAGAAAGTTTATAAAGGACTTTGCAACGATTGCCAAATGCCTACATAAGTTGACTGAAAAAGGGAGACCATTTGTCTGGAACGATGATTGCCAGATCGCTTTTGACCTGTTGAAACAAAAACTTATAACTACCCCAGTGTTAGGACACCCTGACTTCACTAAAGAGTTTATCCTTGACACGGATGCCAGCAGAGATGCTATTGGGGCTATACTTTCTCAGGAACAAGAAGGTCATGAGAAAGTCATTGCTAACGCTAGCCGTACCTTGTCCAAGAGTGAAAGAAGCTACTGCGTCACTAGGAAGGAGCTCCTTGCAGTTGTTCATTTTGTAAAAGTTTTCAGACATTTCCTTGAGGGACGAAAATTTCGTATCAGAACGGACCATAGCTCCTTAAAGTGGTTATAGAGATTCAAGAACCCAGAGGGCCAACTAGCCAGATGGCTAGAAGTATTGAGTACATATGATATGTTGATTGAACACCGGCCAGGAACACAACACCAAAATGCTGATGCCCTGAGTAGGATACCCTGCAAGCAATGTGGTTTCTTTACTGCTTGGGATCAAGAAGAGGAATCAGGGGCTCTACATGCAATTAATAACAATGAGGATGGTGCCCAAAGGTCAGATGGTTTGTCCCTTAAAAGTATTCAAGAAAACGTTGAAGATGTTGCATTGGTGATCAAATGGTTAAAGGATGGGACAAAACCAAAATCCAAAGAACTAGCAGGAAAAAGTATTTATGTTCGAGATATTGTAGGACAATGGGACTTGTTACTGATCAAAGATGAGTTACTGTGCAGAAAGTGGATTCCTGGAAAAGGAAGTCCTATCTTTCAGGCTATAAGACCATGGAGCGAGAGGCGGAAGGTACTTTATTTCTGCCATGACTTCAAAGGGGCAGGACACTTAGGTCACAAGAAGACTCTTGAAAGAGTGCGAAGTAAGTACTATTGGCCTGGTTGCCGAAAGGACATAAAAGCGTATGTTGCAGGATGTGAAAAATGTTCCAAGAGAAAAAGTCCAAATGTTACAAAGAAAGCTCCCATGAAGATAGTGGAATCTGGGATTCCTATGGAGAGAGTGGCCACGGATATTCTAGGAGAATTGCCAAAGACAGAGAGGGGTAACCGCTATATTTTGGTAGTTGCTGACTACTTTACCAAGTGGACCGAGAGCTTTGCCATACCTAACATGCAGGCACAAACAGTTGCTCGTATATTGGTAGAGGAAGTCTTTGCAAAATTCGGAGTGCCTAGAATACTTCATTCGGACCAGGGCAGGCAATATGAAAGTCTATTATTTCAAGAGCTCTGTGCATTACTACACATTGAAAAGACCAGGACAACCCCCTATCACCCTCAAAGTGATGGGATGGTTGAACGGTTCAGTAAAACCCTTGCAACCATGCTTAGTGCATACGTAAACGAGCACCAGACTGACTGGGATGAATCTCTCCCATACGTTATGCAGGCCTATCGTTCTGCAGTTCATGAGACCACAGGCTATACACCAAACTTTTTAAGTACCAGTCCATATAAAAATCATGCAAAAGGTGATTCACTCAGGTTCTCAGAATTCAATGATTTTCCACACATAGATTTTTCTTGACCTATGATCCATGTATGTAAAATAAAAAATGTTTTGGATCATGGTTACTATGGAAACCTGATCAAAGTAATTTCCTTAGCAACCAGCCAATTTTTCTATTTGAAGGCACTGAAAATCACTGATCTTTAAAGCCTGAAATTATATATAAAAACTTTAACAATAATTCTCATTTACTGGTATAATAAAGACACACACTTTATTTGTTTAAAACACACAAGACATTGATATTTTATCTGAAGCTAGTACTATGGTAGACATTAGAATATATGTATGTTTTTGCATTTTTGCTGATTCAGCATTTCCCTTGATTTTGACAATATTCAAGGTCAATTTAAAAAAAATACCAAGCTAATACAAATTTTGCATGACTTTCACATAAAAGTAGAGAACTATCTCTTTTAAAGATTGACTTTGAAAGCGTGGGTTTTTTGAAAAATCCTATTCGTTGCCTAGCAACAAAATTGGATGTTTTGATAACTAGAAAACGAAAAATGGTAAAGGATTGGGTCAAAAATCTTATAAATTTTTATCTTTTTGTGGCAGATACAATTTTTCAAGTAATAGAAAATAACTCTCACATAATTTTAAAAAGAAAGAATAATTTATAATCATTAATCTCCATGGCAACAGAAAACTTTCCCTAGCAACAATGCAAAAACAGCTATTTTCGCCCTTTTAAAATATGTATATTAGAAATAAATCGACAATTATTCTCAAAACTGTAATTGGGCAAATTGTCAATTTCATATGGGATTGAAATAAGTAAATTTTACTTTATTAATCCATGGCAACAATTCTGAATACCTAGCGACCAATTTTCTAACCACTTTACCGTTTTACATACAGTCATTTATTTTGGAAGTTGAAATGAGATTTTCAAAAAAAAATGCCTTCTGAATTAAAAATAAAAACAAATAGATACAAGTAGTATATATCAAAATATCTCTGTTGATGAAAAGATTCCATAGAGTAATTCTTGGGTTGCCATGGTAATAAGTTGCACACTGGCCAAAAAAACAACTTTTTGTTTGCAAGGTACACTACAGCTGTGCTTGGCCCCCAGGTTTTGCTTAATGGGTTAAACTAACTGGTTATTCGAGTACATTTAGCATTCGATTTTCTACATAAAGTATATTTTTATGATAACCATGGATATAATAACGCGATATGGAATTAATGTAGCTTAGGTACTATTCTATTAGCTGCAGAACTGTAGCTCTCTGCTTGAGAAAATTCGGACAGATAAAGCAGAGAGCTACAGATCCAAGCTTGTAAAAACCTTCGATTTAAGCCGACGATTTTTTGTCGCTCACGTCGGGTATTTTTTCTTCTGTTTTATACTTCCCTCAGCTTTAAGAAGGTATTTTATAATTATAATCATACATTTAACTTAAATTTTTGATAATTTACTTACCATTCAACGCTAACAATTGGCTGTTTTTGGTTATGGACGTCAAAACGGAACTCTTTTAAACCGACAAACTATGAAACTACAAAACTATTTACATGACTGTTTCGGACCATTAAAAGGTAAATAAACTTTAATGAATTAAAAAAAAAAATAAGAGTTAAATATAAAATTAATTATAGGATACAATTCTAAAATCCAGAGAAAGTTTAAACTACACGAAATAAATTACCTGGCTCTGAGACCATAAACTGAGAACGGACTTAAGTCAAAATTTCAAACCAACATAACTTATGAAATAATTTTGATAATGACACAAAATTTTCATCATAAGTTAGAATTGAAGTCTTATACAAAATTGCTAATTTCTAAGCAAATATGTTGAATTAAACGCAGGATATTCAAAATCATAATTTTGACTTAAGTCTATTCTCAGTTCATGGTCTTGGGCCCTGAAGTAGCGACAAAAAATCGTCGGCGTAAATCAAAGGTTTTTACAACGCTAGGATTTGTAGCTCTCTGCTTTATCTATCCGAATTTTCTGATGCAGAGAGCTACAGTTCTCTGCATGCTTTATCTGTCCGAATTTTCTCAAGCAGAGAGCTACAGTTCTGTAGCTACAATTCTATGTGAAAGATAAAAGCTCTCATAAAGCTTTGTTAAATATTACAGGCAAGGACCTCTACGAATTTTTGTGAAACCTCGTTAAGATTTCTCTAAAGGTTGAAACTTATTTATGACATTTTTTGGGAAAAGGTCTATTGGTTTTGAAAGTCACTGTTTTCTAGTACTTACAAAGAATTCTTTTTAAAAAGAGATGTGAGTTAGTGTTGTAGCCATCATAAAACACAGAGGTAGATATCAGAACCACTGGAACTTTAATTTGCTGAATTGATAAATTATTAATAAGAAGGTACTGTAGGGGGGTGGTGGTGGTCTCAATTCAGAATAATGAATTCTAGAGTTGACTTGACAATGACACAGCTCAATAACTCTGCTATATAAGCATTCTGTGTTTTTCTGTTATTTTAGTCTGGGGTGAAAAATGAAACCAATGGAACAAGTGGGCACCTAGTTTATAATATTTCAGTGCTCTACCATTTTGTCCTTTCATTGGATATGAACACCTTGGCCTTTTGACCTTGACCTTGGAGATTTCTGTACATATGAAAAAAACTTAAACCTTGATCTACTTTCATATTTCACTATTGTAATACCCTTCTTTGGGTACCAATATATTAAATTTGCATTTAAGACAAGATGTGTTTGTGAAACACTATGCGCCCGGCGGAAACAAAATTCTAAAAAAGCTATTTTTAGCATATATGTCACAGTCAGGGTCATGTACCTTGGTATCATTTGAAAGAAATTGATTAGTAAAGTATGGATACCAAATATGAAGTCTCTATCTCTTGTGGTTCAAAAGTTATGGCAAAGGTACGAAAAAACTATTTTTAGCATACAGCTCACAGTCAAGGTCACAAGGTCATTGACCTTGGTGTGATTTGAAAGAGATTAATTAGTTGAGTATGCATACTAAATATGCAGTCTCTATCTTCTATGCTTTGAAAATTATGGCAAACATACGAAAAGCATTTTAGCATAATGGTCAAAAGGTCAAGGTCAAGGTCAAAAAGTCATTGACCTTGGTGACAATTGAAAGAACTTAATTAGCAGAGTATTTTGCAGATAAAAAGCTATTTTTAGCATATATGTCACAGTCAAGGTCACAAGGCCATTGACCTTGGTGTCATTTGAAAGAGCTTAATTAGTGGAGTATGTATACCAAATACATGTATAAAATCTCTATCTTTTATGGTTCAAAAGTTATGGCGAAGGTTAAAGTTTGCAGACAAACAGACAAACAAACAAACAGACAGACAGGACAGAAACAATATACACTCCTGAACTATCAATCCGGGAGCATAAATATACGCTCCGGATCTATCAATTCGGGCGCATAAAAAGTTTAATCTTCTAATGTTGCCATATGGGGGCATCAGTGTTTCACAAACACATCTTGTTGTACATGGTGTAACAGGTAAGACAAAAAAAAAACAGGGAACTTCAGATCATGTGTATTTTCTGATGATATAACGGAATTAACATGATACAGTTTATTGTCAAGTAGTATAACCAGAATGCAATATTGTGATGCTGAGGATGTGTATCCTTATAAAAAAGACTATTGTAATTGATAGCGCTTGCTTGAGAGGGCTAGCAACTGAAAAGATAGCTCTTTATATAGCAAGACAATATAAGTTCCTTGCTGCATATCTGTAGCTTGCGGGCCTGAAGAAAATTGGGATGGATAACTCCAGTTTTTTTATGTCCCCGTAAACAAAGTTGCGGGGGTATATAGTTTTTGTCGTGTCCGTCCATCTGTCTAGCTGTCCCTCTGTCTGTCTGTTTGTGTGTTTGTCCGCAAAACTTTAACCTTGACCATAACTTTTGATTTAGTGGAGCTATGACATTCATATCTCACATGTTTATTGCTTGTGACAAGGCCTTTCTTTGGGTACCACCAAATTTGATCTTTTGACCTTGACCTTGGAGTTTGACCCACTTTTACACAAAAATTCCAAACTTTTACTTTGGCCATATCTTTTGAACAATAGGTACCAGGACTTTTATACTTTACATATGTACTTTTTGTGGCAAGACTTTTCATTGAGTACTAACAACTTTGACCCTTTGACCTTGACCTTGGAGATCTCCGTACTTATAAAAAAAACTACATTCTTGGCCAAAACGTTTCAACAGTAAGGGCTTTCATACTTCACATTAATATATGTTATCCTTGTGATAAGGCGCTTCATTGGATCTCAAAGAACTTTGACCCTTTGACCTTGACATTGGAGTTTGACCTACTTCTCAAATACAACTTTGAACATAATTTTTGAAAGGTTAGAACAAAGGTTTTCATATTTCCAGTATTCAGTCCTTGTGACAAGACCTATCATTTGATATCAAGATCCTTGACCCCTTGACTTTGGAGTTTGACCTATTTTACACAAAAAATCCAAATTTTTACTTTGGCTCTAATTTACAAACGGTAGATACATGTACTAAGAATTTCACATTTCAAATATCAATTCTTTGTGGCAACAGCTTTCATTTCAAACCAACAATTTTGACCTTTTGACCTTGACCTTGGACATTTCCATACTTACGAAAAAACTTTGGACATAACTTTTGAACAGTAAGGGCTAGGTCTTTCATACTTTACATATGTAATCCTTGTGACAAGACCTTTTATTGCATATCAACAACTTTGACCCTTTGACCTTGGATTTTGACCTATTTTTTTTTTTACAAACTTTAACCTTGGGCATAACTCTTGAACAGTAAGGGCTAAAGCTTTCATTCTTCACATAATATGTAATCCTTGTGACAAGACCTTTCATCAAATTTAAACAAATTTGACCGTGACCTTGGAGTTTGACCTACTTTTTACAAACTTAAACCTAGGTCATAACTTTTGAACGGTAAGGGCCAGCACTTTCATACTTCCCATAATTATATGTAATCTTTGGAACAAGGCCTTTCTTTAAAAACCATCAACCTTGACCCTTTGACCTTGACCCTGGAGTTTGTCCTACCTTTGAAAACGTTAACCTTGATCATAACCTTTGAACAGATGGTGCTAGGGTTTTATATTTCACAAGTGTATTTTTTTTTCCAATATTTTACCCCATAGAACTACATTAGTTCAATATGCACTACATTTTTCTCTGTGCCTTTGTAAAGGAAACAGAAATATATGTTTGATTATTTCTTAATTTGATGATTATATAAAATTAATTCGTCTAATCATTTGTGTGATTATTATTGAAAGCGATAATCAAGATATCTATTTATGTACTGTCATTTTCAATATACATCTTGATTTCATATAATTTCTTCATTTTTAGGAGAGAAAAGGCTAGGGGAAATTTTCTGTTGCCATGGAGATTAATGATTATAAATTATTCTTTCTTTTTAAAATTATGTGAGAGTTATTTTCTATTACTTGAAAAATTGTATCTTCCACAAAAAGATAAAAATTTATAAGATTTTTGACCTAACCCTTTACCATTTTTTAGTTATCAAAACATCCAATTTTGTTGCTAGGCAACGAATAGGATTTTTCAAAAAACCCACGCTTTCAAAGACAATCTGTAAAAGAGATAGTTCTCTACTTTTATGTGAAAGTCATGCAAAATCTGTATTAGCTTGGTATTTTTTTTTAAATTGACCTTGAATATTGTCAAAATCAAGGAAAACGCTGAATCAGCAAAAATGCAAAAACATACATATATTCTAATGTATACCATAGTACTAGCTTCAGTTAAAATATCAAGTCTTGTGTGTTTTAAACAAATAAAGTATGTGTCTTTATCATACCAGTAAATGAGAATTATTGTTAAAGTTTTTATATACAATTTCAGGCTTTAAAGATCAGTGATTTTCAGTGCCTTCAAATAGAAAAATTGGTTGGTTGCTAAGGAAATTTCTTTGATCAGGTTTCCATAGTAACCATGATCCAAAACATTTTTTATTTTACATACATGGATCATTGGTCAAGAGAAATCTATGTGTGGAAAATCATTGAATTCTGAGAACCTAAGTGTATCACTCAAATATCACTTTTGCATGATTTTTACACGGACTGGTACTTAATGTTAGGTACCTGTACACCCCTAGACCTAATGTACGAATTGCCAGGAGAAGTGAAAGTCACTCCAAGAAGCCAATGGGTTTGGGAATTACAGGAACGCTTGGAAGAAGCTCACAGAATAGTTCGGGAAAATACTAAGCAAGAGATGTGTCGTCAAAAAGACATATCATGACAGAAAGCTTAGCTTTGAAACGTTTTCCCCCGGTGATAATGTTCTTGTGTACTTTCCGGTTCGCAAAATAGGTAGATCAGGGAAATTGACCTCGTATTGGCATGGTCCCTATACCATCTTAGGCAAATGTTCTGATCTGACCTACAAGATTAATTGTGGACAAAAAGGTCGAGAGCAGGTCGTACACGTAGACAGGATAAGAAAACAGCACCCTCAGTTACTGAGGGGAGAATCAAGTTCTAGTAAAGTTGTTGAGTTAGATGATCAGAGAAGTCTAGATAATGAGAATAAGGTCTCTGATGAAAGAAATGACTTAGGGAATACAAGTGACCAAGTGGAGGAAACATGGGCAGAAACCAATATAGAATCAGACGATCAAAACGATATTTGGTCGCCAGATCTCACAAAAAGGAAACGACGTCCACCAAAATGGATGTCAGACTACGTCAGAGATTAACTAATGTGTTAGAAAAACATATATGTATCGTTAATACCAAGTTTTCTCTTTGTGAACAGATGGTTTAATATTGCTTTCAAGTTTGATTATTGTTGACGTTCAGAAAGATATTCTGTGCATTTATAGAAGAAGAAGAAAAAAAAACTAAATAAGTATTTGTTACCCTTGAATTGTTGTTTTCATACGGGACGTATGACTTTAAGGGGTGGGTGATGTAATAAATCAGGGTTATTCCAATCAGTGTTACAAGGGATATTAGGGTTTTTTGACTTGGAATAACCTGTCTCCCCTACCATGAAATAGACCAGTCCTATGCTATATATATAGCGGGTGTTGACAGATTCAGTCAGCCCATCTCGGAATCAGTACGGTTACGTTCACTGCAGCAGACTGATCTAAGAAGTGGCCAGGTAAGGGAAATAAAATTAGTAAGGGTGATAAGATAAAGTGACGACGCTGAATAAGCCGAGTCACAATAAGGTTACTTTAGGGCTGAATAAGCCTTATTGTATAGGTTGCGTCAACTGGTTGACCTCAGTAGCTTTGGCATTAGAAATAAAGGCTGAATAAGTCTGTACCCTAGTGCCAAAGTGAACTGGAGACGCCAGTTGACTAGAGACCTTTGGTTTAGTAACCTGGACCCTTGGTTGGGCCAGTTGTCCGGGACATTGGTTAGGGGTGAGACAAGTGGTCCGGAGTCAAATTGTCCCTTGATTTTGTTCTGCGAATCGTAGTAAATATATTGATTAGGTAAATTGTTGAAATAATCATCGTAAATATATTGATTAAGTTTGGTCCTAGTGGACAAAATACAGATCATTTGTTTAAATTGTACACTGCAGAAATCCCGGGTGTAACCGGGTACGTGTCCAATTGAATATATAGACCGCTCGGCTGGGCACACGTTACAGAATTAAGAAAATGATGACTTTAAGGGGAAGAAGGACCTTTAGCTAGAAAATTACCCGTCGTTCAATTTTTTTCCTATTTTGTATATCGCTAATTAGTATGTCCCACATACCTTCAAGCAAATATATCAATAGGTTTCTAGACTTATTTTTGATTAATGATTAATTATTAATGAATGACAAATACTATACCCCACAGTGTCTAAGTGGAGTTTTGATTCTCAATGTTTCTGGGCCCATTAATCGGTCCATAATGGATTTTTTTCAGTATAGATAAAAAATTTGTCAGCGAACATGTGTCTCCCTAAAATATTTCAGAATATGAAGAGGGTTAAAAATTCGAAAAAGCAATATTCTTTTGTCACACCACATCTGGAGACGGAAAATTACGTACTTTTTAAGACAACTTAAACAACAAAACAATTAATTTGCAAAAATTCTATCATTCAATATTAGAAAATTTACGTTGAAATGCAAGATCGTCATGTTATTGATTAGCTGTAAAAATATCGATTGGTGAAGCTGAGCTCAATATTTCAAAGGGCATAGTTAAACAAGAAACGAGTTTGAGAAAAACGTGTCATGTTTACATTTCTCGAGTACGGGAAAACACAACTATGACGTCACGCATTTGCAAAATGAGCGAATAAGACATACCTACAAAATATTTCGGTCAACAACCATGTAAAAATATTTTTTATGTTCCCTAATTCACAAAATATACTATCATGTACTGATCATGACCCGTTTTTATGATATTATACTATCCGTGTTTCACCGTGTATAATCTTACTGTACTAAGAGATCCACTATGACGTCAACGACTCGTTGGACGCGCAGTGTAGGGAAACAGAAGAGTGGATCAATCTATTCCATAATTTGATAATATTTTCAAGAAAGTTTGAATCTTTTTAGTTATTTTTATACAAGATGGTGAACTCAAACAAACAGTCAAAAATAATACAAGTACTGTGGCTTCAATCTTGTTCTGTACATGTACATATTTTATCAGAGATTATGACGTAATTAAACTGAGTCATGTGACCATACATCCTTCGTCCCCTTAAGGTAGGATTCTTCTTATATTTCTTGTATTTAAAAATTAATGAAATTTTCACAGAATCAAGAAGACAATATCAGTAAGTGATAGTATCAGTGAGATTAAATTTGACCGTTTTATATAAGAGGCAAGGTCAGGTTAAGGTTTTTATCTTTTTTCTTGACATTAAGAATAAAAAAAATACTGTTGCCAATCATGTGATGCCTGCTTGTATTTCAAAGGTTTAAAGATTGTTCTTTTTGCATTAAAAGATATTACTATATCGGGTCTATAGCATGATATTACCAAATTTACAGAAATAATTTATCTAAACTGGATATTTGCTAATCCGAATTTTCTCTGTTTTTCTCAATTTTTTAGGATATATTAATTATTTTCATATGCTTCCTATATTTTACTTTTTCTTATTTTCACATATAATAAAGTAGTCTTATAAATGTACAAAATGATACAAAGGCAAAAAGTTTTGATCGTTTGCTAAGAGAAAAAAATACTTTTTATGGATTTTTGGCTGAAATCTGTACTTTGTTTGGGAGCGTTAAAAAGCTAATAAAGTTCTACTTTGTTTGAAAAATCATATTTATTTGATATATTTTGAAAGTTTTGTCCCTTATTATTAATTTAACTTACATTTGAAAATTTCTTCAAGTCTTTGATTGTGTAGAAATTATAACTAAATTTATTGTTCTGTAATTATTTTATAATTTTGAGAGGCAGAAAAGAGGATATTTTCATACGCCACTATTGCGCCAAAAATATAGTCCCTGCTAGTTTTCAAACGCACTTTACCATTTCTATTTTGAGTTGTACAGTTGTGATGAGGAAAGAAAAATATGGTCTTTTAAATCCCTTACACCTAAATATATAAAGTATATAAGCAAATATACTTTGAATGTTTCATCTAGTCAGAAACCAGAGAAGAATCCTACCTTAAATGAAAAATATTGAGATAACAATCCAAAATAAGAGCAGACCAAGCATGGATCTCCAAAACATCTATAGCGGAAGACAAAAATGGCAAAATGACATTTGAACGCACATTCTGATAATGAGGTTTACATGACATTTGTCAGCAAATACAATTTATCATTGAGTCAAATGCTGACTGGCTTTTTTCATACTAATTGTTAGTCCATTATTTACACACTTTTTTACTACAATGACGCTTCAATATAATTTGGTTTGTATATTTTATTCCTTCCTCTGCATGACAATTCATGATTTATCATATTGTATATTACATTTGCATGCTGAGGAAGGAACCAAATTATTTTGATGCGTTTCGTCATTGTAGTAAAACAGATGTGAAGAAAATTCACCGTGGGATGTCAAAACATCTGTTCATTACTCAAGCCCTAGAGGGGCTTGAGTTATCTAAAACGATGCTAGGTCACCGATTTACTCAGTTTAAAAACACGATAATATATTATTTTTGTAGATAGAAATATTTCTAGAAACAAAAATGAAGCTTATCTTGAAAACGTCTGTATATTCAAAGATATTAAGTGTTAAATGTCGGATTCTATTCTATGGCGGATGAACAATGAGTGAAGCTCCGCAGCCACAACAGTTTCTATACAGAGATTTCGCGCCTTCATTTGCGTAGGAATCTCAGGTAACTTTTACAGTCGCCGACGAAGCATCCTTGGACGAGTTCACTGGTTATTCTGAAAGCTGACGCAGGTTACACCATCGTTAACAAATTCTACAATGCATAGCCAGAAAATGTATTGCTGTGCCCCCCCCCCCCCCCCCCCACTGAAATTGCTTCTAACGGGCCTGCAAATGAAGTGCACTTTGAGTGACAGCAAAATTGTAGCACAAAATTAATGTTAAATTCTCCCTCATACGTTCTTTTTTATTTTAAAAAATCGTACTTTCTTCAGCTTTGGTAACGGAACCTAAATAACTTCTTTTTGATTCATACGGAATATGTATTGGACGTTCTGCACAGGTAGATGAACCCGTATAGTCACATAGATTTTTTTGGAGCCCGGACCCCTCCCCCCTTTTCCACTTTGGAAAACATTTCTACAGGCTTGTAATAAGCTATTTGGATTTATGTATATTAAAATGTTGGGATGTACGTCATTGAGCAAAAAATACAAAAAAACGTATATAGTTTGAAGTATATCAAATGTCTACATACATAAAAAAAAATCAAACGGCTACTATGCTCTATGAAATATTCCTGAAAGTGAGTAACGTAAATTCATCTTAAAGAGAAGTACGATAAATTATATTTTGTACTAATTAAATTCAATACATGAATTTTGTTTCATGTACATGTATTTTATTCATCAGAAGATTAAACCCAGTAGCCCACATTATACCATTTTAGGATATTAATGATTTTTCTTAGTTGAATTAATTTCTACAGCTTGAGTATCTCTGACGTTTTGTCAGTATATACTTGTTTTTGGTTATGTTTTGTAAAGTTTTGATTTGAAAACGAGAATTGCGTAATTTTTCAATAACAATATTCAAGTTCAAAACTACTTTCTACCATCAAAATCTTGTATGTATGATAAACTGTAGAAGTTGATGCTGTTTTAATTCTCAGAAATGGTTATAAATTAAAACATTTTTGTTATGTAATCCTTTGTGTTTTTAGTACATTATTTGGCATAATAGATTTGGATATTTGAAACCTGTACATTAAGTCACCTGTAACTGTACATTAACTTGACAAAACTCTCAATTCTTAACTTAATCGACAGCGTTTTGTCAACTTAATGTACAATTAAAGGTAACTTAATGTACAGGTTTTAAATGTTGAAAACAATGCAGAATTAAAATAGGCAATTAAATTTTTAATTTAATGCACAATCATGCATAAATATCAAACAATTGTATATGAAATGTTCAACAGTATATCGTCTTTGGAAATGACAAATCCAATGCAAAAAAGACACATGTGTAAATCTTGATGCTTCATAACTCTAGAACATCCACATCCAGAAGTTTCTTTATTAAAAAACAAACGTCTCATCCTCTTCACAAAATTTGTAAATAAATGCTGGACCTGGTAGATCCATTCCATGAATGTTTAAAATATATCCAACAGCAATTTAAATTTTAAAAGAAAAAGGCTTATTTCCAGATGAAATAATAATCTCACTAGATGCACTGCAGGTGGAATCATTTTTGGGACAGAGATCACAATTTTATCTTTTCATACACTTGCCATCATCTGAATCCCTCATATTTCCACGAATTATTCCATTTACTCTCTGCTGCTATTTATTGTTGGTTCAATTGCAGGATCAAACTGTAATAGATTTGTGGCCCGTTTTTTTTCTGTTATAAACTGTTTCCTCAAACTTCATACAAGGGGGTCGCCGTTGTTGTTCTCAGAGAATGTTTCGTACCACAGTGTCCCTTAAATCATGATTGTTAAAAAAGATTTGCGATAGCTTTTGTCAAAACTTGAAAACCAACTTCAGAATCTGAAAACCTACAAGCTTCTGCTTGTGTCTACCTAAAGTAGAGTATTTACTACCCTTTGGCCCGTATTTTGGAGAAATATGTATTACTTTCTCCATCCGATGAGGACATCTTCACTCATGAAGCTTTACATGGGAAGTGGTCAGAAATCAAGTGAGCTATCATTTAAATGTAAATTTACCTGGCACTGTCCATTAAGTTAAACAATACAGCTACTGTTTTCACCCCCACTCTCTGGACAATCAAATGTGTTACGTAATCATAGGAAATACATAACCATCACCTGGGACAGTTTATTAAGTTAACAATAGAGAAAATGTTTTAAGTAGGATAAAGTCCTCAAACTGTCCATTCTGTGAGAGAAAAAACTATTCTCGGCCCTTGGGGCCTCGAACAGTTCTTTCTCTCACAGAAAGGACAGTTTTCGGACTTTCTCCTTTACGTAAACAATAAAAGTAATTCACGGAGTGATATCGATCTAAACATCCTTAAGTATCAACTCTTGTGCTATTCTACAGAAACCTGCATGACCTATTTATAACCTTCGAAATCAGTCATGTTGAATAATGTTTAATAAATTCTAGACTATAGACAAAACTGATACAATAATATTTGAAAGATAATTTTATTCTAGTAACGGTATATACTAGGTAAACAATAAAATTAATTCACCGAGTTATTTAAACATTCCTTCCTGTGTAAAGATTTAGGGCTGCTCTTCAGAAACTCGAATCTACTTGTAACCCTGAAGATCTGGTATGTTTATAAGCTTTATGTATGGACAAAAAACTATCAGCGAAGATCGAGAAAGATATTTAAATTATTCTAAGAAACGGATGCAAAGTAAACAACAAAAGTAATTGAAAGAGTGATTTCAACATTTTATTCTTTGAAAGGGTTTATAATACATTTCTGAAAAATTAGATAACACATATTACTTAGAAAAGACAATATAATTTGTTATAAATACTAACACACTATATCAGTCAGAACAGTGCCCGGTATGAAAGGCTGATAAGAGAGACATTCATTGCCTATTACATTGGACAAGGTATGGCTAACTTAATGTGTAAAACTTATTTGGACAATTTCAAAATCCCAAATTCATGTTGCCAGCATTTATTTAAAAAAAAAAGAAAAACAAAACGTGGTAACCATGGGTATAACGGAAATGTATCAATTATATCAACTAACAAAATTTGGGAAAATAATAATAACAAAGAAATCTCCACTCCGATCGATATTGCATTGTTTGCGTCATTTCATTGTAACGCTTGACATTGCTTGTTATATAATTTTTTTGAATTTATTTTTGTGCTTATTATATGTAATATACATGTAATTCATATCTAATTTTAAAAATATAAATAAATATAAACATTTTCGATAAAAAAAATTATGTTTAGTCCATGACAGTATTTCATTATTATTTCTTGATTCAATTTGCCTCGTCGTAGAATAGATAACATGCACGGGTTCTAATGTTCTAGAAATGCATTGCTTTTTAAGATCAAGTTAATTGTCGTCTCTTGGAATTCATTAGTAGAGAAAAATATTTTTTGAGATGAATAGCAATTTCAAATTGCACTCCTTCCTGACACATAAGCTCAATGTTCAAATGTTAGGATATTGTTCAGAATTACCGTGATAATATTGGGAGGCCTAGATATTCTAGCATTTCATTGTTTGAAAAATAAATAATCGCGTTGTCTAAAATCGATCATAAAAGTGCGTTATCCAAAGACGTTCGAGCCACATATTAAAAAAAAATTATTAAGAAAAAGTGATGTCAATTAATACAGATATACTAAATAAAAGTTTTTCTTGTCTAATTCTTTATCCATTCAATCCTTGAATATTAATGTTTGAAACCACTGTAAGGAAAGGATATGGAGATAACGAACAGTATTCAATCTCAAAGTCCAAAAAACAATACAAAATAGGAGCAGAGCAAACACGGACCTCCGAAACATCAGAGGTGGGATCAGGTGCCAGGGAGTTGTGACCATCCCCTGCTGTCCGTTCACACCCGCCGTGTGCTCCTTGTCATGATCGGGAAGTGACGGAAAAAACGTCCTCAATTCAGTGTTTAGATAATGGACTAACAATTGGTATGAAAAAAGTCAGTCAGCATATGGCTCAATGATAAATTGTAATTGCTGACAAGGTCATTGTATCGACCATAGAACTTACGAAATGAAAACTTTAAACGAGACTGCTGATATTATTGTTTCATCAACTAGCTTGTCAATAATTTACCTCGTTTTAGAAATTGTTCATACGTAGAGCATGCTCTTGCGTATCGAATCAACTGAGATATATAAACTCCGTATGCAGATGATGAAGGTATATTGCTGCATAAGTAAGTGAAGTTGAGGATAGAAAAGTTAAAGTCATCACGTTTATCATAGAGTTTGGTTGGTGGATCACCATGTACGTCTTTTTCAAGTAAAATATACAAAGATAAAACAGATGTGTCAGACTCAGTGGTTCCTTTTTTTCTCAAGCTCAACAGGATATAGCGTATCGACGTTGGAATGGAAATTACCATTGTTAATTGACAATACGTCGTCGATATATCTAAAAGTAGAGTTGAATGCCACAGCAAGCGTTTTCCTTTCACGCATAAGATTCTTTACAAATTCTGCTTCATATGAATATATAAAAAGGTCTGCTAATTACGGAGCGCAATTGGTACCCATGGGAGTTCCGATAGATTGTTGGAATACCTGGTCTCCAAAAACCACTTAGGTATTGTCAATAAAAAATTCAAGCATCTTTTTAATGTTAGCTTCAGAGTACTTGTGTGCGCAATCAGAATGTGTTTTAACAAATAATTTTGCAAATGACCAATGACCAGGTTAGTTAATTTTTACGAGTTTCATTTTTATTGAAAAAGCAGCTGTCAATGATATCAGAAAACCTGGACTGTAATTTATCGTGGGGAATGGTGTGTATAAAGTTGAAAAGTCGTAAGTTTTAAAGCTGTGGATTTCGGTAAAATGTTGTGATTTCAAATTGTCCAAAAGTTCTTTGGAATTTTTGAGTATCCACATCTGATTCACACCACTTCTTGAATATATTGTTGCGCAGTACTCTTGAAGTTTTTCCTTCACTACTGTCAACATCTTGCTGAGGAGTAACGAAAGAGGCTTGGTTGAGCATTTACTGGAACCCGCAATGTATCTTTGTTTTTTTAAGGATTTTATGAAGTTTCGGAATCCAATATATATATGGGTAGTTCAAATTCATTTTAGCTCTGTGGAATATTCAAAATATTTAAAACTGACATACAATTTGAAGAATTTCTTCCTTAGAAAGGGAAGTATAAGTATAAGTAGGATTTCCTCTTGAAGAATTAAATCCAAGTTCTTTCTAAAATACAACTGATATAATGAGCCTTACAAACGAAGACAATATTATTACTTGCTTTGTCGGCAGGGACCAGTACGTACTGATTATGTAATCTATCTAATTCTTTTTTTTCACTTCTGGATTATTTAACACAGAAGGATATATGGTTTTCACATTGCCCCTCAATCTTTTAATATGCAACTTTATAATGGATCTGATACATTTAATCCATTCTCTTTCATATCTTGCCCATCGTCTGGCGTATTTTTCAACAGAATCCATAATATTTATGAAATTCCGACGCCAGTTGAAGGATTGGGGTTCCCTATATTTAGGACCTTTTAAAATAAGTGATCTAAGGTCCTCATTATTAACTATATTTTATTTAGATTGATTTAAAGAACAATTTACTCCATTAACCTGATCCAACAGGGTCTAGAAGCGTGTTTGACCGGGCGACAGAGATTCCTAGCCCCTGATCCCACCTCTGATGTTTCAATGAGTTTCAAAAATATTTTCTTCTTGTTCTTACCATCACCTTAGCATAGCCGCTAGGGCGCTCGCTCCGTGATCAGAAGGTCGTGAATTCGCATCTAAGTTCCGACTAACACGAGTTGATATAATATAGGTAGCAACTGTTCCATCATCATGTGTTCTGCACTTTGAAGTGGGAGTAGCTAGTCCTTCGAATGAGACCTGAACAAATCCGCGTCACGACAGCGTTAGCATGATAAAGAACCCTTACTGCTCAATGACCCAGAGTGCGGAGTAAAGATAAAAAAATTATAGCCTTAAAATCGGTATATAGTGACATCTCTTTATGAGTAAAACATTCTCAAATGGGACGTAAAACAAAGTACAATCAATCAATTAATCTTCCAGGATCTGGTTGCATGAACGATAGTTAAATTAACTTCAAGTTATAAGTGTGTTTTTTCTATGGTTCCAAAATATGAAAAAGAAAAGTAAAAAAAAATAATGATTTGTCTTAATTACACGGTAAACACTAATTAAATTAGTAGAGATAAAAAGATCGTCGTACAGTTTATTCATGAAAAGCCTATTAAATAAACATGGCATTTTTCTAAAATATTTTCAGGTGTTTGCAAAAATGAATCAATCAAATTTTGTGGAATGTGATACCTGTAGAAGGAGAAAAGGGATAGAAATTGCTGCACGATTCCATTGTCCGCATTGCAATGAAAGCTTTTGCTTACATTGCAAGTTTGCACATCAGACTTCAACCGATACCCTCGGTCATATACCAGTAAAAATTAACACAATAATTAGTAATGATGACACAAATGGAAGGTCACGTTGTCTGGAGAAATCAGAAACAATAAAAACTCTGGGTCTCAATCAGTCAGGAGATTATCATGGTAAAATCAAATTAGACGACCATTTCCTGAAAAGCATAGAATATGAAAACCAGAGCAACGGGGTTATGTACGAAAATAGTGTTTTTGATTCTTTTTCAAAAGCTCAAGTCCCTATATATGAAGAGACTGATAATAAGTTGCAAGACAATTTTAAAAACTTTCCATTAGTTCAAAAAGCTGATTTAAAATTCTAATGGCAATACACAGGAGAAATTGGCATCACCATTAAAATTCCAACCTCAACCAGTCCACGATCCAAAAACTTCTTCTTCGATTGATGATGTAGTAGATCCGCATGTTTTTGACACCCTTCGTTCTGTTCGATCTAATGAAGATGAAAAGGGAAGCGATGAGTTATTGATCGAAAAAACTCTTTTTGATTCTTATTCAAAAGCTCAGGTTATCAGTGAAGCGGATGAAAAGAAGTTTCAAGAAAAGTTTAGTAACAATCCATCATCTCTCAATGAACAATCCAAACTTTTTACCGATGCTTTACATAAGAAAATGACATCACCTAAAAACGTTGAACCAAAACCACTGCACAATGCAATAGCATTTGGTTCATTCGATGATACTGATTTTGAACCGCATATGGTTGATACCATTCCCTCCCTAAAAATCAATGAGGATGAAAAGGGAAGGAATGAAGCAGTGCCCGAAAATAGTTACCTTGATTATTCTTTGAAAGTACAAGTTCCCATTGATGAAGTGGAATATCATAATTTGGAAGAGAACTTGAGGAACATTCCAACAATTTCCAACGCCCAATTAACACTTCCTCATGATGTTACACAAAGGAAATTGGAATCAACAACAAAAAACCACCTAAAGAAGTTCCCAATACTATAGCTTTTGATTCACTGAATAATAAACCGCAAACAATTGACATCCTTCGTCGCAGACCGCACACTGCATTTAAAAGAAGAAAATCTTTCAAACCAAATGCTACAAGGGAAGAATCCATTGTTTTGTATTCAATTACATATTGTAATCATATTAGTTACGTAGCACCGGGATATTTGTGGATATCTGATGCAAAGGGAAATCTTGTCAGAAGAAATTTACAAGGACACGAAAAGATGTTACTTTTACCACATGTAACCACCTCACCAAAGTACGGGTTTCATTCTTCCACTGCAGAAAATGACCTTCTGTACATCATCTCTGGAAAAGATGAAAGTATCATCAAGAAAGTCCATTCAAGTGACAACACTACCATATCGGATGTTGCTAGGATTAAGGACTGGGAACCAATTAGTATTTATTCATCAAAACTTAACGGTGACATTTTTGTTGGGGTGAAAAAAGATGAACGCGCAAAAATTATACGCTTTAGTCAGGATGGACGTTTGCTTCAAGAAATAGAAAGGGATAGAAATAAAGACCCAATTTTTCAAGAGCCACGATACATTACAGGAGATTCCAATGGGAATATTTGGGTGACAGACTGGAACACAAAAAGAATGGCTTACGGAAAGATAATTATTTTAGATGAAAATGGCGAATATTGTTCATCCTATCCTCAGCAGAAAAACGAAAGGTTCTACCCAGCCGGCATATCTTGCGTTGAGGAAGGGCCAGCTATAGTCTTGGAGGGGGAAACTGGAAAAGTTATGGTATTGGAGAAATCATTTCAGATGCGACAACTCGATATCCATGCCTTCAAAGAAACCCCGGGTCTAAATGCATGCGGTTTGTGTGTTGGGAACACTTGCTTGTATGTTAGTGCTGGTGGACCATATATAGCTGTTTATCATTTAAGCAAATGATATACTTATAATTTGAAGTACCCGAAAACCCTTATTTAAATACTAAAGTACCCTTTTTCTCAGCAAAATACTTAACTTATCGTTTAAAACATATTATATTTTTCACCATGAACATATGAAATGTACGACAAAACTCGATTTTTCTTGCCCCAAAGAATGCTTTAGAGAAAATTACTGTTATAAGAAAGTTGGAGGACATGAATTACCCTGCCACAGATTACATACTCCTAAAGCTTCGTTAAATTGTTGTTAAAATCTATATTTCAATTAATAATTCTTTACATGAAATATGGAGACAGCGAACAGTATTTAAGTTCAAAACATTAAACAATTCAAATCAGGAGCAGAGAAAAAAATCAGGAGTGGGATCAGGTGCTATGGAGAAGTTATCATTTGCTGCTGACCGGTCACACCCGCCATGTGCTCCTTGTCACAATCCAGTGTATAAATACCGGTTTAACGTCAGCCAGTCTTTGACTTAATATGATAGAGTGTGTTATTGTATCTACAACAGATCTCACGAAATGATGCGTTTAAACAAGACTGCTAATATTCTTGTTCCATCTACATGATTGTCAATAATTTACCTTGTTTTAGAAATAGTTCACACGTAGAGAATGTTCGTGTATATCAAATCAACTGTGAGATTTATCATCCCATCTGCAGGTGATGAAGGTATATGGCTGCATAATTAAGAGGAGCTGACGTTTGAAAAGTTAGAGTCATCATGTTTATCATCAGGCTTGGTTGAAAGATTACCATGAAAGTCTTTTTCTTAGTAAAATATCCAAATGTTAATCAGAAGTGTGGACTCGGAGATATTTTTATTTCAAGCTTACCTGAATATATCGTATCGACAAAAGAATGCAAATAGCATTGTTAATTGATTTACGTTGTATCTTAGTCGCCCATCTTTGACGTAACAGCTAACGGCACTGTGTTACGAAAAGTCACATGCAAGATGAAAAGCAAAAAAGTAATAAACAGACAAAAATCAGTCTTTTGTGGTTGAATATGATTTTGTTTAAGACAGTCTTTTTAAATATAGTTATTCCCATACGCTTCTATAAGAATATGATATTTGAATCATTTGCAAAAAATTTCTGCATATATTTACATTTGATTTTAAAAAAGAAAATGCATATGTTGATGTTATACGGAAATGGTACTGTAAATCACTTTTTATTCGCGAGAACTTTATTTTCGCGTAATTACGCGAATCGCGAAAATTTAATTCTCGCGTATAATAGTATTCCTTAAGATTATATAGAGCAATAGCCACAATTTGCGAAAATTTTGTCTCGCTAATCAAGAGTCAATGACTATCTCACGGAAATAAGGTGTCGCGAAAATTTCGTGATCTACAGTATTTCGAATCTTTACAATATAATTTTTAAGATGATTTATCATTTTTTGTTGCATAATGTATCACATTTAAAAGTATTCATAACTTTTGACAAGTCTAGTTAATTCATACAGTTATTAATTATACTGTTTTCATATTTAATATGACACTACTTTATTGTTAAACTTGCATGTTTAAGGTTACTTTACAATAAGGTCTTTATTACAAAGACCATTAAATCATTTCTTTTTAACTAAAGAACAAGTATTATTTTAATACTCATAAAATGTACACGGCTCCTAGTTCTATTATAAAAATACATCATAAACTTTTATCCTTTATAGACCTTGGTTTGATTTATTGACAATATGTAGAAGATTGGATCGTAGCAATTGTTACCCATTTTAAACGTCATATTGGAACTGAAAATAATACCGTGATAATGGTTTGAAGTCTAAACAGTTTACAATGGGTTCATGCTTTAAATCAAATGTCAAATATATGTCATGGTAATAGGAATGTATTTATGATGACGTACATACAACATATACAAACACAATACAAATCTGGAGTCCATGATCAGAAAAAATAAATGTCTGCGAAATAATGTTTCTATTTAAGGGAGGATTCTTCTCTGGTTTCTGACTACATGGAATATTCAAAGTACATTTGTTGATATGTTTTATATGCTTAGATGTAAGAGATTTAAAAGACCATTTTTTTTTTTCCTTATCACAATTATACAACTTTTAAATAGAAATGGTAAACTGCGTTTGAAAACTAGCAGGGACTATATTTTTGGCGGAATGGTGGCGTATGAAAATATCTTCTTTTCTGCCCCTCAAAATAATTAGAAAACATTGAATTTAGTTAAATTTTTTACGCAATCAAAGACTTGCAGAAATTTTCAAATGTAAGTTAAATTAAAAATATGGGACTAAAGTTTCAAAATATATCAAATAAATAAGATTTTTCACACATACTAGATCTATGTTGGCTTTTAAATGCTTCAAATCTAAGTACAGATTTGAGCCAAAAATCCGTAAAAAGTGTTATTTCTCTCTTAGTTTAACGATCAAAACTTTTAGTTTTTGTATAATTTTGTACCTTTGTGTGACAACTTTAATATTTGTGAAAATTTGAAGAAGTTAAATATAGGAAGCATATAAAAATAAATAATAAACCCTAAAAATTTAAGAAAAGTAGAGAGAATTCGGATTAGCAAATACCTTTATTTACATTATCCATGTCAATTTGGTAGTATCATCTTATAGGCCCTATATGGTAGTATCATTTTATGCAAAAAGAAAAACATTCAATCTTTTGAATTACAAGTAGGGATCGCATGATTGGAAACAGTAATTTTTTATTCTCTTAATATCCAGGAAAAAGGTAATGACCTTGACCTTACCTTGCCTCCAATATTAAATGGTCAAATTTAATCTCACTGATATCATCACTTAGTGATGTTGTCCTCTTGATTTTGTGAAAATTTCATTAATTTTTAAATACAAGAAATGTGAGAAGAATCCTACCTTAATGATTCATGCGCGTTTAATTTTTATTTACGACAATGCATAAGCTTTTGAATACAAGATTCATGTCGATCTCTAATTCTAATGCCTCAAAGAAGATTCGAAGACATGTAGTGTTTTGCTGCATAATTCAGGGAATTTGACGATTGCAAAGCCATGTCTATTATACAGCTTGGTTGTTAGATTACTATTAACGTCTTTTTCAAGTAAAATATCCAAATATGAAACATACGTGTCAGTACATTCGTCGACGATGTATCTGAATGTCGAGGAGTTGAAGACCACTGCAAGTGTTTTCTTTTCATGCTTAAGATTTTGCAAAAATCCTGCTTCATATAAATACAAAAATAAGTCAGGTAATCTCGGGGCGCAATTGCTTCCTATGGAAATCCCAACAGATTGTTGGAAGAACTGGTCTTCAGAACCATACAGATATTGTCAATCAGAAACTCAAGCATATTTTCATGGCAACTTCATAGTACTTGTGTGTACAATCAGAATGTTTTTTAACGAATAAATTTGCAAATCACCAATGACAAAGTAAATTTACAAGTTCCATTTTTATTGAAAAATCGGCTGTCAATGATATCATAAAGCCCATACTTTTATTTAATTCATCGTTGAGAATAACTATGTATAAAGATTTTAAGCTGCTTATTTTGGTAAAGTCTTTGATTTCGAATTGTCAAAAAATACCTGTGCATTTTTAAGTATCCACATCTGATTTACACCGCTTCTTAAATATATTGTTGCAGTTAAACTCTTGAAGTTTCTCCTTCACAACTGTCAATATCTTAGTGAGGAGTCAAGAAAGAGGCTTGGTTGAGCATTTACTGGAACCCACCATTATCTATGATTGTAGGAATACTTAGTTTTGGAATCCAATACAGATATAGAAGTTCAAATTCAATTTGGTTCTTTGGGATATCAAAAATATTCAAAACTGACACATGATTTTAAAGAATTTCTTCTTTAGACGGGACCTATGAGTATAAGTTGGTTTACCACTTGTAGATTTAAATACAAGTTCTTCTAAAATACAGTTTATATAATGAGCCTAACAAACGAAGACAATGTTGTAATCTGCTTTGTGACAAGGGACCAGTACGTACTGATCATGTAATCTAACTCTTTTTTCACTTCTGAGTTGTTGAACACAGAAGGATAGATGGTTTTCATATTACCCAAATATATATAATAGTAAACAAATAAACAAAATCATTAAAATACAAATTTATACAATTTTAAACAATTTTTTGTATGATAAAAGGAACACTACATCATGAACTGAGCCATCTTTGTACACATTAAGTTAAACTGTTTTTTTTTTTTGTATCCCTTTTTAAAAAATATAAATTCAAAACTTAAAATCCCTAAATCATATTACATTTATCAAGGCCTTTAAGAGGGCTGTAAAAAGACGCATTTGTCCCTTACATTTGTGTTCTAAACACACATCCTATAACTAATTTTCTGCAGTGATGTTAAGAGGCACTAGGACCCATTTCACAGGTATAGGAACGACAGGATCCGATGTCGTGCATGCCATTTGGGATGGTGGATTTATTTCCATCGTAGGATCTAAGACAATGGTGAATGTCATTTGTGTTACGTTATCAGTAGTCGTCCGTCGAGATTTAGAAAACCCAATAACCATTGATCTGTAATAATCTAGCCTACTGTCTAGACTATCCTCGATTCCCTCATATTGAGGAACATCCTGTTTATAACGCTCTGATAACAATAATGTCCCCTCAGAGTTTTCTTCAGTACACATCATAATTATGTCTCCATTTCCAGAAGACGATGCCTGAATGGTAACCGTCACCTGAAGACAAAAAAAAAAGTAATACGAAGTGTTTACGTAAGATTCTATTATTAGATACTAAGACATTGTGTCAAATCCCTGTGGATTTTTTCACAAATTATGTTACGAATAAGTCAATCTTTTCAATATCTCTAACGAATAGATCACCAAAATCTTATTGTCTTACTCGTAAGATGTTTTTGTGAAAAGGGCCATTTAGTTTTTCAATGCATGCGGAAAACAACAATTATATCATTTCTATTGTTGACTGTTGAGCAATACTGATCCGTTTTTTAACTTTTTTGTAAATTTGTGCTTTTTTAGTCATATTTGGCAAAGAATATCACTACTTCCAAAGCACAGCAGTATATTCCTCTCCCCAAGCTCGAGTATCTAGTCCCAAAACCGTTTAAGTTTTGATTTCACTGTTACTCTAAAATACAAGCATGGCACACACCTCAGACGCCATGCTTTTTTCCCAAAATACGTACCTTATCATACTTATTTTATTTCCATCTTTTGACACTGGGACACATAAGTTAAAACAATTTTTAAACATACTCACAACATTTCCATTTTTACTAATAGCTGTATTCTCTATTGACGCCACAGGGGCCACATCGATTTTAAAAGTGGTCTGTAAAATCTCCTGACCGGAAATGGCCTTACATGTATAATTTCCAGCAACATCGTTATCCACTTTGTTCCATACTTTAGATGCCGTAAGATATATCCCATTATAATATGTATAGGACAAAGTCAGTTTTTCTTGTTGGTTGCCGTTGTTTTTCACAATCTCTATATATGGCAAAGGATTTCCTACAACCCGGCATGTAACAGAGCCAACTTTACCGTACACGAAATTAGAGGAGGATATCTCCTTAAAGGCCATTTCTCCTTTCAGGATGGCATAAATGAGGGAATTTTCTGCGGGCATGCTCATCCTATATCTTATTCCATGTGACATATTCTTTGTAGGCCGAAAACTCATATAAACATTCATATTGCCTCGCAAATTTGCAACATTGTTCGTTTTCGTTTCAAAGGTAACTCTTGTTATTGAATTGCTATTTGTCGATGTAATATAATTAATTTTTTCCTCAGGTATTCTATTTCTGCCATTTAAGTCATTTAAGTAAACACTTCCATTAATCCAGTACAATGTGCTGCTATATTCTACATCTCCTCCGTTATTTCCCGCCTTTTGTAAAAGTTTAAAATCAACATGTGTCTTAGTCATTTCATTTTCAACCATTCTTTCATTTGTTTTATACTTCATAAATGTTGTCTCAAATTCGCTGTTTGTGCCCTCGGTTCCCATATCGCAAACTACTGAAACAGATTTTCTTTGGTCGACGTAGGCCGTCATGAATAGAAACGATGCTGTTGAGTAGCAGGTGACATTATATTTCCCATCAACTCTGAATAGTTTTGGATTTGGTATGGTTGAATATTCGTTAATGGCCAGTAGAGAAACTGTTGAAAATATAACATATAATTATATACCATTCTCACAAATTTAAAAATTACCACACATTGTACAATAACATGTGATATTATAGCCACTGAACAAACAAGAGCTTTGCATTTACATATCAAAATTAGATCTGGAAACCGCACATATTTTTGTCATGAGTCATGAATATTTGACATACATACCCGGTGTCATGAATATTTGACATATATACCCGGAGTCTTGAATAATTGACATTTATACCCGCAGTCATGTATAATTGACATATATACCCGGGGTCTTGAATACTTGATATATATACCCGGAGTCATGAATATTTGACATATATACCCGGAGTCATGAATATTTGACATACATACCCGGTGTCATGAATATTTGACATATATACCCGGAGTCATGAATAATTGACAAATATACCAGGAGTCATGAATAATTGACATATATACCCGGAGTCATGAATATTTGACATATATATATATACCCGGAGTCATGAATATTTGACATATATATATACCCGGAGTCATGAATATTTGACGTATATACCCGGAGTCATGAATAATTGACATTTATACCCGGAGTCATGAATATTTGACATATATACTCGGAGTCATGAATATTTGACATATATACCCGGAGTCATGAATATTTGACATACATACCCGGAGTTATACCCTCCAGAAGATCTGTCCAGCTGCATACAAAAAAAGTCCCCTCGGGTGCCTCAATATGAGCAGTACACGCACTGTATTCGGTGCTAGTCCTGGAAACTTGGACAGATGTTACTTCGAACGGAAAGGTAGAAAACCCTTCCTCGTCCTTTAACATAAAGATCACAATATATAAGTTGATTTTCAGTTGAGGTTGAAGTTTGTATTGATGCATGTATATCTGGATATTTAACAGAAAAGACGTTCATAGTAACATTACAATTCAATTTAAATGATAAATGATGGCACAACTTTTCAAACGTCAACTTCTCTTATCTAAGAAGCAATATACCCTTATCACCTTCGTACGGAGTTTATATCTCTCAGTTGATTGGACGCGTAAAAGCAAGTTCTAAGTAACAATTTCTAAAACGAGACAGAAACAAGTTGATGAAAGAATATCAGCAGTCTCGTTTAAAGTCATCATTTCGTAAGTTCTAAGATTGATGTAACGATCTTGTCAGCAAATGCACTTAATCATCAAGTCAAATACTGACTGACTTTTTCATACCGGTACTTATTGTAAAGACCATTATTTACACACTAAATTGTCGAAGGAATTATCCGTTATATCCCGATTACGACTAGAATTACACGATGGGTGTGACCTTTCGGCAGGTTATGCTTACACCTCCATGGCACCTTATCTGACCTCCGATGTTTTAGAGGTCCGTTTTTGCGTTTCTTCTGATTTAAAGTGTTTCGTGGACTTTTTAAACCTGCATACTGTTCTCTGTCTCCAAATATTTCATGTAAATGTAATGTTTTATTCTTAGCACTTTCTGCTTGACATACTTGTGTATTCATAATGAAAACCAAAACAATAATATAATAAAACCTTCTGGTGTATTTTTTCTAAAAATAATTTTTCATAATTTTTTTTATTCAGTGATATACATGTATAAAAGGAATATAATCTTACCTTCTCCTCGAGGGTTTCATTTTGGTGTCTAATGATATTTGCAAAGAAAAGCCTCTTTAGTGTATCCTACATATGCGAAATTGTATAAATGTACGTAATGCAAGACAAATATTAAACGTCTTATTAAAATAAAATATACAAACTTTAACAAACTTTATTTCTCTGGCTTATGTTAACGGGGTGTTCTCTTATACAGTAAAAATACACAAAAAAATTCAATAAAAAGTCTTTCCTCGCAGATTCAGAAATCGTTTTTGAGTACGAGTAATCCCATTATCTGTGACTTTGTTGTGAAGTACTTTTTGATCCAACTTCTGGATTTTAGGGGTTCGTGTTGAAGTACTCTACACAGATTTTTGAGATCAGTCTGTTAATTATCTTCAACCTATTCATTTATTTTATCTTTTTCCCTGGATTATGCTGTTCCTAGTTTGAATATTTCTAGGATATGTATATAGATATTTAATATCTAAAGAAATCGATATCATACCTCATCTTGTTTGTTTGTCTCTGTACTATCTTCTGATTTTCCATTCTCTTCACTCTTTAGTATTTAATGAAACATTTTAATTTACAATGACTGTTGGTCTAAAAAAAAGACCTGTACGAAGCAATTTTAGATGGATGGTGGTGGAGCACAATCAAACATTGAAAAATTGTGGGAAGCATCCACACACCATCAACCCCTTTACGACCATGCAAAAAGGAAAAATAAAACTCCCGTCCTTACCTCTTCCGAGGAATCTTCGCATGATGAATCCTACTCAAATTAAAAAAAATAAATCCTATACATACAGAAGCTAATAGTGAAAACGCAAATCTGGTATGCTTTAGAAACATCTGTAAATATTTAAAGAAGAGTTTTACCAATTTATTTTTTTGATGTTTTGCTTTTAATGCCTCAACGTCGGCCTTCAATTCTCCGTACTTTATCCAAAGTTTATCTATCTGAAAGTACAATCACAGAAATTAGAATCTCTAAGGTAAACAGGAAGGGAAAAAAATTGTATATCAGTACGATTCAATTCTTTATTTTTACCAATTTACCAGTTTGTATATGTACGCCACAGTACGGTCAGATCCAAAATAAATTATGTATGAATGATTGATTGCATATTGTCGGCAATTTTTCAGCCATGTATGTAAAATCCCCATACCTTGGGATTAAAATTAAAGAACATGACTAGAACTTCAGTGTTTGAAAACTGAATACGTATTTATATAAATTAAATGAATGAATAATGATGAATATTGATATAAGATGAAAACTATTTTATGTTTGTGTTTGGTATAAAAAGTTTTCATCCCGTTAGCTCCTTCTTTACGAAAGCCGGATAGGCTCATTTCTGAAAAGATAAAAAAATATTTAACTCGTTATAACGAGTTAATTATCTCGTTATAACAAGTTAGTATCTCGTTATAACGAGTTAGTCTCGTTATAACGAATTAGTATCTCGTTATAACGAGTTAATTATCTCGTTATAACGACTTAGTTTTATCTCGTTATTACGAATTACTTATCTCGTTATAACGAGTTAGTATCTCGTTATAACGAGTTAGTTATTTCGTTATAACAAGTTAATTATCTCGTTATGACGAGTTAATTATCTCGTTATAACGAGTTAATTACCTCGTTATAACGAGATAAATAACTCGTTTTAACGAATAAGTTATCTCGTTATAACGATTTTGTTATCTCGTTATAACGAATTAATTATCTCGTTATAACGAGTTAATTATCTCGTTATAACGAGTTAGTTATTTCGTTATAACGAGTTCATTATCTCGTTATAACGAGATAAATAACTCGTTATAACGAATTAGTTATCTCGTTATAACGATTTAGTTATCTCGTTATAACGAGTTAGTTATTTCGTTATAACGAGTTAATTATCTCGTTATAACGAGTTAGTTAACTCGTTATAACGAGATAATTATCTCGTTATAACGAAATGATAAGTTTCCCCTTTATTTCCAAATTTAATAGCAATATAGGAATTAAAAATGGCTGTAGTTTCAATGCCATTGATAAGTATAGCAATCTTTATTTGAACACATTTACACATTTATACGTGAACGTGTCCAAGGACATAATATTAAAAAAAATATATTTCCAAATGTACTTGCTTCAAAGTTTGGCAATTTATGGTATGACAACTTTCTCCGATAAAAGACATTTTTTTAATATGTTTTGGATGATTTATTAGCTTTCATAATCAATGTCTAAGAATCTAAATTAATACATTATAATAGCAGCCTAACGCAGGCATTAATGCAACATATATCATATACACAAAAATGTTTTGAAGAAGGGGGATATGGAAACATCAGCAGTTAGGTCATGGGCGTAAAATTCGGGGGGTACTGCCAACACAACATCACGAGGCAGTCATAAGTTTTCGTATACATGTATTTGTCTTCGGTCTTTTAGGTAAACAATACAAAACAACTGCATCGTTTATACATAAACGAACTACAATCAAAGGCACAACCCCTCGAAAAACAAAAAATACTAGTTTGTTGTTTTTCAACAAAATCTTTATCATACACACTTTAAACAAACTTGATCGACTCGGTTTGATATGCTATACTTCCTATCATTTAAATATATCAACTTAAGACCAGTGTTTAACTCGTTATAACGAGAAAAATTAACTCGTTATGATGAGATAATTAACTCGTGATAACGAGAAAACTAAGTCGTTATAACGAGATAACTAAATCGTTATAACGAGATATTAACTCGTTATAACGAGATAATTAATTCGTTATAACGAGATAACTAACTCGTTATAACGAGATAATTAACTCGTTATAGCGAGATACTAACTCGTTATAACGAGAAAACTAACTCGTTATAACGAGATAACTAAGTCGTTATAACGTGATACTAACTCGTTATAACGAGATAATTAACTCGTTATAACGAGATAACTAACTCCTTATAACGAGAAAACTAACTCGTTATAACGAGATAACTAAGTCGTTATAACGTGATACTAACTCGTTATAACGAGATAATTAACTCGTTATAACGAGATAATTAACTCGTTATAACGAGATAACTAACTCGTTATAACGAGATAATTAACTCGTTATAGCGAGATACTAACTCGTTATAACGAGATAATTAACTCGTTATAACGAGTTAAATTTTTTTTCATCTTCTCAGAAATGAGCCTATCCGGCTTTCGTACTTCTTTATAAAATACTCTAATTAACAATATCAAACATTTGGGAGTTTGGGTGTAATTGCTATTTAAAATGCTAGATCAGATTACAATGCCTATAAAAAGATACATTTGAAAACATAGTTACCTCCTCAGATGAATCTTCTTTGGATCTGTCCTGTAGGTGTACAATTGAAATTTTAAATGGTAGTTAATGAAATTTTAATTTAGGAAAATCTTTAAAATACAAGCAGCTAATATTAATGTTCTACTTCGCGTGGTCAGGGCTTTAGAATTGAGATGCGCATTGGATATCTCGAAATGATTTACTCGTACCATGTATCCCTTACCTCGTTAGATTTTATGTCCTCGGCATTATTTGACGCAAGGAAAACAAACATCATCAACACGAGACTGACAAACATAGCTGCAGTTCTCTGTATGAGTTCTGGTTTAGCTATAGCTTTAAAATCCGTCTAAACACGGCTTGTGGCTGTTATTGAAATAATGACTGTAAAATATTGTTAATATAAAGAGTAAATGATACCATGTGGATTAATTCAGAAATAAAGTCCAGGAGCTGAGCAGAAACGTACGAAAGCCATGAAGGGACACGTCGATTTTTCAAAAAAGTAAAAATTAATTTGAGATCTCGAATTACACAATCCGTTCCCTCGATTTATAATTCGAGATCTCGAAATACACAATCCGTTCCCATGGATTATTAATTCGTTCTCACAGATTATCAATTCGTTCCCTCAAATAACACAATCCGTTATCTCGGATTGTAATTCATTCTCTCGGTTTAAACAATTTGTTCCCTCGGAATGTTAACCCTTCTCATGATTTCATTCACTCAGCTATCTGTACATACTAGTATCGGATATGGCATTACGTGTTTTAATGAATAAAATATTGTAGTTGTTTACATCCTACCTTTAGTTACATATTACCGTCCAAAATGAGAAAATTACATGAACATGACTCAAATCCATATTCTAGAACTGATATTTATACAAAAAAGTCCTGGGTTTTGTTTTACGTTTATATTAGAATAATTGAAAGTCCTATATAGTAAAAGTAAATATGACTCCTGTGTAAATATTTTTATCTGAATAAATATACGTTGAATTAGTTATAAAAGAGGTTCGGAACGACCACGGTTGCTAAAACAAATTACATGAATCGCATTAATTGATTCAAATAGTTGGATTTGAGTGTATCCAACATTACATGTATACATATATACATTTAATAAAATTCGCGCGCACTGATTGCCAAATTCATAATACTGATGTTAAAAATCGAGATCTCGAATTATTATTAATCCGTGGGATCGGATTGTGTAATTCGAGATCTCGAATTATAAATCGAGGGAACGAATTAGTAATCCGTGGGATCGGATTGTGTAATTCGAGATCTCGAATTATAAACCGAGAGAACGAATTGATAATCCGTGGGAACGGATTGAGAAATTCGAGATCTCAAATTAATATTTACTTTTTTGAAAAATCGACGTGTCCCTTCATGGCTTTCGTAGAAACGAAAGCCATGAAGGGACACGTTGATTTTTCAGAAAAGTAAAAATTAATTTGAGATCTCGAATTACACAATCCGTTCCCACGGATTATCAATTCGTTCCCTCGGTTTATAATTCGAGATCTCGATTTACACATTTCGATCCCACGGATTATCAATTCGTTCCCTCGGTTTATAATTCGAGATCTCGAATTACACAATCCGATCCCACGGATTATAAATTCGAGATCTCGATTTGTAATATCAGTCTTATGATTTTGGCAATCAGTGCTCGCGAATTTATTACATGTATATATGTATATAATTATGTAATGTTGGATACATTCAAATCCAACAATTTGAATCAATTAATGCGATTTATGTATTTTGTTTCAGCAAACGCAGTCGTTCCGAACCTCTTTTATAACTAATTCAATGTATATTTTATTTAGATAAAAAACAATTACACAGGAGCCATATTTACTTTTAATGTATAGGACTTTCAATTATTATAATATACACGTAAAACAAAACCCAGGACTTTTTTTATATAAATATCAGTACTAGAATATAGATTTGAGTCAGGTTCATGTTATTTTCTCATTTTGGACCGTAATATGTATTAAAATGTAGGATCTAAATACCTACAATATTCTATTCATTAAACACGTATTGCCATATCCGATATGGACAGATAGCTGATATCAATGAAATCGTCAGAAGGGTTTACATTCCGAGGGAACGAATTGTTTAAACTGAGAGAATGAATTACAATCCGAGATAACGGATTGTATTTTTTGAGGGAACGAATTGATAATCTGTGAGAACGAATTGATAATCCATGGGAACGGATTGTGTATTTCGAGATCTCGAATTATAAATCGAGGGAACGAATAGGTAATCTGTGGGAACGGATTGTGTAATTCGAGATCTCAAATTAATTTTTACTTTTTTGAAAAATCAACGTGTCCCTTCATGGCTTTCGTAGAAACGTTCATTGTTCAATTATTTCAGATATATAGTAATTAAAAACTCAGCTTTTTCACTCAAGCAGAACAGAAACCATAAAATGAGCACAAACTACTTTGTATTCATTTAGTGGGAGTTTGCCATTCTCCATTCTTTTTATCAAAAATGTATATATGACAAAATTGTCCTGTACAAATTAAGAAAAATAATTTGGTAGAGGACAGAGCAAAGGAAAATTATACATGATATCGTTATTTATTCCAGTGGTTTCAAAGGATGGGGTGACTGGACTTGCGGTAAATTGACAAAAATTTAAATGTCTCAATTTTACTCAAATTGTTGTATGTTACTAAACACTGTTATGTGCACTGTGGCAACGCACTTTGAAAAAATTACGCACTTTGAAAAATTTTTTCAAAGTGCGTTAAAATTGGGACAAAATCAACGCACTTTGAAAAAAAATTTTCAAAGTGCGTTAAATTTGGGACCGACTCAACGCACTTTGAAAAAAAATTTCAAAGTGCGTTAAGAGTCTACATCAATATATTTTACCATGGAGGCACTTAACGCACTTTGAAAAAAAAATCATATTTTAGTCATGGAAAGATTTTCTTTGTTATTTATCTTTCAAAAAACTAAACCTAACCCTAACCTCAAAAATGAATTGATTTTACTTCCGTCGAAAAGAGGAGAAGACGGGTATAAGATCCCTAAGTCCAAATCTTTATCTTTCCAATACATAGGTGTCGGTAACAAAGGGAGGAGGGGAGCAATAAACCTAAAAAGGGTACGCTGCATTTTCAATGCTTATACGATGTATATATCTTTCCAAAATATAATTCTTTATTCAATAACTTTAAGCCATGTGGCTCATCAGTTTATATAAACAAAAATACATAATGACGAGAGGTGAGAGTCTGCGGGGGGTGGAACCCCTAGTGTCCATCTGCCTGAATCCCATACTGATATACACCAACAGATATACAATATATTTCCAATTCTCCATTATTACATAATTAAGTGTGGGGCTTAGCCCCCCCCCCCCCCATCCCCTCCCCTGGCCCTTCGCCAGTCTCGATGTCTATGCTATACTCAAAGCATTCACTCGTATAATTATGTATTAACCTAACTGGCATGACTTTAAAAACTTTCAATAATAAATGAGTTAATTAAAACAGATGAAAACTAGAAATTTTTAAGTACAGTAAAATGTATGAGAGAGAAAGAATTTTATAGTTTTGAACAATCAAATTGGCCCCTTTTTATTATGATAAATGCTAAGTTGCTTGAAGCTGTCCTCTGTTAGTGCCCCCTATACACCTTTACATCTACTTATGAAAGACTAGAATAAAAAAAAAGAAAGAAACGAATTAATGAACTTAAACAATCGTCATTCTTTTTTTCAAGACCCTTTAATTTTCCCTTTTATTTTATCAAAACCTTTATTTTTAAAACGTCAGTATCTCAGGTCCTACAGTGACTTTATCATAAAAAAAGTTATCAAACCAGGATCTGTTATTTATCATACCGATTATTTGAAGGAATATTGATCAATCTTTACATTTTTTTCAAAGTGCGTTAATATGGTCGATATTAACGCACTTTGAAAAAATTTTTTTTTTTCAAAGTGCGTTAGCTTGGTCCCAAATTTTAACGCATTTTGAAAAAAATTTTCAAAGTGCGTAATTTTTCAAAGTGCGTTGTAACAGTGCACCTTTGAAGAATACTATTCTAAAGAAAATAGAAACGTGATTTGAAAGATATAGATCTTTTTATTGGGGTAGGACTATCATGTTTACATCTAACTCCCATTGCATTTTAACCCCGCCCCACTCTTTCAAGCCCTTAAAATATACGAGCGCAGTTAGGTACAATTTAATTTTCTCCTTTGGATGGTCACTGTATTTTATTCTATTTCTGATCATTCTATTTTATCAATGAAAGTTATTCTATTTTATCAATGAAAGTTAGAATTCTCGAAACGATTTATCACCACACAAATAGTCCGTCGCTGAGTACATTCCGTAGCAGGGACGGATCCTGCAATTTTTGAAATGGGGGGTTCCAGGGTTGTGCCCCTTTAACCCCCCCCCCCCCTTACACACTCTCAAGCAAAGATTCACACACACGTATGGAAAGAAAATAATAACTTTGTTTTACGTCTTTTTTTTTCTTTGAAAAGGTACTGTACCCCCAGTGCGAATTAAAAAAAACGAACACATTTCAAAAACTACTGAAGCCTTAAATTAAATGGATTTGCAGCATTTCTGAAGAGTATAAAGAATTTTCTTTTAGAATTTGAAAAAAAAAAATTTGGGTGGGATGCGGATGGGGTGTAAACAAAGAGTTACAAGTTAGTTCCTTCAAAAGATATATGATCAAAAACGGTACATATATTATATAGCCAACACAGCCTCAGATCGCGGGAATCTAATATCAAATTAAACCTCGCATGTTACATATCATATCTGGTATATAAAATAAGTAGAATATTTTCTACCATTCTCTCATAAAAAAGTAAAAGTGAAGGTGAGTGGAGGAAACTAAATGTGTGAGACTCTATCTATTCAATACATAAGTTAGACGTACAAATATTTATTCTCGGAAAACGTTTTATCCCCCTCTCTCTTTCTTTCTCTCTCTCTCCCCACTTGGCAAAAAAATAAAGGGGGGGGTTCCAACCCCCGGAACCCCCCCTCTGGATCCGCCAATGCGTAGGCAACGAGAAGAATTTTGGATTTTTTTTTTTTTTTTTTTTATTAAAAGCATATGCAATATACAACATAGTGGATATAAATTGTAACATACATCACAATTAATGCTTTTTATGTTCATATCAGAGTAGTTATATTACTTCTATAGAGAAGAAAAGAAAAATATATAAATATATCATACGTGTCATTGGTATATAACAAGCATTTTGTTTTCTTTTATAACATTCATAAATTTATCTGTTCAGTAGTTATATTACTTCTATAGAGAAGAAAGGAAAAATATATAAATATATCATACGTATCATAGGTATGTAACATGCATTTTGTTTTCTTTTATAACATTCACAAATTTATCTGTTCAATTTAATGCAATTAGTCTAAGAGCGTATAAACATAGAATGTATAATACATATGGAGAAATAAATAAATATTGAATCCAGGTAGCAAAGGGAGTCCTACTCAACACCAGCACTGTCCATAATGAGGACCCCTAGCTACCACACATGAAGACTGGTTTCTTCATGTGTTGGATATGTCATTGTCTACACCATAATTTTTTTCATAAACAATTTGCTAAGTCATTGTACATGTTGTTTCTTATTTTACCAGTTTTTTTCACAATAGAATTTTGTAAAACAAGCCAAGATTTCAAATTTTCTTCTGACATTCCTTCATTATTGAATCGACTCTTCATTTTATATTTATAGATTGTAAAACAAATAAATGAGATAAGATTATTCAAAATACATGTTTTCTCTGATAAATCACCAAAAAATCCCAACATAATACGTTTCCATGAAACATTAAATTTTAAAAATATACGAATTTTCCTCCACAAATATGTTGTAATTGTACAAGAAAATAAAAGATGTTCACTATCTTCTGATACATTACATAACTCACACATTGGTGATACATCTTTATTCCATTTACTTACACTTATATTAGTATTTAACAGACAGTTAATCAGTTTGTAATTGAATTTTGGATTAGAAAACTAGGGACAGCCTTTCCCTATGGATGTAATGACAATGTCGATAGTGTAGGAAATCTTTCCAGTCCACAGTGTAATAATGTAAATGTGATGGGACTAGTTTTAACCATACTCAGAGACGTAAGTGTAGTCATGGGCATCGTTCGTACAATAAATCTGCAATACACGACGTCTCCTTTGATTCATTACTACCTTATGTAAATCAACAGTTAGGTCTACATCATATTCGAACAAAACTTTACTCTGTCCCTTTGAAACTTTTAAATAGTCTTCTTGAAAAGGCCAACGAACATCCAATTTTAGATTCCTCGTCACCAGAATATAGGCTCAGATCTGTTATTATGGATATTGCATATCATAGGCTTTTTAAAACCGTACGTTTCACGGAAGAAAATGCAGCTAAAACAATCTGTCTTTTCCTTAAACTTCAATATGCCAATAAAGGAATTGACGCGGTTAAAATAAGTAAAATTCTTAATCACAAAAGGGTCCAGTCTTGTATTCCACCCCATATTTCAAGTTAAAGACTACACCTTGCATTTCCTTCAAATATACATCGACCATTGCTTCCAAACTTTTCAATTACAAAAACACTTTACATGGCCTGGATACCGACTATCTGAAACATAATCCTCCTTCGTGTTCATGTTCTTCTTCGCCCTATAGCTATAGTCCTGCTGGACACGTTATTACAGGTGACGTAAATATAGTTCGTAATGAGGACCTTAGACCGCTTATTTTAAAAGGTCCTAAGTATAGGGAAGCCCGATCCTTCAACTGGAGTTGGAATTTCATAAATATTATGGATTCTGTTGAAAATTACGCCAGACGATGGGCCAGATATGAAAAGTAAGACGTTGACACATTGTCAGAATGGATTAAATGTATCAGATCCATGTTATAGTCATGTATTAAAAGATTGAGGGGCAATATGAAAACCATCTTTCCTTCTGTGTTCAATAAACCAGAAGTGAAAAAAGAATTAGATAGATTATACGATCAGTACGTACTGGTTCCTGCTGAAAAAACAGGTAACAACATTGTCTTCGTTGTAAGGCTCATTATATAAATTGCATTCTAGAAGAACTTGGATTTAATTCTACAAAAGGTAATCCTACTTATACTCATACTTCCATTAATATGGAAGAAATTCTTCAAAATCACCTGTCAGTTTTGAATACTTTTATTATTCCACAGAGCCAAAATGAATTTGAACTACCTAATATATATTGGATTCCGAAACTTCATAAGAACCTTACAAACAAAGATACATTGCAGGTTCCAGTAAATGTTCAATCAAGCCTCTTTCGTTACTCCTCACTAAGATATTGACAGTAATGAAGGACAAACTTCAAGAGTACTGTGCAACTATATATTCAAGAAGTGGTGTGAATCATATGTGGATACTAAAAAATTCGAAAGAACTTTTGGACAATTTGAAATCACAAGACTTTACAAAAATAAAAGCTTAAAAACTTACGACTTTTCAACTTTATACACAGCAATTCCCCACGACAAATTAAAATCCAGGCATTTTGATATCATTGACAGCTGCTTCTTCAATAAAAACGGAACTCGTAAATTAACTTACCTCGTCATTTGTCATTTGCAAAATTATTTTGTTAAAACAGATTCTGATTGCACACATAAGTACTCTGAAGTTGACATCAAGAAGATGCTTGAGTTTCTGATTGATAATATCTATGTGGTTTTTTGGAGACCAGGTATTCCAACAATCTATTGGAATTCCCATGGGTACAAATTGCGCTCCGTTATTAGTATACTTATTTTTATATTCATATGAAGCAGAATTCATGCAAAATCTTATGCGTGAAAAGAAGAAAACACTTGCTGTGGCCTTCAACTCGACATTTAGATATATCGACGACGTATTGTCAATTAATGATGGTAATTTCCATTCCTGCGTCGATACGATATATCCCGGTTTAGCTTGAGATAAAAGATACTACAGAGTCCGATACTTCTGTTTCATACTTCGATATATTACTTGAAAAAGACACTAATGGTAATCTTACAACCAAGCTATATGATACGTGATGACTAACTTTTCTATCGTCAACTTCCCTTACTTATATAGCAATATACCTTCATCACCTGGATACGAAATATATATATCTCAGTTGATTCGATACGCAGGAGCATACTCTACGTATGAACAATTTTTTAAACGAGGTTAATTATTGACAAGCAAGTTGATGAAACAAGAATATCAACAGTCTCGTTTAAAGTCATCATTTCGTAAGTTCTATCATGGTCGATACAATGACCTTGTCAGCAAATACAATTTATCATTAAATCAAATGCTGACCGACGTTTTTTCATACCAATTGTTAGTCCATTATTTATACACTGAATTGGCGACGGATTTTTTTCCGCTATTTCCTGATCATGACAAGGAGCACACGGCGGGTGTGACCGGTCGGCAGGGGATGTTCACTCCTTCATGGCACCTGATCCCACCTCTGATTTTTCGGGGGTCCGTGTTTGCTCTGCTCTTATTTTGTATTGATTTATGGACTTTGAGACTGAATACTGTTCGTTTTCTCCATATCCTTCATTGAAATCTATCTATATGTGAAAGAAGAAAATGTACCTAACTGCGCTCACATGCTATTTTTTTAATTGTAAAATCTAGCTGTCCTTTCCCATAATAAACAGATTGACGGAACTATATTATCTGACGTAAGAATTAATTCATATGTTAATCGAGGCACTGGCGATACTTTCTAACAGACCAATCAGCTAAATGAAATTTTGTTACGAGTGAGTACCACTATGCTATGGAATCAACTGCTTTCCGATAATTTTTTATGCATTTGAGTCACATATTAGACACGGATCTACATATGTACAATTTCTTAGATCACAGTAAAATTTATATACAGTTACAAACAATTGATAAATATACATTAGTTTAAAGTTTTGTAGCGTGTTTGGTGAGCAATTCGCTAGATCTGCACGTATTCCCGAGTATCAGTGAATACAAGTTTCATGTGCATTTCTTGACCTAAAAACTGTAAATGCTAAAAATCCATGCATATTTTTAAGTATAAAGAGCCTTGGCTGACCATTATAAAAGTTTGAAATGTAGAAAAGGATAACAGGTAAATTGACCTAAACCACATGTCTGTGATAAAATGTAAACGTAGTAAACCAGCATGTTTTGTTGTTTTGTCATCGGATTGGACAATGACTATGTGCAAAATAATAACAAAAGCCAAATAAGGTCTCCTCGGGTACACATATTCCTCTATTGTACTAAAACCCGCCCATTCTCTTGCCTTAAAAGAACATATTCTCACAAACTTGGCCGAATTTAGCTGTGATAGGGTCTAAAAAATCAAAGATAATGCAGTATTCCTTACAATTAAAATGTGTCTGAACTATTGAAACTATTCAAAAGGTGTCATATTTATTCACTCATATTTGAAAACTACCAACATCGTTGTAGATAAAATATAATTCGTCGCGGAAAAAGGGGCTCCAGATAGCAGTTATAAAGTTGAGAAAATAAAGTTGATACTTTTTAATACCCTGTACAGGTCAATTTATGATTTTGAATGGAGAAAGCTTAATGAAAAACAATCTAGAAAGAAAGGATTAGTACTTTGCAACTTTGTTAGTATCCGATAAATGATCTACTGTGCGAACCCACTTAAAAATTTGAAGTAATGCTGTTTTGGTCCATATAATACCCCTTATTGATATTGGACGTATTATTTCTTTTATTCCATGTTCATTGAGGTAACGAAGAGTGTCCTAATCAAGACCAGGACCAACACGGACACCCCCAAAAAGATCAAGGAGGTATCAAATCAAAGCTCGAAAAGCTTGAAAATGAACATAATCAATTTAAAAACATCATCTATACGTCTAATTGTGGAACTGAAGGTTACATGGATAGGCTTTTTTGTAGAAGTTCTTCAACATTTTAAATACATGTATATGAAATTGATGAGTTGCTTCCTAACTATAAAGATTGTGATGTAATACATAATAATACTATAGTTTGTAACCATAAATATTTAATGTTTTTTTCACATTTTTATTGCAAGAAAAAGTCGATAGGATGAGCATTGTCCAGTAACTTCTCAAATACATTTTTAGACATCTTCTAGCCAGATGATGTTCGTGTCATTGTTGGTTGTATGACAAAAGCGTGGAAACCGGTTGTCAAGGGCACTCAGTGTCCGGTGTGCTTCCGGTGTACTGACCACTCTGCCCACCTGAGAACTTGCTAGCTGCATAACTTTCAGCTGAAATCATAAAAAATGTCTCAATCCTATTTTAACAAGACAAATGATATAATGGCGATCATCACATCATTAGGTCTTTTCCTTCAAGTCGTTTTTTCGACTCGAAGAAAAAAGCCGAGTATCGTTGGCATCGGACATTTATCTTGTTTTTCTAGGATCTACCGTTCTTCCTGCCCTGGAGAGAGAGAGAGAGAGAAAGTAGGTTATGTCTCAAATCGTTTCAGGCACCAGCAGACAAATGCAGCATTTCTTGTGCAAACAATAATTCATATAAAAAGAATTTGATGAAAAAAATCAAAATCCTTTCATTTTTTTTTTCAAGAAATAATAATGAAATGTTGTTTTACCTCGACCAGCTTGATCCCGCCGGGTGTGTGGACCAGTTGTACTTCTTCAGCAGTCGTGTTGTACAGCCAGCAGGTATAACTCGCGTGGTGATGCCTACCTCGCATACTTATAAAATGCTGTAACAGAAACTCCATGCAACAGTATGTTCATAGCATTCTGTCTATAGCTGTCTAGCTTTATATGAGATATCTTTCATTTTTGATGCCTCTAGATAATTATATAAAATTTTCAGTATCATGTAAACAAATACTTTTTATTACCGGTATTATAAAGCTTAATTTTGCCTATATTTGGGTATTAAATTTTAAAGAATTTCATGATGGAATACTACACTTTAAATCAATATGACTAACTTTATTATACAAGAAGTTATATTCTGCAGACTCATCTGGTTCTATTTGTATGGGTACAAATGTCTTCTTAGATCGTGGTTGTCCATCAGTGATCAAAGAACAGTGGATGAAAACGCACTGAAAAGTAAGAAAGAAGTAAGAAAGAATACTTAAAAGAGTCTTTATGCTCGAGTAAGTGTTAGTATGAAAATTAGTTTGTAAATTTTTAAAAATGAAAAATAATTTTTACTTTTAAATTTTCCTATTTGCAAAATTCTTCAAAGATTGTATAGACGTCTGTTATTTTCATCAAAAACAAAAAAATAAGCTGTACTTAGGAGCAGATTTTTAATGAATCAGTAGAAAATTTAGAAAAAATATTTTTATGAATTATTATATTTGATAGTTGCAGAATAAACCAATATGATGTGACAGTACAATTTTGGCATTTATGTATTCATTTTCATATTGTATCGATTTATATAAACATTAGTTATGATGGAAAAGGCTCATCATAAAATCAGTGAAAAAACGTGTTTAATTTCAACTTCAGCAAACAGATTTCATATATTTAAAGCACTAAAATCTACATTTGACAGACTTACCAGCAAGATGGGGAGGTAACCAGATTTGGACATTTTTCTTTAATCTAAATATAGGTTGTGTTATCTATCTAGATAAACTTTAATAAGAGGAGGAATCACTGATAAGACTTAAATTATCTTTGGAGCATTGTTTGCGAGACATTGACGTCTAAGGCACAAATGTGGAATGGTCTTACTATGATTAACCATTTTGATGTAAACTTTTTTTAACATAAAAAAGGTTTTATTTCCAGTTGAAATTGGTTTTTTTTTCCATTTTACACGTGTACACTAGATTTAATTACGGATTACTCAATCTACCAGATCAATACATAGAACTTTTGGCAAGTGTGAACCAAATGTCAGGGATGCTTACTCCCCCTAGGCAACTGAACCCTAATTTTTAGTTTCCGAAGTCTGAAATAAAATATTCATAGGTTTTTGTTTTATTTTTTGTTCATTTAAGGTCATTGCCTACAAGTGAAATGTTACATTTAGCCCTTGCAATATATTGATATGTTTTCATTAAATTTATTCCATTGTTTCTTATATTCAGTACTAAAGTGAAGGTGAAATACACTTCCCTCTACATTGTTAGTTTAGTATAATGTCCTCTATAACAATTTGAATTTTTCAATTAAAATGCAGATTTTATTTGAAATAATAAAATATGTCAGAAAGGACAATAAGATAATCCAATTCTTTAACTTTATTATGTGCACATGCCATGGGGTTTTTGATTCAATACACAAGAACGAACAATTTCCCAGACCCCTTCCCCCTTTTTAGTTGTCTTCCAACCAGATGATTGTTGTGGAGTTATTCTTCGTATGACAGAAGTTTGGAAATCGGTTGTCAAGGGCACTCAGTGTCTGGTGTGCTTCCTGTATATCCACCACTCTGCCCACCTGAGTACTGGCTAGCTGCATGACCCTCAGCTGCAATCGTCAATTGTATTCCAAACAAAACTACTGGCTTAATTTAAGACAATAAACTGAGAAGGGACTTGTCAAAATTTCAAATCAGTATATATATTTTTTTAAGTTTTGACAATGAACCATAGCTTTTAAAAAAAAAATTGTGTATTTTACAAATCAGCAAAATGCATGTACATTTATTGATTAGACCTTAAGTTATTCAAAATCAAAATTTTAACTTATGTTTGTTCTTAGTTTGTGGTCTTGTGGAGGTTCTTGACATTTGAACGTACCAGGTATATTGAATTTCCTAAGATCTGTACCATTTTCACACATAGGTCAGTTTTAATACATCAAACTGTTTAAAATATTTTTTTAGGAAAGGATATGATAAAAAAAAATCTGTCTCAAAAATGGGCATATAAAGAAATAAATAGTTATCTGTTGCTTTACCTCGACCAGCTTGATCCCGCCGGGTGTGTGGACCAGTTGTACTTCCTCAGCAGTCGTGTTGTACAGCCAGCAGGTTATGCTTGTATGGTGGGTCCCTCCCGTTTTCATGCTGATAAAATGCTGTAACAATAACCTTCTATGGCTCGCCAAATTCACAAAAATGAGATAATCATAGTTTCACAATCGATAAACTAGGTTTATCGGTTGTAAACTATAGTTTACAAACCGTAAACTATAGTTAACAACGTTAATCTATATTTCACATCTGTAAACCATAGTTAACGCGATAATCTATGTTTCACAACCGTAAACTATACTTTACACCGAAAACAATCATTTGCGATTGCAAAACATAGATTATCTGATAAACATAGATTCACATTTGTAAACTATAGTTTACAAACCGTTAACTATAGTTAACGATCTGATAAATATAGTTTCACAATTTGTGAAACTATGATTAACAACTCTTAACTATAGTTTACGATTGTAAACTATAGATTACAAACGTGAATCTATGTTTATCAACAAAATCTATTGTTAACGCTTTATTACAGACAGATAAACTTAAATTAACATTCGTAAACTATAGTTAACAACCGTTAAATATAGTTTTACAGATGAAAACTATACTTAACGAATCGTTAACTATAGTTTACGGTTTGTAAACTATAGTTTACAGTCGATAAACCTAGTTTATCAATTGTGAAACTATGATTATCTCATTTTTGTGAATTTGGCGTGCCATAACCTTCCACATACATTACTGTTCGCTATCGTATCATATGTACTTAATTAAAGTTTTGTTTGTTCGCTTGTTTATTTTTTGGCTAAATTTGCTTGCTTGTTTAGTTATTTGTTTTTCCTCCATTTCAGATTTATTTTTATCACATTTAAGATACTAGTAATATGCTCCTTGAAATAAATGACAACACGAAAACAGGATTTCTGGGTATTGGATTGTGTTATGGGTGTGTTCACATGGTGAGCAAGAAACTAACTATACCCTCCTATAATGTATTGAATGCCACTCACTTTATTATATAGGAAATGATAGCCCGACGACTCGTCTGGTTCTGTGTGTATAGGTACAAATGTCTTCTTAGATCGTGGCCTTCCATCAATTATTAAAAGACAGTGGATGAAAACGCACTGAGAAGTAAGAAAGAACAAAGAATACTTAACAAGATTTCTGTGCTCATCATTTAGGTGATAGGTATTCATGTATCAAAGGCAGAATGCTGAAGGCATTCAGAATTTATCATTTTATGCGCCCGCATCGATAGATACGGGGCGTATATTGTTTATGTCCCGTCTGTTTATGTTTGCCTGTCTGTCGCCATAACTTTTGAACCCTAACCCTGACCTTGCGACCTTGACTGTGACCTATATTCTAAAATTACGGTAGCTTTTTTATCTTTCTTTTCGCCGGGCGCATAGTGTTTCACAAACACATCTTGTTATTATGATTTTTATCATTATTATCATTGTTAACCCTGACCTCAATAAAATAAACCAGCTGCAGATTTTCATTATTTTATGAATCTTCATGGATTATCAAATAACCCAGTGATCTTTCTGTAAACCTTTGACATTTTTTGCTTCCAAATGAATCCTAGATGATATTTATAATACTAGTAATATAAATAATTTTGCCGAGCGATTTAAAGAGCGAGTTAGGCTAAAAGGTCTGTCACCGCCAGTGAGTTTAAAATGTTGTATTCTGTCATGTGTTGAATTTCACGTTTTTATACATATATACAGATAATAGGGTCAGGGATTCAAATAAACATTACAAGCATGACAAAAATATTTTCTCATGCAGATGAACACTTTCTTAATAGTTGAAATACTATTTTTAACATGTGTACTTTCTGCAGACTTACCAACACAATGGGGAAGTAAACAGACTTCGGCATGTTTAGCACTTTCAATCTCAGGTAATGGTTCTACTTTATATATAAAACCTTAACAGGAGGTACCAGAGAACAAGATAAGACTTAGGAGCTTTCTTCTGTTATTAGATTACGACATTGTCTTGTTATTCTTTTAAGGGGAGACAGGACACATGTCATATGACTAAAAAGACATATTGTCCTCTACAAAAATTTGAATTTTTCAATTAAAATTTGTATATGACAAAGTCATGTGGTATATTTTATTTGATAAAATAAAGTATATCAGGAAAGACAATATCACTACATAATCGGTGATAATATACGTGTTAAACGTTGTTAAAATCAACAGTTCTTGTGTAATCTTATTCTAAATTCTAAAATTGTTTTTTAAACATTTATTTAAACATTTAATTTTTGAAATTATTATAAATAAAATTTTTAAAGATCTTGCCATCATTTAGATATTGTGAAGTTGCCCAATCAACACATTTGTTTCTCTTTACCCTGCAGTCTGACGTCAGTGACGTCATAGACGTAGTGTTTGAATTCTCAGTGGACTCCGTTATGGGCCCGTAAATATGAAGTATCTAAACTCCATACAAACTCTAAACAGGGCGGTATTAGTGGGGCGATATCTTTTAAATAAGTCAAGAAATCCCATGACAGTACCGTTTTAAAATGTTAAGAACACATTAAATTAGAAATATAAAAAATTCGAAAAAAAAATCACTGACAGGAATTTTTTCAGCTAAAGGTCCTGTTCCTCCTTAGATACATTATATTTTAATTTTTTTTTTATTATTCTCATTTTATACATTTTATTTCTTCTTTGAAGAAGATCCTTTCTTTGATAAACTTACATGTATATAGTATCTGAAATTATATAATATTCTTTTTTTTTCTTTGTATTTTTCACATTTTTTGCAGGAAAAATCCTACTTATTTAATGTTATTTTTATTGTTAAAGTGATTTATCTTTCACAAACGACAGTTCTGGCAATGAAATGAAGATGATGCCAAATGCTACTTTAGATCCAACTCTTAGCATGCACTTTTAGGTATTTTGTCGAGTCCTTGTTGAAATACTTTCAATAAAGTCTGAAGGTTGTTAACTAGCTGCAGATCTGTAGCTCTCCGAAAAAAATATTTTGATAGACCGGAGAGCTACAGTGCCACCCACTGAAAAAACTGTATATTTATTGCGCACAAAAAAGTGCACTCGGTTCTTGATAAATTCTTTCAAATTCTTACCTCAACTGCAAATAAGTAAAGATTTTTAAAAAATCCTTTATCTTCTTTCGATTACTCTCCTAGTTGACATCCGAACGAAGCATATTGGACCGAATTATCTTTGAAACCAAAATGGCAGTATAAATAAGCGAAATGTTCGATGATTACAATATCAGGGTCAGGATGACTATTAACAACAATTATGAGGAATGTTTGGTTGTGGAAACAGTGAAAGAATATGTTAGGAACACAAGGTAAGTAATATTTTGAGATTATAGTTTTAAAAACATGGAGTAATAAATCGAGAACCGAGCGCACTTTTTTGTGCGCAATAAATATACAGTTTTTTAAATGGGTGGCACTGTAGCTCTCTGGTCTATCAATGTATTTTCTTTCGGAGAGCTACAGATCTGCAGCTAGTTGTTAATATAAATTTCTTTTTTTTTCATATTCCTATCTCATCTTAAACTTCGTCTGTCTAACCTTTTACATCAAAAATTTGGTCTAACTTAAATATTTCTTTCCATTAAGCTTGTACATGTAAAGAAAACATTTCTCAAACCCAGTGTTCGTATGCTCTTTTTTATGTCTATAGGACATCTTGAACTTTCTTCTATAACTAATTGCAAAGAACGAGCTACATCTAGGCTTAATTTAGACTTTCTGGTATTCAACGAGGTACATAAGCTCAATTCTGAATTTGAATGAAAAAGATTAAGAAAACGAACTTGACAAATGTAACAAAATCTATGAACAATACAAATCCGTGAAGGACCCCTATAAATTATAGAGGTGGGATCAGGAGCTTACAGGAAGAGAAAGCATTCACTGAGATATATAGTATGAATGTGTAAGTAACTATCATACTTCTTTAACGTACTGTAATGTAATGTTTCTATAAATGATTATGCATTTCGAGTTGAAGGCCACAGCTAGTGTTTTCTTCTTCTTTTGTAAAAGTTTTTGAATTTAAAATTCTGCTTCATATGAATATAAATACATGTCAACCAATAAAGAGTACATTGAGTGACCATTGAAATTCCAACAGTTTGTTTGAAGTCCGAAGACTACATCAAAGTAAATTTAATCATCAGTTGTCAGCCTTTCATTATCAACTTCAGATTATTTATAACTGGGTGTAGAATCTGAATGTTTAAAAACAATTGGAAAGTTATTTTGTTAATATCTAATTCACAAAATTTCCTAGTTCTATTTTTATTGAGATAGCAGTTGTCTATGATATTAAGAACCCTAGTTTTTAATTTATCGAGAGGAATGGTTTTAAAAAGTGTAGAAAAGTCGTAAGTTTATATTACTGACTTTTGAAAAAATATTGCTATTTTAAATTTTAAAAGTTTCTTTATGTCCCGCCATGAATATGGCCGGGGCATATAGTGTTTGTCATGTTCGTCTTCCGTCTTTCCGTCTAGCTGTCCTTCCGTCACACTTTGCGTTTAGCTCTGTTCAAAGCTAAATTTCAAAGAAACTATCCAAGAAATTTTCATCAAACTTCATATGCTGATAGATATTGATGAGAGCTATGCAACTGCATCAACATTTTTTGACCTTGACCTTTCCTTTGACCTTGACCTCAATTCTTAAATTTATGAATTAGTGTTTAGCTCAGTTTAAACCATACCATTCAAGATGGTGTTATCAAACTATACATGTTGATACATACTGATAAGAGCTATTCAACTGCATCACCATTTTTGACCTTGACCTTTCCTTTGACCTTGACCTCACTTTTCTTAAATAAGTGTTTAGCTCAGTTTTTAAGAAACAATCCAAGATATTTTTATCAAACTTCATATGCTGATACATACTGATGAGGGCTATTCAACTGCATCAACATATTTGTCCTTGACCTTTCCTTTGACCTTGACCCAACTTTTCTAAATTAGTGTCAAACTTCTTATGTTGATACATACTGATGTAAGCAATTTAACTGCATCAACATTTTTGACCTTGACCTTTCATTTGACCTTGACCTTCAAATTTTGTTTAAGTTAGTTTTAAAGAAATCATTCAAGATTTTTTATCAAACTTAATATGTTGATACACATTGATGATAGATATGCAATGCATCAACATTTTTGACCTTGACCTTTGCTTTGACCTGGACCTAACATTACTAAATTATTGTCAAACTTCATATGCTGATACATATTGATGTAAGCATTTCAACTGTATCAACATTTTTGACCTTCACCTTTCATTCCACCCTGATCTCACTTTATCAAATTGGTGTTATTCAGTTTTAAAGAAACAATTTATAATAATTTTTCAACTTCATACGCTGATACATACTGATGAGAGCTTTTCAACTGCATCAACATTTTTTGACCTTGACCTCACTTTAAAGAAATTAGTGTCAAACTTCATATGATGATACATACTGATGTAAGCAATTCAAATGCATCACTATTCAAGATATTCTGATCAATTTCATATATACAAATTTTCATGTTGCATTACTAATATACCTTTGGTGGGGCATTCATGTCCTATGGACATATTTCTAGCTTTTTGAGTTTTGGGAATCTAAATCTGATTCACACCATTTCTAGAATACATTTTGGCCATGTTTGTTCAATTAAAGTAGACAATATTTTTTAAGGAGTATAGGTCCCCTAAGGATATATTATTTACATTGTATTAAGCCTTTCAATAAATTGGGCTTACAAATGTGTATACTATTTGCCTACTAGTCGTAGTAGTAGATAAATATACACATATGCCCTAGTAGCTCTTCCTATCCGTCTGTCTGTTTCATACGTACTATTTGGTAAAACATCCCCATACATAGACCGAAACGTTTCCCTATTATGTTGTACGATTTTGATATTTTACATACACCAAAATATCTAGAACGTTTTCCAGGCATGTTTTAAGATTTTGATACATAACGTAAAATATCAAAATCATAAAATGGAAAACGTAAGATATTTCAGACCATATCTGTCGGAAGCAATTTGAAAAGGGGAGATAAATTGAAAGGGGGGCTAGGGTGGGTTAGGTGGGGCTTAACCCCCCCCCCCCCAACTTTTTTGCAAATATATACATAATATAGGCATTGAAGATTGGAGTTTACATTTTTTGTTGGTTTAGCCCCCCCCCCCTTTGAATTAGCACCCCCACTTTCAAAATGTTGTTTTCAATGAAATATATAGAGAAAAAAAAAATAAAATGCTCTTAAGGGCACACAACCGTATACATCTCATAATCTGAGACTCCTACGGAGCTGACTGATGACCTTCAACTTTTAGCCGACGGAGAGTTGTCGTTCATGTACACATCGACAGCTCAATGTTAAATTTTGAGAAGTTGATTAATTTTATTAACATTACACTCGAATATATATGTATTTTGTACGTAAAAGATCATCACTAACAAGTTAACATATAGGTTACACTCTTTCAAAGAATACAATAATTATTTATTCCTCTTAATCATAAATTCCCAGGTAGTCTAGTGGTTAGGATTCCGCGCTCTCACCGCGGCGGCCGGGGTTCGATTCCCCGTCTGGGAAGATGTTTTTTTATTTTTAAATCTTTGTAACAATTCCTCCAATAGAAAAAGAATTGTTCAATTTGAGTCTCTAAACCAAATAAATTCTTTGGTACACACATGTAGTCGAATATCTGACTAAAATATCAAAAATACAAATAAAACAAGTATCTGCCAATATTGTAGGCTCGATTGATTTGTATTGGTAGCAGATTAAATTCAACATATGCACTTGAAATAAACTAAATTAGGTTATTATTAAGCCTCTTTATAAATCCTATTTCATTATCGAAGTGCACAAAACAGTTCATATAAAAATATTCACAAGATTTGAAGCAATATCGGCTATCATGATCAATGATCAATTCATGGAACATCATGAGAATTTACAATTAATACAACAGAGTTGGCCATATTATACGTCACAAAATCAATATACTGAATCAGTGTCATGAACAATGACAATGACGGTTGGAGCCAGGATTTAACAGAGCAGGAATAATTTGCAATGTCTAATCATAAGCCCAACGCTGACACGTACTAGTAATTCATTAAACGTACTATACACATTCTGACAGGAAATGATGTCTTACACCATGACTGGATTAATTATATCACACTTTACTCTGGATATTTTAAAGCTTTCAGCTGCAAAAGTTTATTATTGAAAATGGTGTGGATGTGCAGCCTTCATCGGGCACCGTAAAGTGGAGAATTTCCTTGCTTCACTTCAGTTTCACAACAAATTAAAATACAAACACACCATCAGCATTACTATACTCCTCTCTTCTTCCGTTGCAAGGGTATAATTATTATTCAACACAGACTAAATGATGAAACCACAATTATGAACTCTTTAGGTTGTTAATTTAATAATATATTAGTTTGAGACTCACCAAAAATTATCTTTATGAATATTGCACTCAATCTGCTTTAATTACCAATATTGATATTTTAGTTTCTTTATTACCCTGAAATTACAATTGCTGTGACTACTGCCAAAGAAGACAAAATGTGAAAAGTTTAATATGATGACAAATTGACAATTTTAAAGAAAACAATGATGTCATCGCAGAAACACAACAACAATAGTCTGACAGTTACAAAAAAGCTCTCACTTCAGCATTTGGTTCATAAAACCCTATCATCATTCCATATTCCTAGGAACTACATGAATAAGAAACAAAATTAAAATCAAATGGCTCACTGAAATAGCTTTTATTTTTTCTCTCACTGTATTGAATCATTTATTAAAAAATTACAAATTGAAACTGTAAAATGTTTGACCAACTGATGATCAAATACTTGCATAAACATAGTTGGAAAGTTTGAGAAATTTGTTCACTAAAAAGGTTTAAAAGGGGTTTTACATATACAAACATGTTTTTATCTCAGAAAATGACTAGCCTCTTATATATATATATATATATATATATATATATATATATATATATATATATATATATATATATATATATATATATATATATATAAAGCACTAAAAATGACCAACGACACGAACAATAAAAATTGTCAAATTTTCGGGACGCCCTGTCCCTTCCTCAGGACAAAGAAAAAAGTTAAAAAGTCATAAGAACAAAGGAAAAAGAGAAACAAAAACAACTAGCACTACTACTAAACTACTAAACACTAGATATTTACATACTTAATTACATGTTGAATTGGAAAAGTTCTGGATGCACAGATTGAAGTCATTCCGCCCAAATGGTATTAACAAATTGAATGACTTCACCAGAATGAACGTAAATTAGACCCAATTCCTGATCATACTAAACAAAATTATTCTCTCAATTTAGTGTAAACTCTACAGTTAATTTGTGCCACCAACTCTCGAACTCGAACAACCACATAACTATGTATTGCTAACGCCTTTGTTAATTATTTTTTCCCGATAGTAAGTCCTTAAATATTTCAAAATTTATAATTGATCACAATTCATATGTTTAAATATCCCTACTATATGATTTTTCTTTCATTATTCTTTATTAAGTAAAGTTACGCCATTTTGAGAGAATGAAACAATGTACGATTTACTGATTGTCGTAATTAATTAGCATAATTAATTCGTTCAATTATGTAAATCGCACTTCACCCGAGTATACCCGATAGACCGGACGCATTTCATAGCGGTCCAGATTTCTTTCTTTATTAGTGTTCTTAAAAATTTCCAATTCAACATGTAATTAAGTATGTAAATATCTAGTGTTTAGTAGTTTAGTAGTAGTGCTAGTTGTTTTTGTTTCTCTTTTTCCTTTGTTCTTATGACTTTTTAACTTTTTTCTTTGTCCTGAGGAAGGGACAGGGCGTCCCGAAAATTTGACAATTTTTATTGTTCGTGTCGTTGGTCATTTTTAGTGCTTTATATAAATTTCCATCCGTGACCTTGTATCTACCTGGTAGATCCGACATCTAGGATATACAGTGTTGTTGGTTTTTTAGTGCTTTTTATATATATATATATATATATATATATATATATATATATATATATAGAAAGCACAAAGAAATTCACTTATATATATATATATATATATATATATATATATATATATATATATATATATATTAGAATATTAATGGAACATGAGTTTTCTTCACTAATTGTTAATGGCTTAAAAAAATCATCATATTTGCACATATTTAGGTGTTTTATTGGGTAACTTGTTGACCATCCAAACTCCTTAAATTGTGTATCACAAATGAATAGGTATAAATACTCCTTATATTAACTGATCTGCTGTCACTTTGTTTTTAATGTATAACCAAAAGATTGAACTGACATGATAGGTAGGATCTCTAGAAAAATCATTTACAATACATGTATTTAACAAGATCTATAGATCAATACTTCATCATATTTATTATACAAATTGTTATAAGTACATTGTATACATTACAGGCAGTTGGATGAGTCTAACCAATGACTGAGTAAATGGTTTACAATCTAAGTTTATTTCCTTTATAAATTCAAAATTTTTACATTACTACAAACATCTAAAGTTCTTCCTTACACCCGACTAGCCTCACAAAAATATTTCTGAATGATGTAATTTAAGAATTTTCAAATCTAGTGATGTATGTATAGGGTTTACTGATGTTAAAATTGTGCAAGAAGTTTCCAAAGTACTAGCTTGTAATATTAATATTCACTGGAATTATTATTCTTTTGGAATGTCTTCTCATGAAAGCATTATTATTATACATTTTATTATTTATTGAAGGTTGAAAATTTGTTGGTAAGGGTACCCACAAGAACAGAACTAATGATTTTATGCTTAAGTTAAGCAAGTAGAAATTGCAGAAATCTGCAACCAGCATTTCAGGTATCCACATGATTCATCAATAGAACAAAAAGAGTTCTCATATCTACACTAGAAAGTTTCATTTATTTAACCACACATGGTACCGTTAGACTTGCAACACCATCAGAAGCATCAGCTAAATAATAATAATAAAAAAAAAACAATAATGCTGCAAATTATAGAAGATTCTGCATGATTTATAATACAAGTACCTAAAAAACCAATAGATCTACATATCTGGTCCATGTTTATAAAAAAAGTTTATCTTTCTGTCACATGACCAGTGATTTTGAGCTAAATTACATGAAGTAATCATATTAGTAACATAATCATGTAATTCAAAATAAGACACATTTAACAGCACATATAGTTTACTAGGTAACATACATAATATTGCATATCCTGTTTATGATTTTTAACAAGCATTTTAGTCAACAAGTACAAAATATTAATTAACAATCAAGTTGTCTAAAAATGAATTCTTGAAAAATAAAACATGAGCACAAGCATGTACAAATCAGATCATATATCATCTTTTGAGAATGAGAGGGCATGATAACCATGGTGATGAACTGAACACAGTCTTGGTGCCTATAACTCTGGAAAGGCGAAATTGTAATTATCGGGCTCTGGGGGTATGGGGGGAGGTTCGTTTGGAATGGCTATCCCCTCAGCATCCAGCAGTCTAATACGTATCTCCATGTCTAACAACATGCTCAGGTCCTTCTTCATCTGAGGACTAGTCATCTGTCAAACATTGAAAAGAAAGCTGTTACCTGTTTACAATTGTCAGGGTATTAGGCATTATCATTAACTCAGAAACATATTACAGTATTAAAAGAATCAATGGCAACCTGCCCAGTGAACCTATATTAATCTATCAGTAGATAAATTTCAATTAAATGATTTTCATGACTTATTAAAGAAGGCCCCTGATCCCACCTACGGAATTTCCCGTGGTCTGTGTTTTATGCCCTCTTCACATATATATTTACATTTATTTGTATTGTTTATAGATTTTTTGAAATTGATCACTGTTTGATATCTTTACCTTTTACATTTACTTTCTCAGCAGATAAATGAAAATATTCTTCATAAAATAAAAGTCTGACAACTAATTCCAAATAGGTCTACCATTTTCAAAGTTAACTCTAAAAAAGATATTTATAGATATGAAATACATAGATAAATATATATTACAGGAATCTTGATATTATCATAAACCTTGTTCCTTTTTTCATCCCCTTCCCCCCTCTCTCACACCCACACTCACTGTATGGGTGCACATGAGAATGAGTACATCTCATCTTATAGCATAATTTAAACAGGAATATAACTGATACCAAGGTATTTATTTTAGACTGTGTTGTTTACCTCATGTCCTAGTAAGACATTGAGTCCATCAGTCCACATGTCAAATTCGACCTCGTCTTTGGCCACAAAGCAGATCATGTCAGTGGTCTCCGAATTGACCGTCTGGATAGCGAAACTTGTGGTGGTCATCTGTCAAGAAAGCAGATCAATGGTCAGACACAAGAATGGAAAAATAAAATGATGGCTGATTTAATTTTTGCTGAAAAGAAAATAACTGTCCACATGCAAAAGAAAAAAATAACACAAACAAAAAAGAAAGGGAAGGAAGAACACAAACTCAACACTATCAGTAAATTTAGACAGATTAACAATTCATTTTTTTCAACTAAATTTCACACTAGTATTAGCAGTTACATCTGTGTTTGCCTGAACATCAAAATCATTGAAATGTAAATCCTCTAATTAAAGAACTCTACAAAACTTCTTATTTTAGTTTACCAACACCTCTGATGAAAATGTAAATCTGATCCTTTGTATGATAACTTTAATCCATAAAAAGTATCCAAACACCTAACAATTTTAATTTGATAGAAATCAAAAGTCTCTGATGAGACTGGAGTTCTATAGACTTATTCTTATCATGATAGTGGAAGGCAAAAGTTGCACCAAACTTGCATACACTTTCAACTTAATTTAATTTATTATACATTTTAAGAATCATGCTAATACTATACATACATGTATCTAGTTCTGAAATTAAACCATACAAGGCTCTTGGGCCACAATGCTCACCTTAGTGATAACTTAACTTAAAGTTTAAGTTATCAATTGATCAATATATAAATTTGTCTATAGTGTTACAAAGTTCAATCAATTAGTTATATATACATGTATATATATTTTAATCTATTGAATAACATACACTAATTGAGAAATATTTCTGAAAATAAACTATATAGTTCAGGTATGTCTGGAAAATGATTTTTCAAGATAAAATTAGAATGACACGTAATGGGAGTGACCTCCCCTAATTTTTGTTCAAGATTTTTTATGTGTCAATTAACTTTAATTATTAAGAAGTAAATCATTAGTGTATCATATTGAATTAATGCACCACTTACATGATTAAGTCATTAATAATGACTTCATAGAAAAAGTCTGTCAGTGTTAAGTATATTAAAAGTAAAAAGTATAAGGGTTAATAAGTAAAAAGATTTATTAGACAAAGTGTTATAAAGATGACCAAAAAAAAAAACAACAACAAACAAACAAACAAAAACAAATAAACAAACAAATAGGAGAGTAAAAGGGTATATATCATCCAAATTGATTAAATAAAAAAATAACAATATTGAAAAGTAAATTTTAATAATAACAAGAGGCCCGTGAGCCACATGGCTCACCTGAGTAACTTTGGCCATGCTGTTCTTAACAGATCCCCTCTTTTAATACGGAATTGTGACCCTACCCTACCCCCAAGGGCCATGATTTGGACAATTTAGAATCTACATTACACCAGGATGCTTCCACACAAATTTCAGCTTTTCTGGCCCAGTGGTAGATTTTTCAAGATTTTTCCAATATATTTCAATGAAAAACATGAATTCTCTATTGTGGCCATATGCATGCCATACCCCAGTCATGATTTTGACAGTTTAAAATCTACATTACCCCAGGATGCTTCCATAAAAATTTCAGCTTTTCTGGCCCAATGGTTCTTCAGAAGAAGATTTTTAAAGATTTTCCTATACATTTCAATGTAAAACTTGGATTACCTATTGTGGTCCCGCCCTACACCTGAGGGTCATAATTTTTATAATTTAGAATCTACACTACTCCAGAATGCTTCCAAATGAGTTTCAGCTTTTCTGGCTAAATAGTTCTTAGGAAGATTTTTTTAATGACTCCACCCTACTTTTAGCTTTTCTTGATTATATCCCCATGGGACTTGGCCCTTTATTTTTACAATTTAAATCCCCTTCATCCAAGGATGCTTTGTACCACATTTGGTTAAAATTGGCCCAGTGGTTCTTGAGGTGAAGTTGAAAATTTGAAAAGTTTACAGACAGATGGACAGCTCCTTGAGGTGAAGTTGAAAATTTGAAAAGTTTACAGACAGACGGACAGCTAGACTGCTATTCAGACTGGCGACGGACAACTGGTGATCAGAAAAGCTCACTTGAGCTTTCAGCTCAGTTGAGCTAATAATTGTAATTTCTAGTACTTAAAAAAAACAACACTCGGGCCTTCAAGTTGGCTTCAACCAATGATCGACTGAAAATTGTGACGTCCCTACATAATGCTAAAATTAAAAGTAGGGAACATAATATGATGGATTTAGAAAAAGAATCATGCATAAAATTCTAAATGAGAATGATGTAAATCATTCTGTTCAGTCTAAGAACTCTGATTGCCTACTTTATCTGTGATTAAATTGTGTGTCAAATGCTGCAAAGGAAGACATATAGAAATTCACTAATACATGTAGCTTCAAAAATTTCTGTTGAAATTGGTGCTAAATATATAGTAATTTATGGCAATCACATAAATGTACAGTTAGCATTGTATGATTATTTTAAGGAAGATTAAAATTCTTATTAAAAATTCTTTTTCTATCACTGATACAGATTCACTTTTTTTCAGCTTTATTTAAAAAAAAAAAAGCATTGAGGCCTTGCATTCGATCTGCAGCCCTGCTATTGTACAGTGCATGCTTGATGTGGTCATACAGTGATTCATCTTGGTAAAAAACATTTCAGGAAATGTCAAACAATGTAAATTATTGTTAAATGCACAAATATTCTTAATGCAAAAAAAAAAAAAAAAAAATAAATAAAAAATAAAAATAAAATATACTTATTTTAAGCAATGGAGCAAATGCAGAAAATGTGTATTTTTATTTTGTCAAAGTTTCGTCATTTCTTTGCACATGAAATACATAGTGTACCAGGAAATATTCAACATTTCTCTTAAAATTAAAAAAAATATATATGTATGATATTGCTGAGGAATATATCAAAAAATTCCATTTTGATGTACTGTAAAAACTTTTGTTATAACTTTGTTAATGAATGTTATTCTACCCGGTATGTAATATTTGTATATACCCACTGTTAATATTTGTATATACCCACTGTCAATGAATTTCTTATTCCATGTAATATCTGTACATTTGTATACTTGATGCACTCAGAACAGTGTATACATATAATGCAGATGTCACAGATTTCTGACCATTATATTAATATGTAAAACATTTTCGAAATTTTTAATGTTTTAAATTTTGTAAGATTTGGAGTACATGTGTTTGCTGGTATAATCCTGCAATGAACATAACACCTAATTAGTGAATTCCAACAAGTCTTTATGAAATCAACCACCCATGCCATGTACATCTATCTATAATTCATTACTACATGTACATGATTAGAGGGGTTCCTTTAGAAGTATCTCTTGTTTGCCAAGTTAATTCGTATTTAAAGTATGAATATTATACTGTGTTTTACTTGACAAATTCGGTTTTACTTTGCATATCATAAAAAAATATATTTTTAAATCATCACAATGGTAATCTGATACCAATAAATCTGATACAATATTTATCAAATAATTGCTGTCCATTTGAAAAAAAATGGCCAAATTTTATGACAATCTGTTACGTTGATGATGCAAGCCAATTCATTATCTCTAAAACAGCCTAGATGTAAGCTAAAGTTTAGAAAATAACATTGGCATGAATGAGTTGTTATCTATAAAATGGCCATTACTGGAAGCAAGCAAGATTTATATTACTAGTGTATGTCAGACTAGCTTTAGTGGTCAGTAAGATATTCCCTGTTAAGGTTACCGAGGCATGGTCAGTTGTTTTCCAACCCGAAAACAAATGAGGGTGATGTTCTGTCTACATACAAAGAAATCAAAGGAAAATCAAGCTCAGAAAATCTCGAAATCAGTCTAATTCTCACCTCTAAAGACTATCAATATTGTAAAAAAAAAAATTAAAAAGTATTCCAAACATAACAGAATTTAGGAAGTTTTTTAGTTTTGTCAAGAAAATCAAAATGCACAATCACACTGAAGCTAAGCAATAAGCTGAAATGTAAAATCATTTCCCATTGCATTTCAAAACGAACTTTCAATCCAATCTGACTTAGCTGTACAATTCCCCAGTACATTCCAAAGTACTTTTAAAGACAAACTTCATTCAGTCAAACTCAATGTAGCACAAATTAAAGTTAAAGATGAAGATTAAACTTTATTTACCTTAAACTTATTCTTTGGTAAAGTCCCTGTTGCTGCCTTATAATTAATCACGACTGTTTTAATATTTCATGTCAATAGTTAATTGAACCTACCTGTACATATTCTTGGTTGTCCTACTAGCAAAATTTCAGGTGGCATCGATAAAATGTAATTGGAATATATCTTATAGGGATGACAAGTGTTCTCATAAACCAGTCTACACGTATGAACAAATATCTATATTTTAATATAATCTAGCAAGAGATATCAATTTCATAATTTAGTGAATCTGTGGAATGGTGAAAGCAAAAATGAGAGAACTTAACAATGTAGTCCTGTTGTTTTGGTTAATATCTGTGATGATGAAGAATCCAATTTTGATGTCAGGAATTTATCATAAGAAAATAATACCAAAAATGTACACTGCATGTGTATACAATGATAATTGATTGTACAATTTTAATCATATACATCATAAATTAGAAAATGTCCAAACTGTTACAGTTGTTAGAATTTAGTTATCTTTGCTAACCACAGAAAAATTTAAAAATAAAGAGGATTAGTATAAAATGAGAAAATAAAAAGGAAATACTTTATAATTGTATACACGCATCATGATGCATGTTTAGGAGATCAGTAATTACTTAAGAGATACATGAGCAATATTGCTTTGATATATTTCAAATTTAATTATGAAAAAAAATTAGGTGTCACATTTTAAAGAATTATTATAATCTAAAGAATACATAAAGAGCCAGAAACATTAAATTAGTATTTTTGCTCTTACTGATTTTTTTCTGCCTATTAAATATATATAAGTTTTATAACAAAATACTCTTGGTCCATAATTTGCCTGCTTTTGAGCCCTATATTTCTGCCTCCTCAATCTAGGTATATCCTATCAATTTCACAGACTTTTACCAGCATAGTATGCCACAGGAACATGTGCTTGTGGACAGGACACCCCCCCCCCCCCAATACAATATCAATCCCGGGGCTTATTGGATATTACTTCACAAATAATAATTATATTTATTACAAACACTTTAGATTTAGATTTCTAGCTTCACTTGTATTTTTTTTGTATTTCTTCATTCTGTCAACTTGGAGAAAGGAATAGTCGTATCTTTGAGCATTCTTCCCATGGCTGTTCTGAAGAATGTTCAATCAAATCTAGTTCTTTGGCTATGATTCCAAAAAAATTAATTGTTGTCAAAGATTTAGACAGAAAGGATACAAAATTTGATCAAAATGCTTATAAGATAACATAGAGAAATAGATTTGAAAGGTTTTGTTTCAGTCTGTTATACAATAAAGTTCTACTATTGTGTCCCGATAGGGCCATTTGCAAAAGTATAACAGCAAGTAATGAAAAACAGGCTAGTGCTAAGTAACAGTGCTTTGTCACTTCAAGCTAGCATGTTATTACTTAAAAAGTGTAACAATGTGGAGGGCGATATTAATATTGTGCTGGGGCATTCATCAAGTGCTGTTGCTCTAATGAAAATGCCTTATTGGGACACCATAACAAGGTCAAAATATATAGATATTGTTTAAAAATTAATTGATTATTTTTAAAAGATAATTTAATACCTATTCAGACTTGCTGTCATAAGCTAAGTTATGTGCATATAATTTTTTTTTTTGGAATACAGTTCATTCCACAGGCTAATGTTATCTGAGTATATACATTTTTTTCTTCATGCAAGCTAAACAGCTACCCTTTGTAAGCAGATCAGAAAAGGTGACCATCAGAGCTTTCTAAGAATCTATGTTACATGTGTTTTCAGCAAATAAGCTTACAAAAGCTAGAAAATGAAATTTACTTAGAACAAAGTGATATTATCCTGGTACAATAAAGTATATTTTTAAATATTTTTATCAATAAAACATTAATTGTGACTTTATAACTGTTACTCAGAAATCTTGAAAAACTTGTTAGATGATCTAAATATGTCTAGACAAGTTTATCTTAGTGTATAGATGGTGTCCTTTGACACTGAACAGAACTCAAGATCTTGTTTATGAACATGCTGATCGAATTATCTGCTCTTGATAATTTTATTTAAATCATTGAGATTGGTTTCAATATTATCTAAGACAATATATCTAGGAGCTGAAATAAGATCCCCATTTGAGGCTATATGTATTAAAAAAAACAAAAAAAACAACAACAATGTAACAAAAACTGAAATTAAAAGGAAAATGTGTATGACATGTGTTTAAAGACAAGAAGGATATATTCTAGATCCCTCATGCTCAGTATGAACTACTCGTCCCTATGTATACTTACAGTTTTAGCTTTATCTTTTTTATCTTTGATGTGAGGGCATTCTCTTCCTGTTACAAAGGATTTAATGTCACTCACAGGCACTGAAAAATATACATATACACCCTAAAAGATGCTGAAAAGATTTATTATTATGCAGTTATTCTATGCCTGATCAGTCAATAGCTCAGAATGATCAGACAATAAATAATTTTTTTCATCTAATTATTATTTTTTGTTTTTGAACTGATGAGATTTGGTCTCTGCAAGTCCAATAGTGTCAACTACTGACTGATGAAGAAGATATAAATATGTTCTAAGAAGATTTTAGAGGTAAAGATATCCTGGGTTCAAAAAAAAAAAATTAATTGCATGTTTATGATCTGTAAAACAGATCTAGAGAAGAAAAACTCAAAACAAAGAAACTTCAGAAATATGTATTCATTCATGTTCAAATTATATACAAATTTGAGTTGTGATTGTTAAATGTCAGTGGTATCTTGGGAGTTCATTTGATAATCATTTCTTATCAGCATGATCAGAGATGGAAAACTATACTGTGATCTTTACAATAAATGTACTCACATTTGTTGCTTAGTTGTTCTAAAGCTAGGTTATCATTCTCAGCACAATCTCCATAACAAAAGGCTTTCAAATTCGGGGAGAGTTTCCACTGCCAATACTTATCTATTATAAAACAGTATTTCAAATAAGAAAACTTAATCTCAGAGACAATATTCAAAACAATTTTTTGAGAGAAAACTCTGATTTTGATATTAAACTCTGATTACCCCTTGCCCGTCCTTTTGTGGTGTATTTCGAGAATTTGGTTCCCTCTATCAGGTAGTTCAGCCTCTGCTGGCGAATCAGTTCTTTCATTTCAGGTGTGATCATTTTCCTCAGCTCTCTATATAAAGAAAGGATTTCAAAAGAATTTGAATGACATTGCTTGACACAACTATTGAAATCTTTAACTTTAAAGTTCTTCTATATATAAATTTGTGTTTGATATGCCCAATAACCTTGGGTAGATGAAAGAATTCTTCAGATCAAAAGCAATCTTTGTAAGCATCATTTTATTCTTAGTACGAATGTCCAATACTTTTCCAACACAAAGACAAATTTGAAAATTTTCTTGCCAATGACCTTGAACTTACATGATCTTCAACAAGGACTAAAGGACATGATACAATGCAAGGTACAATTTATGATATATTTACCAAAAGATGTTCATGTTTCCATCTTTCTTCTACACAGCTGAACTTCAACAATCAATAAATACACTCTACACAACCTTTACCAGGTATCTAGTAGAAGTTAAATGAGAAATCCCACTCACACAATATCTGAGCAGCCTGTGCCAGATCAAGATACAAAATCCCACTTATACAATAGGAGCAGCCTGTGCCAGATCAAGATATGAAATCCCACTCACACAACACAGCCTGTGCCTGATATCACGATAAATCCCACTCACACAATAGGAACAGCCTGTGCCTGATCAAGATAAGAAATCCCACTTACACAATAGGAGCAGCCTGTGCCTGATCCTCTTCCTTGCTCTTCCTGTCACGTTCCCACAGTCGGATTATTTCTGCATAGGTCAGCTGATTCAGCCTCACTCTGAAGGCATCAAAGGTGGGCGGCTGAATCTGGAGAGCCCTGGTGATTTGTTCTCTTGCAACACCTAACACCTGTTACAATAGCAGAGCAGAAATAGGAAAATAAATACACTGCAATAGTTTTCATCACGTAAAACTAATACACGTAGTTACAGTTCCATTTTTTTGTTTTTCGCTTCCCTTTTTCCAAAATTTTTTAACTGCTCATCTTCAATTTAAATTAATAGCATGTGGCAATTAATTCATTAATTCCTTGTTTAAAACCTATTTTGACACTGTGACATCTGATTATTTGATCAGGGTAGACCAGACCTTAGGGAAATCTTCAGTGGAAGCCCTCATCTCTCTCCAGGTTTTATTGAGTAACTGGATACAAATACAGAAAAACTCCTCAAACGGCTTGTCATGGCTGAAGAACATTGGGTAGTAAGTAGACTCCTCATCCTGGGCTACAATCAAAACACACGGTGTAAATTACCCACACTGCTATACGTGTATATGACACACGGGTACTAGGATCTCAATTACTTTGATCTTTTTTACCACAAAGATTGTCTCTAGAAAATGCTTTTTCTGATTTATTAATACTCTTGTATAATTACCATACATAAAGGGACCTAAATTGATATAAATTAATTGACTACTTGAAAAGTTAGAATTACGTCATTAACTTTAGTAACCAACTGTACTTACGAGGTTCTCCTATTCTGAGAATTTCACAGAGGGTCTTGGTCAACATGATGCTTGCCTTTATGAAAGGGCAGTCATGTTCATCTGCCCTGGTACAGTTTTCTAGCACAACCTTCAAACGAAAAATAGCATATTATCTAAAATATCATTATACTACAAAAAATAACTTTAAAACAAGAAATGTGCATGTCAAAAAAATATCAGAGGGTGGGACTGTCTCCACTGATTTAGAATTACCTTGACACAGTTTTCCTGGTATTTGTTGGAGAAATAGCAAATGTTGTCCAGCGCTAGAATACCCGGAGGTGTGTTCAGTGCAAAATCAGTGGCAGGGTTTGTCTGATCCTGCAATAAAATGACAGCAGTGTTAACATGATATCACAACATTTGCCACTGTGAGTCTATTTTTCTTAGGTAATGCTGAATGAAAAAGAGTCTAGTTAAAACTCTATAACTTCCATAAGTCAATCATTTCATGACAATCCAGAGCAGTCTTTATTAAATAATCTTCACTAAACACTGTTTATAACAGATGCCCCATTGCCTTATAATAAATATGCCCTTGCTTTATAACAGGTGCCCCCTTGCTTTATATCAGGTGCCCCCTTGCTTTATAACAGATGTGCCCCCTTGCTTTATAACAGGTGCCCCCTTCCTTTATAACAGGTCCCCTCTTCCTTTATAACAGGTGCCCCCTTCCTTTATAACAGGTCCCCTCTTCCTTTATAACAGGTGCCCCATTGCTTTATAATAGGTGCCCCCTTGCTTTATAACAGGTGCCCCCTTGCTTTATAACAGGTGCCCCCTTGCTTTATAACAGGTGCCTCCTTGCTTTATAACAGGTGCCTCCTTGCTTTATAACAGGTGCCCTTTGCTTTATAACAGGTGCCTCCTTGCTTTATAACAGGTGCCCCCTTGCTTTATAACAGGTGCCCTTTGCTTTATAACAGGTGCCCTTTGCTTTATAACAGGTGCCCTTTGCTTTATAACAGGTGCCTCCTTGCTTTATAACAGGTGCCTCCTTGCTTTATAACAGGTGCCCTTTGCTTTATAACAGGTGCCTCCTTGCTTTATAACAGGTGCCCCCTTGCTTTATAACAGGTGCCCCCTTGCTTTATAACAGGTGCCCCCTTGCTTTATAACAGGTGCCCCCTTGCTTTATAACAGGTGCCCCCTTGCTTTATAACAGGTGCCCCCTTGCTTTATAACAGGTGCCCTTTGCTTTATACTACCTGGAAGCCGAGTTTTCTGTACAGTGTGGATCTACGATTTCCTGCTTGGTTTGTCTCACTGTCCACATCAAAACAAATCTTGGTCAGTGAGTCAATCTGTTTCTGAACATTCTATAAGGGGAAAAAAAGAAGACATCACAAAAACATAATTAAGAAATCTTATGAGGAAGGAAAGTTACATTATATACCAAGGAAAGCCCTATTAATTCTTCTAATGCTGGAATACTTTCATTGCATTTTAAAATATATTTTTTTTCATATTTTGATTGATATACAACACAGAGGAAACATGACTGCCATTTACAAGACATCAGATAAGTTAGTAGACTCCCCATAAATGGACAGGGAAATTAAGATAAATGACAAAGTTAAAATATTGCAGTGTGTGAATATGCTTATACATTGTGGTATGCATGTCTATACATACGTAAAACACAGTGTAGAACTAAACAATATGTTACATTTTTCTGATTTAATTGCACATATACTAATTAAGTTGATAATATCAGGTACCCCCATTTACCCTGTCCTCCGTTCCCACCCCAACCCCTAATCTCTTACTTTACTTCCAAAAGATGATAAAGGACCTCAAAATTATGACTGAATAATCAAGTGGAATATTGAATAAACTTAAAGATGGTTTCTCCATGAAGTAAATTCATCTCATCTATGAACTGTATGCTGACAAGTCTCACAGTAAACATTTATGAAATAGGTGTATGTGGTTTCTCCATTCTTTGATCAAGCCCATAAGTAGTTATGGACAGTTAACACAGGAGGACCTTACTATGCTTTATAAATACTAACCGGGTCATCAGGGTCAGCTGGGGTGTTCATTCTGGCCTCGTGCATGTTCAGCATCAAGGTCTGTAGACAGTACAACTGGTGACCCATCTCAGACCCAATACTGCGGGACCCATTCAGGACAGACTGAAAAAAAGATATGATCCTCAATAAGTACGATTCAGGACAGATTGAAAAGAGAAAATGATCAAGAACATATCTGAAAAAGTGTTACACAATCACAGTGTGCAAGCAATGCAACTCAGGTGAACTAACTACATTAAGGAAATTCATTTTTGGCAATTATATACTTTTTCCCAAAATATCTAAGCTATAAGTAAAAAAAAATTCTTATTAATATGAATCAACTTATTAACTTTAAGGTATATTTTTCAGAAATCTATGTATGTTTATCAAATAGTCTTCAGTTCATTTACAATATGGCATCAAACCTAATTGTTCTATTCTATTTCACAAAACACAATTTTACTCTAAGACATGAAATACATGCTAATTACTAGTAACAAATGATAAAAAAAGGTGAATTATACCCATAATTGCAGGCGGTCAAATCGTAATGAATCCATGATTAAAATGAAAAGTCTGAATCTTGCAGCCCCACAATCACTACACAATTACATGTTATTTACAATGGTTACACGTAAAGTGACATTTGAAGTCAATTATCGCATCACTAGCAACACTATTAAAATTCCCACCAGGCAATTGACATTTCCTCTAGGTAAATGTCTGCAAATGAGAGACAGACAATGGGTGATTTTTATTCTTCACACTAAGCGTGGAGTGGACAACCTATTCCTGCCTATAACCCTCTGACAGACATCACACTGGACAGAGCTCTGTAGATCTTATTGGCTATTTTCTAGCTGCTGCAGTTATTTCTTCCTGGTGGACTTGTATGTAAACAATTTAAGACAAATGGTGGTCTATCCCTACAGTTCCCCAGTCATTTAGCTAGCAGGGTGTTTATATTTTATGTTAAAACACTTCCTGTATGAACAACTGATCTAAACATTGTAAAAACTGATCTAAACGTTGTAAAAAAAACTATAAGCTTTTTCAAGGAATTGTCGTTTTTTAATCCTATAAGATATAGAACTTATTCTTCCCTTGTCACATGACTTTGCTTTCCTGTAGATTTTGTTGAATGAGACTCATTTTATGCCTTCATATATAATGTGATGTTTCGCCCTTCTTTGATCCTCAGCACCTCAGACTTTTATCATTCTATTATCAGATTTTTTTCACAGACAATCAGCAAAATATGTGAATCAAGCAGTTAGCACAACTATAAAATTACGTGTGTAAAATAAGTTCCCAAATCAAAACTATTAATGCTTTCATCTCTAATGTGGGAAATCTGTATTTAATAGAAAAAATTACATAATCTCCAAAAAAATTGAAAAATTATGATCTACATAAATCATAAAGATCTCTAGTGTTAAGCAAAAACACTTCACAAATGACATGCAGACTCTTACAATTTAACTGTATCATAGATATTATTTTCTTATTTTGTTGGCCAGGCCACATCTTTGACATGGTAAGTGAAAGTAAAGTGGTCATGTTACTTCACAATTACACACTCATCTTTAGTTTATGCAGGAACACAATAAATCTATAAACTTTGAATTTGCATGTAAAACTTGAAAGATGTAAATCAAGCCATTTTTTCCCCCATTTCTCATTTTTTTTTAAATATTCAAGTTTTTTCTTTTATTTAATCTCACAAGACACAAACTCTTATTAGGAACACTAAGTGACTTTTTGTTAGATAAGGAAATAATCTCAATAAAAACTTTTTTTCTGTAGATCATTTAAAAATCTTCAGATGCCTTGAGCCCTCGAGGAAGTGTAAACAAATATCTTCCTTATAGTTCAACACTCAAATCACCTTTACCTTTAGTTAATACTCTAAACAGAGAGGCAAAGAATGTTGTATTTCTAAACAGACTGAAAGACAATCTAGCTTAGGCAATACAGGACAAATGAAATTAACTTAATGCAATCTTACACTGTAGTACAACTGGACTTTTTTGTGCAAGGATCGAGGTGGTGTATTTTAGATCATTACAATATTGAAAACTTATTAAAAGCTGAAAAGAAGTACATGTGCAATGTATATTGTAACGTCCTTTAATTTTTAGACATAGAGTTTGATCATTCATAAAAATACATTTGACCATCCTTCCAACCTCTTCTTTCACATATATACATGTATGTTATATGTAAGAGTAAACTACTGTGCTGTCTATAAAAAAATTAAGATTCTTTTGCTTATATATTATCCACTTACTATAATGTACGAGAGATCAAAGATGTCTTATTTCGACTTTTATTGTCCCCCAGCTGATGAAAGTGGGGGACATTAATTTCGATCTGTTTGTTTGTCTGACTTTCTGAAACACTTTCGTTTCCACCTGATATCTCAAGTAGCCTTGAGCTTCTGCAATGAAATTTTACACAATAACTCTCTAGGGCCTAAGTGAGATCCTTATCGATTTTGAGGTCAAATACGGTCAAAGTCATAAATATAAAATTTCTGTTTCTAACTCTTTTGAGAATTAGCGTTTGAGCTTTTGCGATTACATTTTATACCACAACTCCCTATGGCCTAAGGACGACCCCTATTGATTTTCAGGTCAAAAGTCAAGATCATAAATTCAAAAACTGTGTCTGTTTTAACACTTCCACCCCATATCTCAAGAAGCATCTGAGCTTTTGTAATGATATTTTATACCACAACTCCCTATGGCCTGCGGAAGACCCACATTGATCTTTAGGTCAAAAGGTCAAAGATCAAGGTTGTTTATTCATTAATTCTCTCTCTGTGTGTAAAGCTTTTATTTCCGGGCAACATCTCAAGAAGCTGTTAAGTTTTTTCAATTAAATTTTAAACCATAATTCCCTATGCCCATCCCACCCTTCTAAGATTGCCCCATTCCCCTCAACCCCCCCCCCCCTTTTCAAGGTCAGCACATTCTCTTCTTGTTTCCCTTCAGCTGGAGACACAGATTCTCTGAATGAAACATATGGAGATACTGAACCGTATTTGAGATAAAAAGTCCATAAAACAATACAAAATAGGAGCAGAGCAAAAAAGGCCTTCCAAAACATCAGAAGTGCAGGATCAGGTGCCATGAAGGACTGAGCATCCCCTGCTGACTGGTCACACTGTGTGCTCTTTGTCATGATTGGGAAATAATGGAAAAGTCTGTCATCAATTCAGTGTCTAAATAACAGTCAAACATTTAGTATGATAATTAGCTTGTTGTTAACTAGTATTGGTTAACTTCTACATGCTCTAGGGTCTACTGTGGAATCATTAGATTTCGTGGAGTCTCAATTTTCGTGGAATTAGAAGGTAACCCACATTCATGAATAATATATTCTCCGTGAATTAATATTTGGATTTTATAAAAATTCTTTACTGCTTTTGTAGGTTAATTAGTGAATAGATGAAATGTCATCCCCTCAAACCCATAAAATTTTAGCAATCAATGAAAATTCCACAGTATATGAGTATATGATAGTACATTAACTTTCAATTTCAAATTAGGGTAAATGTATATTGAAGTTTGGGATACAAGATTCTGCCCAAAGGGCTATAATTCAAACTTGAAATCTGAATTATTTGGAGTAGTCTGCAAATTAAAACGGACAAAGTATAGATAAGCCTTTTTTCTAATAGAAGACTTTTAAAGGTTTAAATACTTTCTTCATTTCTTGGCAACTTTGTGCCCCATCCCAGTACAGAATTGAATACTTTTGCAAACAAATGTCATTTTGATGCTAGAATTCTGTGGCTCTGCAGTTCTTGAGAAAATGCTTTAGAAATACTTTACCCTTTTGAAATACTTTACCCACTACATAAATTTCATTGTAAAGCTACATGTATAATTACGCAAAAAGTTTCTAACCATTGTGACACAGACAGTAAAACATTGTAATGAGATAAACTGGCAAGTTATTGCATGGGAGTATGAAGTGGGGGTGGGGGGGGGGGAGAACTATTCATTACAGTTTGTAGAATTCTTTTGGTGAGAAAAATCTATTTGGGAAAGAAAAATTCTTTATGAAAAATAATGCATGTAAATAGCACAAGGAATTATAATATCTCATTCAATCTGAAATACTGTTGACTTTATTCTTCATCAGATGTTGTCACTTAAGATTTTACAGACATTAAATTGTAATCATATAATAAAAGACACCTGCTCCGTACTTTTGCAGCAAAGAAAAGAAGAATGTTTTCCAACATTTGCCTTATCCAATAATCTACCGGTAATGCAATCATGCCAATTTATAGAGTTTTCTGGTTGTAATCCACCCATTGTTTGAGGAACCTTCCAAGACTTTAGAATTTAAAATAATAACTGCTGTTTAAAAGAATGAACTCTCAACTTACATAGGCATGAACTGTCTCAGAAGACTTTGTTTACAATCAGCAACATATTTTACCAAAACATTGATATCATTGGACATAGAAATTAAAAAATTCTGATCAAACAAAATTAAAAACTACAATTCGTCTCAATTAAGAATAAATGAATTCAAATCATTTTATTGGGCATGTACATTTCACCAGTCCATTTCAATTAGTCTAGCTCTCTTTTGTCTTTTATTGACAATCATTTTACAGGCATAGACCATTGATTAATCTATGAATATATGCTAAGAAGACTGCATGACTTTTTGTTACAGTACTTTTTATTAAAATGCCCAATCCCCTCCCCCCTTCCCGATTTATGTCAAAAATACAGTACATGTACCTTTAATACTGTAGATTCCTAATTATATGCGAGGAATTAATTTCAGCGTAATTTCGCGAAAAGCGTCACTCGCGAAAAAATACTACTCGCTTTTATTTTTATGGTACTGAAATCTATGGAAATTCTGTTGGTCAATCGTCCATTCGCGAATTATAATTCTCGCGATTTGACGTTCAAGACCTGGTTCGCGATAAAAAGTACTCGCGAAAAATAAGGAATCTATAGTACCCAAAATCACTTTTTTTTCACGAGAACTTTATTTTTGTGAAAATTATGTCTCGCTAATAAAGAGTCAATGACAACCTTGTGAAGAATTGTTGCGAAAATTTAGTGATTGATAGTAATAAGAAATATAATGTATGTTGATGATCAGACTATAACTTTATGGTGCTATCACATCATTTGTCAATCCCCTTTTACACCATCACTTTATTAACATCACATCATACCACTAAATCATTATCTCATCAGCAACCCAAACCTTGATGATGCAATGAAGCTACAGTGAACTATATGAGCCCTATCTATATAATCCCCTCACATTTTATGCTTTTATGATGTCACAAACATTCTTTCCGTAATGATGTGTGAATTTTAGATGTTGGTAATACATAAATTGGATAAAATCGAGACTCCAACTTTAACATAAAGCTACATGACTTTGTCAAGTCCCTTTTGTCTCAGGGGTCATATAAACTTTTAAAATATATAGCTTGAAAAAGTGACTTGACTTCAAGCAACATGAATGAAAAATTTAAAGTGTTTCTTTTGTGGAGTTTGTTTCAAAATACAAAATACTTTAAAATGTAAAAGAAAGTTTTGGCATATAAAACTCGACTGCACTGTTAAGCAAGCAAAAAGTGCAAAATATAATTGACAGTAAAAGCAAAGGTTGTATCTTCATTGTTATCTGTTCTATGTCAATTGACATATTAAGGTATAATGACACTTTTATCCATACATGTAGCAAAAAACTCAAAACAACATTGAATTGGAAGCATGCAAAGACATGGAATATATATTCTGATTATTCTTTAAAGATTGTGTCCCAAAATCATTGGTCTATCAAAGTTCTCTTGTTGGGACTTATAAGACCATGATAACTTTTTTTTATTTTTATGTACATGCATATCATTGTCGGAACCTACTGGTTTTCTCTCTGTTACACTGCATTTAACCAGGTTGAATGCTGTGTAACAAAGAGAAAACTGGGGGTTCCGACATCGACATGCATATGTAAGGAGGGTAGATTAATTGTTGCAATATTTTTTTGCTTTAGCTAGGCCAGACAATAACTGATAGTTTTTTTTCTATGAAACTTTATACTTTCAAGAATTGAGAAACATTTTCATGGGTCATACTGCAAAGATTCTACTTTAAAATTTGCCAATCTTCACATTTTTGTGTCAGATTGTTTTGTTTTTTTTTCATTTAATTTTTTTCTATTTGAAATATATATATATCCAACACTATGCATAATAAAATTGGATATTGCTCTGACATGTGACCTTGATATTGTTTCCCACCCATAAGTGTCAGCAATATGGTAGTAATTACAAGGCTTTGTACCTCTGAAGTTGTACAGTTTGTTAAAAGCTCTAGGACAATGCCTTAATTTATATATATAGTCTTCAGCTTCTCCTAGGAAGTTCTCCAGAAAAAGGAGGTAAGAATGTTATATCTTAAGTTCATATTCATATTAACTGAACATTTGACAGATTTGCAGCTGAATTTAGATTTTGAATTTAGATATTTTATCAAAAGTGTTATTTACTCACATTTGACACATCAAAGCAGACTCTCCGACATCAGACACAGAGCTCTACTTAGTTTTTCAACTATGTCATGTGTATAGAATTTAAATCTACTTAGCATAATTTCAGAATATATATGTATGTGTTTAAAAAAATTCCACAGACAGACATGTTCAAAGCCTGTCCAGAAAATCTGTTTCATACAAAATCATAAAAATTTGTTAGCAATGAACACGCTTTTTTATTGCTAAACAATTTCAACTGCAGTGTTTTTCTATTTAGTTTCTTTTTTATTCCATGCAATGCTTGTACATGTTAAGTCTATATAATAATTTTTGGAAAAATATGTAATATTTTGGCTAAACTGACCATCTGTATGGGCAGATAAATTTTTTTGATTCATCATCGTAAATTTTGAAATCATGCAGATCTATCAAAATGATGTACCGGTAGCTAACAGATATTTTGTATACCATTAAGAAAGATGAATACTTGATGTCTTTTTAAGTAATTGTAAAAAAAAGTTTGTGACTTAAAATGAACAGTGTCACACAATTCACAGCACACAATGTAGAAATCAAATGGTGATACTGATATTTGAATGGCTGACATTTGGAGTTTTCTCCACAAAGTTGGGAATCCATCAGTTATGATTTATCTACTATCATCACAAGAATACATCGCTACTATTTAAATACTACACTGAACACAACACTGTGACAAAGGACAACTCCATGCAAACTCAGACAACACCAAATTCTACAAAAAGCACATCAGAACATATTGCTTCACATCAGAATGTTGTAACATGTGTGGTCTCTTCAAATTTAATTTTATTTAATTTACTAGCAGTATTCAAAAATAAAATTCAAGAAAAAAATTATTAATTTTGAATATGAAGTATTAATTTCTTGTCACTGAGATATAAAGTAAAACTAATACAAAATCAAAAATCTTATTTTTTAAAAATCACATGAATTTTGATAGATTTAAATGTAAGTAGATGAGTATAACTGTTAGAGTACAGGCACATTCTGATGTGATTTTTTGTTTTGGTTTCTAAGACCTGCCTGCTCTGCATTATTTGCAGCATTCCATTCTCTATTCCACACTTCAAGAGAAACCTAAACAAGATCATTCATAGAGAGAATATATACAAATGAAGAAAAGAATTTCATAGCCCATGAACAAGGTCATTAGCATTGATATTTGAAATGACATTCCAAACTTCAAGTGAAACTTGAATAAGCTCATTAATAGAAAGATTATATATGTGTTCAAACATGGGAAAAAAGTATTTCACAGTTAATGAACAAAGTCAACAGTATTACATGTATAAGTTATTGTAAAAAGATCATAATATGAAAAGGCATAGAGAGAGACTGCCACAGTTCTAGTTTATGGATATCTTTAAATTGAGTATGACACTTACTGTAACAATGATGTTCCTGAATGCCTTGTTATGAACACTGGTATTGATTTTCTATAAAGAAAAATTTCTTGTAAGATTACACTCTTTATCATCTAGTCCACTTATCTAAAAAAAATTCCATACATGAAATCAGCCAAGCGCAGAGCCTTTATTTTATGAAGATTGTGTTAAGGGGAACAACTCTTTCAATCATTAGTTTCAGAGTGTATATATATACCTTTTTCTTTTCTGGATTAGCTTTTAAAAATAAGGCATTTAAAAGGGCTAGAGCATTCTTCTGTAACTCTGGTCTACAAGAAAAAGAAATAAAAAAAAAAATTAAATTCATTGCAATAGTTCATGTAATTGCATTATAGGTATACTGGGTAAGATTAAATCATTTTACCTCCTCTAATAAGTTATCAGCAATATGTTTTCTGTGTTTGTAAAATAGAACGAAAAAAATCTCTTTTTTCCTTAATTACTTTTGATTACATTAACTTTATGCCCAGTAGATAAATATTTTCTTACTTACCCCCGGTAATTGAAAATAGAAATATATTTTCCAAAATTAATTCTAGCTTCTTGAGTATCACAAAAGAGTAGAAACTAATAAATCACAAGTTATGTTTATCTGCCTTAATGTCTACTGAAAGTTAAGTGGTAATCCTAATGCTTAACTTTTGTCTACCATAATTAACTAAGTGAAATGAAGTCTTTGCCTGCTCTAGTTTTGGACTTACTGCTGGAGATGTGACTATCTTAATTAACTGACTAAGCAGACTGAACTCTTTGCCCGCGCTAGTTTTGAACTTACTGCTGGAGATGAGGGTTTATTCTCTCTGGAGTCACTTGTGCCTCCACTTCTTTGTGCTTGTGTAAATTGGTACTGAAAAAAGATAGCCAGCAACTACATAATAAATGTTAATATGTGTCAACTAAATAATCAAATACAATGTACCATAATTTATTCTCCATTTGGTTTTGATATCAAAAAGTTGTGTCCATAAATACCAATATTCCCAAAGTGAATATATAATAACGTGAATCAGTTAAGACACTTACCTGTTCAGGATGACCGATTCTAAAATTTCTAAGGATGGCTGAATTATTTTAATTCCATGTTTCGGACTAGAAATGTAATCAGTGATCTGAAACAAAGAACAGATTATCTTCAAAAGCCACATTAAGTACAATATACTGCACATCAGACATGCAAGTTTGCACATCACAAGTGTACATGTTAAAATCGCTTTGCATTCAACATGAACAGGAACATGAATGATAAAAAAAAATAAATCATGAGCAGTTTGATAAAAGTTATAAACATAGTTACCTTCTTTGTGAACTCTGGTTCAATAGTATCCCATGATACAACATTGTGTTCCATCAGAGAAACAAATGACTTCAACAGCAAGGCCATAGGGTCTCCATGGCTGAAAATAAATCACAACTTATTTTAATATTTTTAACTTTCAAGGTTCATGAGAAGCATTTCTATATAGTTTTCAATTACGGCTAGGGTAAGAAGTTGGAGGAGGATGAATAAAGCTTACTATTTTGCTTCTCGTATGAACTGTTTGATCAGTTCATGTCCTTCGTTTGTAATGAACTCCATGGCAAATGTTATGTCTGAGGCCAGATTGCTCAACTTTTCCATGGCTGCCAATTTTTCCTCACCAGCACTTTTTCCATCTTTCAAGGTATCATAGATTTGTTTGGCCGTTCTAGCCTGTAAAAGAACATGTAGCACATGTATAAAATGATTAAAAACATAACCTCCGTCAATGGTTAATTTTTTTGGCGTTTTAAATACAGACAAATCTTGTTATCTCTAACTTTTAAGGATCCAAAATTAAACTCCATGATATCCAACAATTTGAGTTAACAGGAAATAACAAAAAACTTACAGAAAAATCGTTTGGGACTGCCAATTGACTTTTCACAGGTATTTGAGATATCCGTGTTTGAGATATTTAAGTTTAATTGTGTATAAAAAGATTCTATAATGCTATCTTATCAAATAGCTCCAATAAGCAAACTGATGATCAAAATCTCTTAGTCAGGGAACCAAGTAAATTTATTTACATTTTTTTTTTTGCTTTAGCAAAGAGTTATACTGAGGCCTGTTCAACAGAGCTAGTGCTTGTGAACACTTCTGTTGGAGGTATATGAAATTTTGGCGAGTGCTTGCAAGTGAAATGTTTGCTCTGTTGAACAGGACTCTGCTTTGACAGTTACCTCTTCAATTTTAGACTGTTTATCACAGAGCCATTAAGGTTTCATACACATTTTGTGCAATATTAATTATCAGCAATATCCAGTGATAGAAACTGATGAATTTACAAATCAAAGTCTCAAATCAAAGTCTTAAAATGACAGTAAATAAATATATTTTAAAAATTAATTTATATATATGCATGTATATTAAAAAATGTTATTTTAATTAGTAGACTTACTGGAGAAGAAGTCAAGACCAATACATCACCATTGCTGATATCCAAACGGTTCTGTAAAAGATCAAATACATTCATATTTTAACCATTCTTTAAAAAATTATTTAAGGTTTACATACACACGAAAAAACACAGTCTATATACATGTACTGCAATCAAAAGCAGATCAAATGTAAAAATCCATCAATAAAACAATTTTGTTTTTTCCAGGTAAAATACCTTTTTTTTCAATTTACAGTTCCTTAACTGCAAATAAACATGCATTGATGTAAAACACAATTCTCACCCTTTCTGTAATGTATATATTTAGCTGACGCTTGTCAAATTGTATGGCATATTCTTCTGGTTGAGTTATTCCCCATCTACCAAAAAAAAAAAAATTAATAAATAAATATGAAATATTGTAATTTCCTGTTAATTAAATCATGAAAGTTTTGACTTCTTAAAAAGCAGTACAAAATTTCTAAACAATAGTCTTTTAGAGAAGGTGCAACTTTTTACACAATGGACAATGATAAAATGAAGCTTTTTATATAAATATTACATAGAACTGTTCTTACTTTTCACAAATATCCTGGATGATGCCAGCCAATGGACGATTCTGTCGGGAATAGAGTACAGATTAATTAATATTAATTTCATTGGTACATGTATTTCATACATAATATTTGAATACTTGATTCAGTATAACATTGACTTAAGAGATAATGTAGTTCAAAATGAAAATTAAAGATAATTGAATTATGATATAATACTATACAATAAATGAAATACACACTGGTAAACATATAAATCCCTAGAACTTTGATGTAAAGGGTAATATCCAATGTGTGAAAAACAATCTTCATTTTACTATTTCCTCATACCTGCCTCCTATATGCATGCAAAAATCACTCTTCTCCTTAGGAGACTTTGTATGCAATTTTCTTAAATCTTGGGCTTCATGTTTCATTAAGGACCAAGTTAACAAACTGCCAGTGATAGTCTGACAATGATTGAAGGTTGATTGTGTAATTATTTACTCTTTACATGTAACAACTGCTTCCATTGAAGGAACTGGTCATTGACACAGAAAAAAAATAACTCTTGGGCTGACAGACACAAAATTGGTCTACCAATGTCAAAATTGGTCAAGTCAACAGCCAAAGAACAACTGACTGTCACCCAAAGAATCTTAGTTTTGCCTCAAAAACTATTTTCAATAATCTGACGAAATAAGAAGTAATCATAGTTATACACTTCTCAGTTCTAAATGCACATACAGTGGTGTACAGTTATCCAAACAGGGAAAAATACACTTTTTGCTTAATAATATTAAAAAACTACAATGTCAAAACCATCCTTGGGATGCTTTTTCTTTTCTTTTCTTTTTTGATAATGTCACAGTGTGTGACTGAGTAATCAAATACCTTTCAATATTTTTTTTTTATTTCTCACATAAATATATATGTATATTTTTGGGTGAAAAACTGCATGTAAATAAGCTGAATTGAATGTCAAAATAAAGCTTCATAAGCAGCTCATTCAAGCTCTATAGCATAAGTCAAAAGATTGTGCTGGTCCTGGTTTGACTGGTTTTGGTTTTGTACAAGTAAATTTAATTTCCTGAAGCCAAAGGCTTTCTAACATTTTCTTACAGTAATTTGTCATAAATTAACAAATATCTGAGCATCGCATTAACCTGATCGAGTTCTAAGAACAAAGCCTGCTGTCCTGGTTTGGTGATGGCCACTTTCTTTATGTTATCCAGCTGGTTTTTCGAAGATATTCGGACATTAAGTCCAGGAACTTTCTCCGACATTTTGGCACGTAACAGTAGGTGACTTCAAATAAACACTAACTTGGAAGACAATACAAAACTAAATCAAAGTTTGAACACATTTCAGCTTCCTTCTTTCACACTTCCCTGTTTAGGAAGTCATCCTTGTTTTTATTCCGATCCCGATGTTATTTATACCGATTTTACCTCCATGAACTGAAGAGCTGTCGTCGTGTGCAGGGCTTAGCAAGCTCGTGATTTGAGCAGATATTGTATCTGCCTTATTGATATGATTCCAACGATATGAATGGTGGCAGCTCACGTAAAGTTCGATGTATCTTAATCTGCAATTTCATCATAAACTTCAGGTAATTACAACTGATAAACTGTGAACATGGTGAAGTCAACTGGTCAAGGAATATTATTCTGACATCAGTCTGTCAGTTGCTGTGACTGACACGTTTTTGAAAAGCCGGTCAACCATGCATCATGTTTATATGTTACAGTGATATATTTATTTCCTTGATATAAATGAGTGTATGAAATATAGTTAACTTATCAAGAAATGTACATAGTGATGATGTCACTCAGTCACTGTCAAATGAAATTTAAGAGAGGTGTATTATGTATGTTTTCAAATGTATAACGTTATTATGGTTAAAGCACACGCCACAGGCACCTGAGCTGTTTCCTATATGGGTCATCCCCTACGTAATTTTACCACAAGGTACCTAACTCGATTTCAGACACCCGCTCCAAGCTTGTATTTTTAATATATCAATCATTAACCTACTTTAAATCATTTGGTTCGACAAACATTTTTTTTTCAAACTAATCATTTCAAATGTGTCTGTTTGAGGCTCTTTATTGTAAACCACTCAATTATTCTTCAAAAATTACCTTGATACGCACAATATAAGCTAGACTTTAGACGGAATACAGAACTTTCGTTTGGGTTTTAAATGTGGTATAACACCGGATACCTCATCATTCTCTGGATTTATCCTACATTTCAATCCCAAGTACAAATTTTGTATCCCATCTTAAGTCTATTGATAAAACCTTTTGAGGTAATTTTCGAGGAATAATAAATGTAGTTTACATTAATGAGTCTCTACCAAAAATGTTTGAAATGATAAATTTGACTAGAAAAATTTTGCCTGCATGAGTAGGTTAATGATTGATATACATATATTAATAAAATACGAGCTTGAAGGAGGGATGCCTGAAATAGGTATGTACCTTCAATTCTGGTAAAAATAAAAAGGGGTGCCCCTTATATGATTGAAACTAGTGCTTGTGCATTATAGGGCTATTCTTTAACAATATTTTTCAAGTTTAGACCCTCTTTCTACACAGAGACAGAACCAAAGTTTTTCCTGACATTCTGTTATGCGACAGTTATGATCATGCACTGTTCACATATTTGAATATTTTCAGCATTTTTGTAATCTGCACAATCCAACAAAAAACTCCACAAACATACAGTGATGTCTTAGAGCATCAGCAAAGCAACGAATATGGTGCACATTCAGGATCTACCAGCAAAGATGGACATTCAAATGGTCGTAAGTCATTACCAGGGGAGCACAGTTACACTGAGAACGATGGACTAGATATATTACAGCCTTATAAATACCACCATGGTCCTCGACATCGAACACACCGCCAAGTAAGAGAGTGCCAAGATGTTAAGTATGGAAATGTCACTCATTCCAAAATTCTGTCTCATGGATTTAATAAAAACCTAAGTCTTCCAATCACTGAAACCAGACATTTGATACATGTTATAAGACAATCTTACTATGTAAGACGAGATGTGCTAATGCATTTTTCTGTGATAAACAATCCATTCCAAACTGTATCTGTCCTTGAGCCAAAGATGGAGCATGGATGTAAAGAGGGAGAGGGAATAAGAGCCTCCGTACTGGAGTCAGCTAAGCAGGAGGATTGCATTGTAGCAATTAATGCGGGTTTCTTCAACACCACTAGTGGAGCATGCTTAGGTATCAATCTGTTGATCTCAATAAGTAAAGTATTAAAAGCATAATGATCCATCTTAAGTATATTTTCAAGATTATTTTTGAGAAATGTAAAGTCATGCGTTTACACATGAAAATCATTAGTATTTTGGCTTACAGTTACATTTATTCTCTCATGTACATGGAGAAATCAACCGATTTAAAAGCTACATTCTTTCAGCATGGAGAAGTCAGCTGAAACAATGTAGCTTTTAAATCGTCTGATTTCTCCATGTAGTACATAAAAAAAATAACAATGTTTTTATTTTCCATGCAGGAAATGTTGTCAGCAATGGGAGAATAGTGCAAGACTCTGGCGGAATACAGAATGCTCACTTTGGAATTACAAAGAGTGGACATCTCTACATAGGGTATGTAATGACATGCTGAGTTATTACTGGTAGTTGTTAAAATAAATATTGTCTTGCAAGCTAAAACTTGGTGTCTCTTGACTTTATTGGTAGTAGAAGTATAGGTGACAAATTTTTAAATGAAGAGCTTTGATTGCACAGTCCTTCATTATGAATGTATATGTATTGAGACAATACACATACATGAACAGGTACATGCATTTTAAGATTTTACCTGAGTACTTTATTGTGTATGGATATAGCCTTTAGTTGTATCCTGCTTTTGCAAAAGTGGAGGGACATTAAATTTTGTTCAGCAGTCAGTCATTCTGTCTGTCCAATTTTTTTTTTTATCTTGGACATAACTTTTGAATGAGAAGAAATAGGACTTTCATATTTCGTAAGTGTATTATCACTAAGACACTGAAAGAGGGGGGACCACAATTCTTTGAATTTGCTTGTTATAAGTTACGTCTCAGTGAGAAAAAAAAAACAATCAACTTTGTATGTATTTGTAGATATCTATCTGAGATTGATTTAATTACTGAGGATTTTCAACAGCTGGTGGGAGGTGTGCTGTGGTTGATTAGAGATGGCAAGTCCTATCTGGATGAGAGCCTTAAAATTGAGTGTTCAGACATGGAAGAAACAGGTAAAAATTACTCATCTTAAACTATAAAGGACCATTAAATACACACTTTATCCAGAAGCAGTATATTGTTATACAAATGCAAAAGTTCACTACTTTTAAATTTTTTTAAAGAAATTTTCCAGTATACAAGCCAACAAATAAATTAATTCACCAATGATTTTACCATAGATTTGAAATTAATAATGTTACAATAATGTTTTGCAGGCTTTATAAACATGATAGATGTGATTAACATTTCAGGCACTTTGGACTATTTTGCATCAGTAATGTCAGCTAGAACAATTGTTGGCCATGACAAAGAAGGGAGAGTTATATTTATGCAAGCAGATGGAAAAACTGGAGAAAATGGGTATGAATTTGTTATTTACCCACTGGAAGGCTGAAATCAAGAAAATATAGCAACTATAATTATACATTTCACTCCTTATAAAATGGTTTTAATATCTTGAAGACCTTATATTATGAATCTTATGTTGGCATGTTAGAAATATGCCTCATAATTGATATGTGCATGCTACAATGGTTGAAATATTCATGATGGATTAATGATCGCAGAAATTCTTAGATTGCCAACACATTGAACTTTTAACCAACATATTCCACTTTAACAGTACACTTAATTCATTGTGGAAAGTGAAACTGTTTATATAATAGTGTTGCATTATGCATGTACTATGCCTAAATAGTAGGCAGGGTTTGACACATGGTGCACGAGCCGGAGGCGAGTGCACTATGTGTCAAACCCTGCCTACTATTTAGGCATAGTACATGCATAATGCAACACTATTGTTACTATTATGCTGACTGTTGTAATTATTTATGCGGCAATCCATTTGACTTTTTCCTGAAAATATCGGTGCTAACACAGCGCACTTGCAAGAACTCATTCAAAATCTTCATGCTAAAATTGGTTGCATTTTTAGTTATTTTGGTTGCTAGTTTTTTTTCTAAATAAGTCGGGATTTTCTGTCCCAAAGCAACTCATCTTTATTTTCTGTTTTGATAGTAAGTCTTATTTGTTTGCAGACGTCGATTCTCATTGATAATTTTCTTTTACATCCTTCAATCAAGCGTCATATAAAAAAGCGTTTTAATGACCCTATGAAATCAGTTCATCTAACGATCTATATGTAATTAGTTTGAAACTTTGTTGTACACATTAATCTAAGGTTCCTTAGAATAATATAACTGTTTTCAAATAATATTTGTCTATTTTCTCCCTCTTGTGTCAATTGTATAAATTAAGATTATATATTTAATAAAATTCTACCAATCAGTGATCGTCTCTGTGGCGTAATCGATAAGGCATCGCACTGACAATCTCATGGTCGGGAGTTCGATCCCCGGTGTGTGCATTTGAAGAATTTTATTCAGTAAAGAAAGTCGTGCACTATTTCGGCATAGTATGTTTACGCTATATAAATCCTTAGACCACTATGCGAGAATATTAGGGTATGGGTTATATAGAGACAAACTGACAGGAAGCATAATAATATTTTATATCATTTTGTAGCTTAGACCTGAGAGAATTTATTGACGTGATGCTAGAGTATGGTATTGTCAATGCAATCAACTTGGATGGAGGGGGTTCTGCAACATACACTGTGAATGGAACTCTTGTAAACTACCCATCAGACCAGTGGTATGCAGATTAATATTTAGCTATTATATTTTTATCACTTTCTACTTCAATGTAAAGAAGATTAATTTTTTATATTAAAAGCAGCTAAAGAACAGGGCATTTGTAATTGATATTAATATCTCTGAAAATAAATGCATATAATCAAGTTTTTAAACATAGGAGAAAGGAATGTATTTTGAAGCGCAAGGGTTTGTTCTGTAACAGTTATTGATAAAGATATACAATCATTGCAGCATGGACGACAAGAAATTCAACTGTGCTAGAAATGTGTCCACTGTTCTTTGTGCTCATCGACCAAGATGTCCAGAGGTCAACTGCTCAGGTCATGGAGCATGTGTATTAGGGACTTGCCACTGTGATAAATACTGGACAGGAAGTAAATGTGATCAGTTGTTTTGTTCAAGAAACTGTAGTGGGCATGGAAAATGCACGAAAGGTATGAAAATTATTTTTTTCAGAATTCATGAGGACGTTAACTACAATACGTCATGAAAGTAAATAATGAATAATATTATTATATATATATCTCAAGGTATTTATGATAAATGTGGATTTTCTCTATAATTTTGCAAGCATACTACTCAATTCATACAGTACACATAATTATATAACATTACTACAATTTTTTAGATGGTTGTTCCTGCGATGCTGGTTGGCGTGGTGACACCTGTAACAACACCTGCCCACCTGGACAATATGGTGTCGGTTGCGAGTTCAGGTGTACCTGTCTGAATGGTGCTGAGTGTGACAGTGTGAGTGGAGCATGTCACTGTCATTCTGGTTATACAGGGACCTTCTGTCAGGACGGTAAGAATTATATAGTCTACATTATTATGTACGCAATATAACATATATTTAGATTTTGGTCATTGGTTAAATATCAAACCAAAGGTTAAGGCATTTATGGTACCTTTCGTAATAAAGTGATGTTATTACTCAATTATAATGTTAATATAAAAATCTCTTTTCACTATAATTGAATGATACTTACAGATTTAGAGGTCATGAAAGATTAATTTTAAAATTATTTTTTCCGTGAATGTTCATATTGAATACAATACTTTACTTGCTCATTTGTCAAGGATTAAAGATCAATATATTGTAAGGGTATTGAGCCCTCTGAGCTTTGAATTTTGCATATTTCACAGGAGGTATTTGTTATAATTGGTGACAGTGCGGTTATTTTCATCCTTAATTCTTAAAATGAATTGAAGCAAATTCTGAACACCTGAGTAATTTTATTTAGTGTGTCCCTATGGTTACCATGGCGACTCTTGTAAGGACCAGTGTCTATGTGACGATGGCTGTCCTTGTCATCCAATCACAGGAAGCTGTAACTTCTCCAAATTAAATACCGACATTCAGAAAGGTATCATCTCACAGGGAATTCTAGAGATAACTTAATCAGAATACAACAATTTGAATACTTCCAAAAGATTAAAGTATCATATCACACAGAATATAGTCCTTGTTAATGCTAACTTTATTAATAGATTGATTAAATACTACTGGATTGAATTAGGAGAATTGAATGTTAACTGACAAGGGATGGGAATTAAACTTGTTCAATGTGTGTACCAGCCCAAGTGTAAATTTACATTGCTATGAAATTTAATTTTACAGCTAGTGTGTGTTTTTCTCAGAAGAAAATCAAAGAAGAGCATCTAGTCCCAGACCAGTCCAGTGTTTACAGGTTTCAATTTTTGTCCTCATCAATTGATTCATGAAAAATAAATCTTAATCAATACATGTAATACAATTAGTACTTAATCCAGTGATTACCAAACATTTCTAATTCTATATGCTTAACATTTACTGCAAATCTTCCTAATTTTTAAATATTATTTATCTAAATGTGCCAGCATTCTTTAAAACTTTTCCTCTGTTTCAGATCCTGTCTACTAGCTTTAATTATAATCAGCGTCTTGGCAGTTATCAGTTTGTTGATAAATATAGTTTTAGCATACAAAGTGTACACAAAGAAAAAACACAAAAAACCGCGGCACAAGAAGGCAGTGTTAGCGAAGTCCAAACAGCTGTACAGGTTTCCGAGCTCCGACACGGATGGAGATCTCTCATCCCTCAGTGATTGTCCCATGGAACAAACCAGCTTTATCAAGAAACAGAAAGGATACTCATAAAGTTTATATAAATATAATTTAATTAATACATGTCTTCCTTGAATGCAATACATGTGATTGTACCAGAAATTAGCATCAGATTAGAGTGATCGATGGTTGATAAACAGTCAATTTTTTTTCCAACTGAAAATTAATACAAAAAGTTGTATTTAGTTATTACATACTAGATTACTGGAAGGACACAATAGGACATTGAAATATGTACTAGGTAGTAGTAAGGCAGAAAAAATCCTTCCTTCAAGAACAAAAATATGTATTCCCATATTATGTAGACTTGTATTATACTGGCTCCTGCATGGGGCTAGGGTGGGGCAACAATAAATAAATCTGACAATCAGAATAAGGAGATTTATTTTTGTCTGGAAGAGATTGTAGTCACATGTGAGTGTCGTGGTCCATGATACCTTTTATTTAAATCTTAAACTCTGTGTAAATTTTAATAGTATAAACTATCTTTTAGCATTTTTTTATTACATGTATGGTCAATGTTATTGACTTGATATCGCACGGATTTTTCTGTTGTATTCAAAATTCTTTGTAAAAATCTTTCTCAGTTAAGAGTAAATTTTTGGAAACTTGGGAAGCCTGTGTGAGATAAGAAAGGGGAGCTCAAGTTTATAAACAATGCTATTTTGATATCTGAAAAATAGTTTTATTAAGATTTTTCACTAGATCGAGTAATCGGTGATTCATGTGTATTTATTCTTAGACTATAGTGCTTCCTTCACAGTACTGTACATATACTGACTTCTCAGTATCAGGATTTTTTAGGTGACTTGAAAATTACCATGGGTATTTTGGGGATCATTTGGGATGGTATTTTTTAAGTTAGTCTGAATTAGATGCAATATACTAGTAACGGTATTAACAATTTTGTATGTTACGTACTATATGGTTTATTTGATTTATCAAATTTGGACAGACAAGTATTTACTATCTGAATACACACGCACATAAATCTGCTTGTGTCTCTCATGGTGGTAAAATGTCTAATCTAATGCTGACATTTTCTATTCATGTGTTTTTTTAAACTTTTCTATGATGGTACTAATTCATTTACTTTAAGATTTGAACAATCATGCAAGTTTTTTTTTGTTTTGTCTTAATAAAGACAAGTATTGTGCTTTGTTACATGATAAAATGTCTGTTATAATTAATCTATGTTGCCTGTTAAACTATAATCAATATTTCAAATCAGTTCCCTATTAGTTTCGATCTCATTTGGTAACTGTATATGATTCCATTCAAAATTTTTGAATTTCTCTTGTAAAATGCTGTAATAGGAATGGAATAACCTTCTCACTATAATTATAAAAAAATGTTGAAATCATGACCCCTGGGAAGGGTGGGACCACAATGTCACATTAAATGATCAAAGTTTTACATCAGAATATGTATACATTTCCGAATAATTTTCCATAAGATTCTTTGCAAATAGGGAGAATGTTCATTTTGTCATGAACTACCATGGGTGAGCATGAACATCTCCATTGTTACATCATTATGCCGCACTTGATGTCAATACTATAGTGCAAACTATTTTGCTTTAAAAATGACAGTTGAATGGGAAACATTTTGTGGCAAATCATAAGAAAAATAATGTAAATGAAATGAAGAAAAATAATGTAAATGAATTAAATTTTTGAAGATTCATGAGGTAAATGAACTACAACACTTCACTCTGACATATTTATCATGAAGCGTGCAATGCTGGCTTGAAGCATCGTAGTTCATAACCTCATGAATCATTAAAAAGTAAATTCATTTATTTCATAAATATACAAAAAAAAATTAAATCTCTCTTTCAATGACAGCTAGAGCACGATTAGAAACATAGATGTGGAAGTATCTTAGGTAGTGTCTCCATAATTGTTCAAATCATGACCTGGGGATAGAATGTGGCAGGAAAAGGTCATGAAAGTATATGAGGAAAGATACTGGGTTGCTTTCAGTAACTTTTTCACAACTGGTCAAGACATGATGAAACAAGTTGGAAATATTTTAAAGTTAGCATTTCATGAATAATTCGAAGTTCAAACATTTTAGCAAAGTTGGACAAAGACAAATAATAGCAAGTTCAAACAAAGTCCGCAAGTGCAATCAATATTTCAAAGATTTAACAAGCTCAATGAAATTTTAATTAAATGGGTCGGAAATATGAAAACATAAGTTATGCATTAAAAAGTAATAAAGAAATAATATAATAATATGAAACAAAATTAATTTAGTTAAATAAAAGATTCAAAATTTACAAATTAATATTTCAATATGTTGCAAGTAAGAGTAATTTATGGTTTTGTTTTTTTCCTTCAACTTAGTTTGAACTTTGCTAAAGATAACTATTTAAATACAATATATTTTGTAAAATTAGATCTGTGTAACTGGTGAATTAATTTATTAAATCTTATTTACTTTAAATTGAAAATATGCAGATGCTGTCAGAGATCCCCCTATTCTTTTAGTAAACAAAGTCACCTACATATGGTTCTAGTCATTGACAGGTCAATTCTATATAGTTCTTACTTTCTCTTTTACAAACAACATTTAAGGATATTTATTTTTTTAAACATATCTATATAGCATACATGCTATCTTTTCTATACATATAAATTACAAACTGCATTACTATTTTTTGTTAAAATTGACGCAGTGGTCTACTGACACACTGAAATATCTAGGCTAACTACACTTACAATGTACTACATGTACAGTGTGATAGCTTATACAAAGCAGCTGTCTGGTAATTACAAAACCAACATTATATGAGTAAATAGATATCAAATTTCCTATTATATAATGGATTGTGTAATTTTCCACTTTAAGCTCTTTAAATTAAAATAAAAAATCTGACCTAGTTTGCCTGAAGTGAATGAACTTTTCATGTAATTTTCTTTTTTTTTAATTATTCAATCATATAAATAAAACTGTCCAATTCCAAAGTGAAAGTCTTCTGTATTACTGGTATTTTTAGTACAATTTAACCCAAAAAAGAGTTTTCTTACTGTGAAAATACTAGTAGCATGAAAAAGAAAACTTCGAATTTGAAATACCCAGGAAATACATGTACATTTTGCATAATGGGTGCAAGACTTTATTTTCCTTTCACACAAATGTGCACACCCGAAGCTCATCTTTCTGTGTGTGGGTGTGTACGTGTGTGTGTGTGTGGGAGGGGGGGGGGTGAAAGTGGAATTGGAAAGATTATAGAGTAGGCCTCCTCCATAGATAGCTTTCCTGCCGGAATCTGTACTTTAGAGAAAGAATTCCACAATAGATCAAGCTTTCTCGCCGAAATCTGAATATTCTCTAGAATTTCAATCATAAATAACTTTCCCGCCAGAATATGTATACCCCAGAGTAAGATTTCCCCCATAGGTATAGCTTTCCAGGTGGAATCTCTGTATTCTAGAGTAGGATTCCCCCATAAATAGCTTTCCGACCGGAATGTGTATTCTAAAGTAGGATTCCCTCATAGAACGCTTTCTCACCGGAAACCATACATAGCTTTCCAGCCAGAACCTGTATGTACTCTAGAGTAGGATTTCCACCATAGATATAGCTTTCCAGGCGGACCATGTGCTCTAGAGTAGGATTACCCGATAGTTAGCTTCTCCGCCGGACTCTGTACTCTAGGGAAGTATTTTCCGATAGATGTTGCTTTCTTGCCGATATATATACTCTTGAGTAGGGTTTCCCCCATAAATATAGCTTTTCCGCCGGAATCAGTACTCTAGAGAAGGATTTCCCCAATAGATCAAGCTTTCCCGCTGGAGTCTTCACTCTAGAGTATCTAATTTCAATAGATAGCTTTCCAGTTAGAATCTGTACTCAAGAGAAGGATTTCCCCATACATATGGCTTTCCTGCCGAAATATTTACTCTGGAGTAGGATTTCCTACTTTTGTACGCTTAATAGGATATCCCCAGAGATATGGTTTTCCCGCCAGAATCAGTACTCCAGAGAAAGATTTCCCCAATAGATCAAGATTTCCCGCCGGAATCTGTACTCTAGAGTAGGGCATCTCCAAAGATAGCTTTTCCGCCCAAATCTGGGTATTCTACAGTAAGACTTCCAACATAGATGTAGCTTTTCAGGCAGAATCTGTACTCTAATGTACGATTACCCCATAGTTAGCTTTCCCGCCCGACTTTGTACTCTAGAGTATGAATTCCCCATAGAAAGCTAAATTCCCGGCGGAATCTGTCGTCCAGAGTAGGAACTCCACATAGAAAGCTTAATTCCCGGTGGAATATGTAGTCTAGAATAGGATTCCCCCATAAATAGCTTTCCCGCCGGAATCTGTACTCTAGATAAGGATTTCCCGATAGATATGATTTTCTTGCCGAAATTTTTTTCTCTGGATGATTGTTTCCTTCATAGAAATAGATTTCCCGCCATAATCAATACTCTAGAGTAGGATTCCCCAATAGAAAGCTTTCCTGCTGGAACCAGTACCCTTGAGGAGGATCCGCCCTACATAATTTTCCCATCGGAATCTGCTTTCTAGAAGAGGAGTCGGAATCCTTACTGTAGAGAAGGATTTAAAGTAGTTAAAGCTTTCCCACCGGAATCTGTACTCTAGAGTATGATATCTCAATAGATAGCTTTCCAGACAGAACCTGGATTCCAGAGTAGCATTCCCCCATATATCGATTTTCAGCCGAAATATGAACTCTAGTGTAGGATATCCCCACAGACAGCTTTCACACCGGAATCTCTACTCTAGAGAAGGAATTCCCTATAGATATGGCTTAAATGTCAGAATCTGTGCAATACAGTAGGATATCCCCTAGATATGGCTTTCTCGCATAAATCAGTAATCTAGAATAGGACTCCCTTAGATAATTTTCCCACAGGAATCTGTTTTCTGAAGTAGGATTCCTCCATAGATAGCTTTCCCGCGGAAATCTGTACTCTAGAGGAGAAAATCCCTTTATATTTGGCTTAACTGCCAAAATCTTTACTCTGGAGAAGGATTTCCCCATAGATATAGCTTTTTCGCCTTAATCTGTACTCTAAAGTAGGATATCTTCATAGATATAGCTTTCCCGCCAGAATCAGTACTCTAAAGAAGAATTTCCCCAATAGATCAATAGAGTATATCACCATAGATATAGCTTTCTCGCCAGAACCTGTATGTACTCAGAGTACGATTTCCACCATAGATATAGTTTTTCAGGCGGAATATGATACCCAAAAAATAGCTTTTCCGCCGGAATCTGTACTCACGTGAAGGATCCCTACAAAGATAAAGCTTTTCTGCCGGAATCTGTGCAGTAGAGAAGGATTTCCACAATAGATCAAGCTTTCTCGCGGGAGCTGTACTCTAGAGTAGGAATCCCCCATAGATATCTTTCCAAACGGAGTCTTTACTCTAGAGTAGGAATTCCCCACAAATAGCTTTTCCGCCTGTCTGTACTCTAGAGAAGTATTTCCCAATAGACATGTATTTTTCTGCCGAAGTCTTTACTCTGGATTAGAATTTCTTCCATAGATATAGCTTTCCCGCCGGAATCTGTACTCTACAGTAGAAACCCCCTATATACGTTTGCCACCAGATACCTTTCCCGCCGAAGTCTGTTCTTTAGAGTAAGACCCCCCCCCATAGATAGCTCTCCCACCGGGCTCTCTATTCACGAGAAGGATTTCCTCCATAGATACATCTTTCCCGCTGAAATCTGTATTCTAGAGAAAGATATCTCTATAGATAAAGCTTTCCCTCTGGATTCCGTACTCTATAGTACATGTAATTTCAATAGTTAGCTTTCCAGGTGGAATACGTATTCTACAGTAGGATTTCCCCATAGATATAACTTTCCCGCCAGAATCTGTACTCTGAAGTAGGATATCCCCATAGATATGGTTTACCCGCCAGATTCGGTACTATAGAGAAGGATTTTCCCAATTGATCAATATTTCCCGCCGAAATCGGTACTCTAGAGAAGGATATCTGCATAGAAAGCTTTCCAGCAAGAATCTGTATACTTTAGAGTAAGATTTCCACCACAGGTATAGCATTTCAGGCAGAATCTGTATAGAATACGATTACCACATAGTTAGCTTTCCAGCCCGAATCTGTCCTCCAGAGTAGGATTTCCCCATAGAAAGTTAAATTCCCGGAGGAATCTGTACCCTAACATAGGATGTCCCCATAAATAGCTTTCCCTCCGGAATCTGTACTCTAGAGAAGGATTACCCAAATACATCAAGTTTTCCCGCCGGAATCTATACTTCAGAGAAGGATTTCCACCATATATAAAACTTTCCGGCCGGAATCCGTGCTGTATTATAGGGTATCTTAATGGATAATTCTTTTCCGCTGGAATCTGTACTCTAGAGTAGGATTCCGAAAAATGTAACTTACCACAATAGATATAGCTTTCGAGGCAAAATTTGTAGTCTAGAGTATGTTCCCAAAAATTTGTTTCCCCGCCAGAATCTATGGTCTAGAGTAGGATTCCCCCATAGATCGCTTTCCTGTCGGAAACCATAGATAGCTTTCCAGCAAAAATCTGTAAACTCTAGAGTAGGATTTTCACCATAGACATAGCTAAATTACAGGCGGAATCTGTGCTTTAGAGTAGGGTTTCTCCATAGATATCAAAATTTCCCCCGGAATCTGTACTCTAGAGAAGGATTTCCCCACAGATGAAGCTTTTTGGCTGGAATTTGTTCTCTAGATTAGGATATCCTCTATAGATTAAGCTTTCCTACTCTAATATGTACTCTATACATGTAGAATGATATCTCAATAGATAGCTTTCCAGCAAAAAAATATCGCTTACTCGCAAGAATCAGTACTGTAGAGTATGTTTGCCCGCTGGAATCTGTTTTATAGAGTAGGATTCCCCCATGGATAGCTTTCCAGCCGGACTCTTTACTTTAAAGAAAGATTCCCCCATAGATAAAGCTTTCCGGCCGGAATCTGTATTCTAGAAATTGGATTCCCTATAGATATTGCTTAACTGCCGAGTTCTATACTCTGGAGTAGGATTTTTTCCCATAGGTATAACTTTCCTGCCAGAAACTCTACTCTAGAGTAAGATTCCAAAAAAGATGAAGCTTACCCGCCAAAATCAGTACTCAGTAATCAGAGTATGATTCCCATGGATAGCTTTTCCGCCGTAATCACTTTTATAGAATAGGATTTCCCCATAGATAGCTTTCCCGCCGGAATCTGTACCCTAGAGAAGGATCTCCCCCATAGATAAATCTCTGCGGCCGGAATTTGTACTTTCGAGTAGGATATTTACATAGAGTAAGCTTTTTCATCGGAATATGTTCTCTAGAGTAGGATTCCTAAAAAGATATAGCTTACCCGTAAGAATCAGTACTGTAGAGTATGTTCCCCAAATATAGTTTGCCCGCTGGAATCTGTTTTATAGAGTAGGATTCCCCCATAGATAGCTTTCCAGCCGGACTCTTTACTCTTAAGAAGAATTCCCCCATAGATAAAGCTTTCCCACAGAGAAGGATTTCCCAATAGATATTGCTTTCCTGTCGAACTCTTTACTATGGAGTAGGATTTTTCCCATGGACATAACTATCCCGCTGGAATCTGTACTCTAGAGTAGGATTTTAAAATATAAAGCTTACCCATCACATTCGTAGGATTTCCCCATAGATAACTTTCCCGCCATCGTCGCAAACCACGGCCAAAATGTAGTGTACGATCCTCTCCAAAATATTGACCAATGCTAGTAAAGCATAGTCGGATGGTGAACTTTATTGCGACCTTTCAATATCCAATCGCAGTTTGCGAAATATTCCTTGTATTCTGATGATTTCCATTGCTGCGATGGAAACAAAACTTCCCACTGACTGAATATGACGTCACAATAGAGAAGCTTAAATATTCAAGATAACGACACTTTTTATGACCAAGCAGCCACGGGTAGGAGAGAGCTTTATGCGTACTAGAGACCTGGCTTGAGACGATGCTTTCCCGCCGGAATTTGTACTTTGAAGAAGGATTTCCTTCATAGATAAAGCTTTCCGACCGGAATCTGTACTCTAGAATAGGATATTTCCAAAGATAAAGCCTTCCCGGTGGAGTCTGTACTTTGTAGTAGAATATCTCAAGATAGCTATCCGATGGGAATCTGTATTCCATAGTACGATTTCCACCAAATATATCTCTTTCCCGCCGGAATCTATACTCTAGAGAAGGATTTCCGCATAGATATAGCTATCCCACCGGAATCTGTACCCCAGGGTACGATTTCCACCAAAGATATCTCTTTCCAGGTGGAATCTGTACTCTAGAGCAGGATATCCCCATAGATATAGCTTACATGCCAGAATCAGTACACTAGATTAAGATCCCCCTAGATAACCTTCCTACCGTTTCCTAGAGTAACATTCCCCAAAACATAGCTTCCCCGCCGGTATCTGTACTCTAGAGAAGGAATGCCCAATAGATGGCTTAACTGCCGAAATCTTTACTCTGGAGTATGATTTCCTCTCTAGATATGGCTTTCCTGCCAGAATCAGTACTCTAGAGAAGGATTTCCTCAATAGATTAAGCTTTCCCGCTGGAATCTGCACTCTAGATTAGGATATTTCGATAGATAGTTATCCCACCAGAATCTCTATCATATAGAGCTGGAATCTGTACTCTAGAGAAGGATTTCCGCCATTGATAAAGCTTTGTCGCCGGAATCTGTACTCTAAAGTAGGAGATATCTTAAAATAAATAGTATTTCTGCCTACTCAAAAATAGGAATAGGCTTTTTAAACCCGGGCGTTTTACGGAAGAAAATGCAGCTTAAACAATCTGTCTTTTCCTTAAACTTCAATGAGCCAATAAAAGAATTGACTCGGTTAATATAAGTAAATATTCTTAATCACAAAAGGGTCCAGTCTCGTATTCCACCATATTTCATGTTAAAGACTTCACCTTGTATTTCCTACAAATTTACATCGACCATTGCTTCCAAACTTTTCAATAACAAAAAATTTACATGGCCTGGATACCGAGTATCCGAAACATAATCCTCTATCGTGTTCATGTTCTTCTTCGCCCTATAACTATAGTCCTGCTGGACGTATTATTACAGGTGACGTAAATATAGTTAATAATGAGGACCTTAGATCAATTTTTTTTAAAGGTCCTAAATATAGGGAACCCCGATCCTTCAATTGGCGTCGGAATTTCATAAATATTATGGATTCTGTTGAAAATTACGCCAGGCGATGGTCAAGATATGAAAAAGAAGACATTGACACCTGTCAGAGTGGATTAAATGTATCAGATCCATGTTAAACTCGCGTATTTAAAGATTGAGGGGCAAAATGAAAACCATCTATCCTACTGTGTTCAATAATCTAGAAGTGAAAAAAGAATTAGATAGCTTACGTGATCAGTACGTTCTGGTTCATGCCGACAAAGCAGGCAACAACTTTGTCTTCGTTTGTAAGGCTCATTATATAAATTGTATTTTAGAAGATCTTGGATTTAATTCTACAAGTGGCAATCCTACTTATACTCATACTTTCCTTTCTAAGGAAGAAATTCTTCAAAACCATATGTCAGTTTTAAATATTTTTAATATTCCACAGAACCAAAATGAATTTGAACTAGTGCTAATTGTAACGGGGACCGTTACAGATGTTCCCCAAACGCTCCCCAACTCCCTTTTGGTGCCATATTCCCTGTAAGCTTCTTTAATTAAGACAAACTCTATGCATTTGAGATTTTAACAACGTTTACCCAGAAGTGTACCAAGTTCATTCAGATTTTAGCATTGCACGCGTGCGCGTGTGAATGCATGTGCGTAATGACCATATCATCTTGTCTACAAAATCTATATATTTTAATATACTAAATATTAAAGTATTTTATCCAAAAGTATTAAAAAAAATACTCATTCAAGTGTATTTTGGATTTTACTCATTTCACGTGCACGCACGTGCATACATGAGCATGGTGACCATACCTTCTTGTAGAAGTCCATTACATCTACATGTATCTTTGTTCTAAATCCCACCCCGTTTGGTTGAACACCAAGGGAGTTATAGCTGTTTAAAGTTTCAGCCAATGAGATTAGAGCACACGTACACGCACGTGTATGCATGTGCATGGTGACCATACCTTCTTGTAGAGGTCCATTATATCTATCTATGTTCCGAATCCCATCCTGTTTGGTTGAAAATCAAGAGAGTTATAGCTATTTAAAGTTTAAGCCAATCAGATTGCAACGCACGTGCATGCACGTGTTTTCATGATAATTGCTATACATCATGTTGTAGGATATTATAATGTATGGCTATGTTCAAAATTTCAAAGGATTTTGTCAAAAAACAAGAAAGATATTGAGACTTTAGTTTCAGCCAATCAGAGCGAAGTGCACGTGCATGCGCGTGAGATCTTGCTATTTTGACCATGTCATATTGTCTATGCTACTAATATATCCTTATATTTTGAGTTTCAAAGCATTTCATCAAAAATGTTAAAAGTTACGCCTATATCAAATAAATCGGTCATTTCACGTGTTGCACGTGCACGCTCTTGCAAGCACGTGCGCGCAAAATGACCTTCGTTCCGCAAATCTACATAACATGCCTACTGACCCTAAAAAGGTTTTACCTAAGTCGGATGTGTAGTTTACAAGATCACTCCCGGACAAAAAAGTACCCAGGAAGAAGAAAAATAATAATAACTAGAGCCGAGCTCGTTGCAAAGCAACGAGTAGGTCTTCCGTCCTGTTTGACCGGAAGTAACTTTAATTTTGAAAAAAAAAAGAGTAATGAAGTCCAAAAATTGTTTAACCCTCCAAATCTATGTTAATTATTGCTAAATTAAGCTATTTTTTGCTACTTCCGGTGTGACCGGAAGTGACGACAATGGACGGGAAGTTAATTTTTATGCTTCCAGTGACATATGTTACCCTAAAACTTGTCAAGAACGGCAAAAATGTGCATTTTTGGACTACTTCCGGTTTGACCGGAAGTGACGTTGCCGGACGTATTTTGACGACGCCAATGAATTGAACTTGACATTTTGAACAACTTTGCTCCTTTGATGTATTACAAATTCTTAATACTTTTTGAGATATAAATGAAAATCTTTCGGCCCCTTTAGGTCCTTAATTTTAGGGGCCAGCCCTTTTTTTAAGATATCATTTGAAAGATCTTTGGATTCTACACTTCTTTTGTTCTATATGTTTCAACAAAATATTTCCAGGTAAATAGATATCATAGAAAAAGTGTCCAAAATTTTGAAATTTGTGATAGGACTTTTTTCGGGCCATAGCGAGCGCCGACGTGCGGCACTTCCGGTAAAAATAAAATACATTCCGCAAATCTACAGACATAGGTCTACCAGACCTGAAAGTATCACGTGTCTATCAAAAGCCGTTTAGGAGAAATCGTGCGGACAAACCGACCCTCAAAAAACCATTAAAGTGCTGATAACTCCGGACCGGAAGTGACGTCATTAAAACAAAAAAAAACGCATAAGGTTCAAGTGATGTTACATAAGTCCTGAAAGTTTCATGGAAATCCATCGAGCCGTTTTTGAGAAATCGCGTGCACAAAATCGGTAAGAAAAAAAAACAATAACTAGAGCAAAGCTCGTTGCAAAGCAACGAGTAGGTCTTCCGTCGTGTTTGACCGGAAGTAGCTTTCATTTTCGACAAAAATGAGAAATAACGCCTAGAAATGGTTTGAATCCTCTAAAGCTATGTTAATTAATGCAAAAATAAGCAATTTTTGCTACTTCCGGTTTAACCGGAAGTGACGATGACGGACGGAAAATTAATTTTTATGAGACATATGTTACCAAAAAACTTGAAAAGAACAGCAAAAATACCCGTTTTTGACTACTTCCGGTTTGGCCGGAAGTGACGACGCCGGGCGTATTTTGACGACTCGGATAGATTAAGCTTGTCATTTTGAACAACTTTGCTTCTTTGAAGTATTACAAATTCTCAATACTTTTCGAGATATCAAGTAAAAATTTTTGGCCCCTCTAGATCCCTAATTTTAGGGGTCAGCCCTTTTTTTGAGATATCATTTGAAAGATCTTAGAATTCTTCACAATTTTTGTTCTTTATGTTTTAACAAAATATTTACAAGTAAAAAGATATAATGGAAAAAGTGTAAAAAATTTTGAAACGCTAAATATGGCTTTTTTCAGACCATACCGAGCGTTAACGTGCAGTACTTCCGGTGAAAGTTAACAACACAATGCAAATCTACATTTGTTGCTCTATCTTCCAGACAAGGTTTCATCTTCCTGTGATGAGCGATTTTTAAGAAGAGCGACGGACAAAATGACCCTTAAAAATCACAAAATTGCGAAAATTTTCGAACCGGAAGTGACGTCATCAAAATGAAAAAAAAAGCATCAAGTTTTTAATATGTTCTATCAGACCTGAAAGATTCATAAAAATCTAACGAGCCGTTTTCGAGAAATCACGTGCACAAAATCGGAGAGAAAAAAAATAATAAGAAAAACAGTGGAAAAGAAACAAACGAATAACAAGAAGGTCTTCCGCTGAAGACGGAAGACCTTAATAACTAGATGCGTTCTTGTTGCTAAGGCAACAAGCAGGTCTTCCGCCCGACTTTTCGTTAGAAATCTCTGCTCCGACAGGCCATTAAATAAATTTCAGAATGTATTTTTATCGTTTACTTTCATTGACAGCAGTCTCTCAACATAGATCGTGATTATTACAGTTATTCCACAAAATATCTCAAAATATAGCTTTTAAAAATCGACAAAATCTTCCATACATTATAAAAAAGAAAGAAAAGTCATATGCAACTGAAAAAAGACAGAAACAAAGAAAAAATTTTGCAACGCCCCCAGCGGGATTCGAACCCCCGACAGTGAGACAAAGTTTGGATCGGTTATATCTTTGCAACAAATGCACGCATGAAAATGTTGAAAACATATTTAGAGTTCTTAAAAGATACTCTATCAACCCTGTGATTTCCAAAGAAAAATAGTGAAAAACAAAAAAGTTGAAAAATTAGACTTTTAGAATTCACTTCCGTTTGCGACCGGAAGTCAGAACGACGAAAAATGAAGGTCGATCAACACATCTACATTCGATGTTCTATCACGTCCGTAAGTTTCAGTTTTATATCTGTTACTGTTCTCGAGAATTTTTTGCGACAAAATTCCATTTAAAAAATACAATTTTCCCCAAAAATCGCGAACGGAAAAAAATTTCAAAAAAGTGAGGGACACCCCTGGAGATATTGACAATATGCATCATTCCTGAAAAAATCGTTGAAATTCGTCCACGCACAGCTGAGATATGACCTGTACTATGAAAAGTGGAATAATAATAATAATAGAAAACAGAAGAAAAACAATAAGGTCTTCCGAAGGAAGTCGGAAGACCTTAATAAGAAACAGAGTAAAAACAATATGTTCCCCAACTTCGTTTGGGGAACATAACTACCCAATGTATTGGATTCCGAAACTTTATAAAAATCCTTACAAACAAATATATATTTCGTTACTCCTCACTAAGATATTGACACTGGAGAAGGAACACCTTCAAGAGTACTGTGCAACAATATATTCAAAAAGTGGTGTGAATCAGATGTGGATACTCAAGAATTCTAAAGAACTTTTGGACAATTTGAAATCACAAGATTTTACCAAAATCAACAGCTTAAAAACTTACGACTTTTCAACTTTGTACACAATCATTCCCCACGATAAATTAAAATCCAGGCTTTTTGATATCATTGACAGCTGCTTCTTCAATAAAATGAAACTCGTAAATTTACTTACCTGGTCATTGGTCATTAGCAAAATTATTTTGTTAAAACACATTCCGATTGCACATACAAGTACGCTGAAGTTGACATCAAAAAGATGCTTGAGTTTCTGATTGACAATATCTATGTGTTTTTTTTTGAGACCATGTATTCCAACAATCTATTGGAATTCCCATGGGTACCAACTGCGCTCCGTAATTAGCAGACCTATTTTTTATATTCATATGAAGCAGAATTTATTCAAAATCTTATGCGTGAAAAGAAGAAAACACTTGCTGTGGCCTTCAACTCGACATTTAGATATATCGACAACGTATTGTCAATTAACATTGGAAATTTCCATTCCTACATCGATACGATATATCCTGGTGAGTTTGAGATAAAAGATACCACAGAGTCTGACACATCTAGCTGTTTCATACTTGGATATTTTACTTGAAAAAAGACGTTAATGGTAATCTAATAACCACGCTATATGATAAACGTGATGACTTTAACTTTTCTATCGTCAACTTCCCTTACTTATGTAGCAATATACCTTCATCACCTGCATACGGTGTGTATATATCTCAGATTCTATACGCAAGAGCATGCTCTACGTGTGAACAATTTTTAAAACGAGGTAAATTATTGACAAACAAGTTGATGAAACAAGAATATAAGCAGTCTCGTTTAAAGTCATCATTTCGTAAGTTCTATGGTAGATACAATGACCTTGTCAGCAAATACAATTTATCATTAAGTCAAATGCTGACTGACTTTTTTTCATACTAATTGTTAGTCCATTATTTAAACACCGAATTGACGACGGATTTTTCCGGGTTTTTTTTCCTGACCATGACGAGAGCACAAGGCGAGTGTGCCCGGTCAGCAGGTGATGCTCACTCCTCCATGGCACCTGATCCCATTCTGATGTTTCAGAGGTCCGTGTTTGCTCTGCTCCTGTTTTGTATTGTTTTATGGACTTTGATATTTATTACTGTTCGTTATCTCAATATCCTTCCATAGATAGTTTTCCAGGCGGAAGCTGTATTCACAGTAGAATTTCCCCATAGATAGTTTTCCTGCTGGAATCTTTACCCCAGAGAAGAAATTCCCTATAGATATGGTTTTCACGCTGGCATCTGTACTCTAGAGTAGGATATCACCATAAATAGCTTTCCCGCAGGAATCTGTATTCTGTATAGATACCTTTCCAGCCGGAAGCTATACTCTAGAGGATTCCCCCATACTTATCTTCCCAGCCGGAAGGATTTACCCAATAAATCCAGCTTTCCCACTGAAATCAGTAATCTTAAGTAGGATTTTTCCAATAGATAGCTTACCCGCCAGCATCTGTTCTCTAGAGAAGAATCCCCCTAGATAATTTTCCCACCGTAATCTTTTTTCCAGAGTAGGATTCCACAATAGATTGTTTTCCTGCTGGAATTTGTAATCAAGAGTATAATTCCGTAAAGAAAACTTTTCAGGCGGAATTTGTACTCTAGAGTAGGATTCCACCATCAAAAGCTTTCCCCGTGGAATATTTTCTTCACCAAAGATCTGGCTTTTCTGCCAAAATATTTACTCTGGAGTAGGATTTTCCCCATAGATATGCCTTTCCCGCTGGAATCTGTACTCTAGATAGCTTTCCCACCGTAATTTGTTTTCTAGAGAGATTTTCTATCGGATTCTGCAGAGAAGTATTTCCTCCAATAGTTCAGGCATTCCTGCCAGAATCTGTACTCTACCGTAGTATCGTAGTATTCCCGCCAGAATCTGCAATCTCTAGAGTAGGATTTTTCCTATAGATATAGCTTTGCCGCTGGAATCTGTACTCAAGAGCAGGATTCTCCCATAGATAATTTTCCCGCCGGAATCTGTAAACCAGAGTACGATTTCTATCATACATGTAGATAGCTTTCTCACCAGAATCTGTATACTTTAGAGTAGGACCCCCCCCCCCCCAAAGATTTCCCTAAAGATAGCTTTCCAGGCGGAATCTGTACTCTCGAGTAAGATTCTTCCATAGTAAGCTAACCCGCCGGAATCTATATACCATAGAGTAGGATTTCCACTATACATATATGGCTTTGCCTCCGGAATCTGTACTTTAGAGAATGATATCTCGATAGATAGCTTTCAAGGCATAATCTGTACTCACTGTAGGATTTCCCCATGGATAGCTTTCCTGTCGGAATCTTTACTCTAGAGAAAGAATTCCCCATAGATATGGCTTTCCTGTCACAAATCTTTTCTCTGGAGTATGATTTCCCCATAGATATGGCTTTACCGCTGGAATCTGTACCCTGGAGTAAATATCTCCATTGATAGCTTTGTCCTAGGATTCTGTATACTCTAGAGTAAGATTTCGACCATAGATGTCAGTCGGATTTTCAGTCGGAATCTGTGCTCTAGAGTAGGATTTCCCGATAGTTATATTCCCAGCAGAATTCTGTACCCTAGAGTAGGATTCCCCATAGATGGCTAAATTTCTGGCTGAATCTCTAGAAAAATTCTAGAGAAGGGTTTTCCCAATTATCAAGCTTTTCCGCCGGAATCTGAATTCTAGAGTTGCATTTCTTCATAAATAACTTTCCGGACAGAATCTGTAAACTCTTGAGTAGAATTTCCACCAAAGATATAGCTTTTCAGGTGGAATCTGTACCGTAGAGTAGGATTCCCTCATGGATATCTTTCCCGCTGGAATTTGTACTCCAGAGAAGGATTTCCAAATAGATATGGCTTTCCTGCCGAACTCTTTCCTCTGGAGTAGAGTTTCCTCATAGATATAGCTTTCCAGCCTGAATCAGTATTCTAGAGTAGGATTTTTCTAATATACAGCTTACCCGCCAGAATTAGTATTCTAGAGAAGGATACCCCTAGATAATTTTCCCACCGTAATCTGTACCCTAGAGTAGAATTCCTCCATAGATAGCTTTCCCGCCGGAATCTGTACTCTAAAGAAGGAACCGTCCTAGATAACTTTCCCACCGGAATTTTGTTTTCTAGAGAAAGTTTCCCCCATAGAAAGCTTTCCTAAAAGAATCTGTACTGTAGAGAAGGATTTCCCCCAATAGATACACATTCTTGCCGGAATCTGTACTATAGAGTACGATTTCTACTACAGGTATAGCTTTCCAGGAGGAATGTACTCTAGAGTACATTTCCCCCCATAGATAGCTTTCCCGCCGGATTCTGTACTCTTAAGTAGGAATTCCCAAATAGACATGGATTTCCTGCCGAAATTTTTACTCTGCAGTAGGATTTCTCCCCGTAGATATAGCTTTCCAGGCGGAATATGTATTCTAGAGTAGGATTTTCCCAATAGATCAAGCTTTCCCGCCGGAATCTGAACTCTAGAGTAGGAATTCCCCATAGATACCTTTCTCGTCGGAATCTGTACTCTAGAAAAGGATTTCCTCCTTACTTGTAGATATACCTTTCCCGCTGAAATCTGTAATCTAGTGTAGGATATCTTAATCGATAGCTTTCCCGCCGGAATCTTTTATATAGAAAGATTTCTCCCATAGATTTATCTTTCACGTCGGTATCTTTACTCTAGAGCAGGATTCCCCCTACTAACTCTTAAAAAGTTCTGTTCAATGTTAGTTTTTGATGGGTCAAACTCCAAAATCAAGCTAAAAATATTTTCAAGAAATGTCATATAAATACGTATACATGTGAATTTGTGAAAATCCATAGTCATAAACAATGTTAAAATGGGTACTAGCATTTCTTTCAAAATTCGAAGGTCGTGTCACCACAAGGAATATACAAATAAATTATGAGAGTCATAGATCCAACTTGTCAAAAGATATAGGCAATAATAAAGTTTTTGCGGACTAAAATATAAAAATACAGACTGATTGACGGACGGACATGAAAAACAATTTACCCAAATTATCGAGTACAGGGACATAGTAAATACACATGCGAAGTATAATAGGCCTAACACCAAAGCTATGACCGATCGAGTTGTATAAATTCAATATTAATACAAAATGGGGTAACACTTCAAGGGCACGGTCAAGATTTCAAATATGTTGATATAGTAAAAAAGGAAGGCACGTGTGATATATATATGAGATCCATACATGTAGCTCTAACTGATTAAAAGCAACGGAACACTTTTGCGGACAAACAGACAGACGGAACAAACTCTTTATATATACCCCAAATCTTCAATTGTGGGGCATAAAAATGTGATGAAAAAAATTATCACCACCCATCCACCCTTCCTAGTTTTTTGTTTTTTTTCTTCTTTTTTGAACTGAGTATTAAACCTATTTCGGGGAATGAAGGGGTCTTCTATCTTTTTGGGAAAAACAAAAACAAATTGAACAGCAAAGACCATTATCGAGAAAAAGAAATCGTGATCGACAGCCCCTCTTTTCTAGATATAATGTGCCTGAAAAAGCTACATTCCTGTGAAATCATACTGTTTGCACAATGTTCAGACATGCACTTTATTTTGTAAAACATCTCCTCGAAAAATCGACTCGAACAATTTATTTTCCTTAGCATACTTTTAAATGTTAAAGAATAACTACGGCATTAATTGAAAGTTAGTACATTTGTTTTTGTAGAACCTTGATGATAGGAGTACGTGAACAGGGTGTAGTCACTATAGGAATTAATGCTAAGTTGCGCTTGATCGTTTCTTCGTAATTACATACGTATGTGTGTGCAGTATTACACTCAAGTATGCCTGGGGGCTAAAACATAACCCACTTTTGATACATACCGTGATAAATCGATGATAGTCCATGAAGTTCATCACTTTCAAATGATTTAAAAATTGCGAAGTATTTATCTTATGGTGATGAAGAAATGCTGTCGTAACATACCCCATTGACGGAATATGCTGCAAATATTTGCTATTTGAAGTTTTTAAAAATATTTTTTGCGTAAATAAATGAATTTATGGGCCATTTCAGGTAAAAAATTCTGGTCCTCAAAAAGGGCCTTATCACAATGAAATCACCTGTGATATATGAAAGTGTCGACTGCTCAAAAGTTATCATAAAGCAAAGAATAAAGTTTGGTAAAAGTTTGCAACAGTACATGCATTTCAAAACCAAAGGTCAAGGTCCAGAGGTATAAAAATACCAGATTTTTTAAAAATTTCATTGCTTTGTTTTATTTTTTGTTTAAGACAACTGTTTTTAGGGCTATATTAACTGAGATAGTCCCCTCAGCGACGGGCAGTATATCATCCGTTGGAGGCAAGTCAATATTTGTTATTCAGTAAAGATTGAATGGTCCCTATATTCTCATTGTAAAGAATAGTTTGAATGTCGTGTGAAACCTGGATATTGTTCCAGCGTAAAACATGGTTAAGATCCGGATAGATATGGTTACGCGTTGTAAACGTAATTAAAAGTTTTAAAGCTTTTTTTTTTATTTAAGTGTGCATTGTTAGACCTTAGAAATTCGTAGTTAAAAAAAAACAAAAAAAAACGACCCATCCCCGATCATTTTGGACATAAAATCTACATACATGTCACATTTCCGAGTCTTATATGGAAGTAATTTTGTATAACAGGAACAGGGCTAGGGCTTTCATACTTCGAAAATGTTATCCATGTGAAAACACACTGGATACCAAGATACCCTTTGACCTTAAACCTTGGAGTTTGACCTACTTTTAAAATACAACCTTGACCATAACTTTTGATTGGGTTAGGACTAGGGCTTTCATCCTTCACATATTTAATTCTTGTTACAAGACCTTTCATTTGATATCAAGAAGTTTGACCCTTTGACCTTGACCTTGGAGTTTGACCCATTTTTACACAAAAAATTCAAACTTTTACTTTGGCCCTAATTTTTAAACGGTAGATACCAGGAATTTATTTCAAATATCAATTTTTGTTGCAAAATCTTTCATTTTGAAATCAACAATTTTAGCCTTTTGATCTTGACCGTGGAGATATCCGTACTTAAAAAAAAATTAACATGGCCATAACTTTTGAATAGTTAGGGCTAAAGCTTTCATACTTCACATATGTAATCCTTGTGACAAGACCTTTCATTGGATATCCCCAACTTTGACTATTTGACCTTGACCTTGGAGTTTGACCTACTTTTAACATACGTTAACCTTGGTCATTACTTTCGAACAGTAAGGACTAGAGCTTTCATACTTCAAATATGTAATCCTTGTGACAAGACCTTTCATTGGATATCAACAACTTTAACCCTTTGATCATGGAGTTTGGCCTACTTTTTACAAACTTTAACCTTAGCCATAACTTTTGAACGGATCGGGCCAGCGCTTTCATACTTTCCATATGTAATCTTTGACACAAGGCCTCTTTTAGAAACCAACAACCTTGACCTTTGATCTTGACCCCGGAGTTTGTCCTACCTTTAAAAACGTTAACTTTGGTCATAACCTTTGAACAGGAGGTGCTAGGGTTTTTAAAATATTTCACATATGTATTTCTCGTGAAAAGCCTTACTTTAGGTACCAACATATTTGATCTGCATTTGAGAAAGCTTAACCTTCGCTATGTTGCCACACGGGGGCATCTGTGTTTCACAAACACATCTTGTTTCCAATATAGATATAGTTTATAGTATTGGCGCCTTCTTTTTGTCACATCTGATATGTGTAAAGTCTAAAGTAAACGATATTTTAGGGATTTAATCATTATTATTGTTAAACTATTCAACTATTTTTCTAGCTCTAATTTAACTTAGCAATCTTTAATAACAATTTACTCAACTGATGTGAAGACCACTAGCAAAACTGAGAACTCTTGGGCCTACTTATCCTGTTACTCGATTATCAGCTCAGAAAATATATATGGAAACTTCCTTACTGAATATATTCGATTAAAACATGACTTTCCTACTGACCAAATATAATTTAAGTTATCAATTTCGTTTTCCTGTACATATTATGGACTCCTGTTGCTTCTGATGAAATTTTCTGATACAGACTTAATATTAATAGGGGAATAGTTTTGTCCTTAAATATTAAGCAAAAATGAAAATATAAAATGTACAAAAGTGCGGTTTGAGCACTAAGAATCCTTTTTTTTGGCATTTGCAACAAAATAAATTAAAAGGTACGATTTATTATCAACTCACCGCCCCTTCATTCAACCAAATTTCTATTCCTGAGAAAATGATGTGTAGGCTATGTGTACAGCCTTTTTGTCTTTATGGAATACACACCACTGTTAGATTTAATGTTACCTTTCAGGTTAAACCCCTGTCACACCGGGGCTGTGTCCTCACGGCGACTGCACGGCGTCCTCAAAAAATGCAAAACGCCGAGGTGATCGCAGTAGAGTCTCCTACAGCGCCGTGACAACGCGGCGAGATCTCCACTGAACGCCGTAGGGTCGCGTAGGGTCTCCTAGAACGCCAGGGGACGGCGATCACTTTGAGCATGCACAAAGTACGCGCCGTGTGATCGCGGTCTGATAAGAACGCAGTAGAAACGTTGTATGATCGCCGTAGCAGCGCAGTGAGATCTCCAACAACGTAGTGGGAGCTCCGTACGAACGCCATGAAGACGCACATGATCGCGGCACGAACGCAGTGATAGTAGACTGCGCTTCCACGGAGACCTCACGGAGAAGTCGCGGAGTCCTTGGAGATGTCACTACTTTTCTATCGCGTTTTTACGGCGCTTCTAATGAGATTTATCGTCTTGTGATTTTTTTGACTGCGATTACACTGCGAAAGCACGGAGTTGTCACTGCGATCATTGCGCTCCCATGGCGTTTCTACAGCGTCCATTGGCGATCACAGTGCGCTTTCACGGCGTTGTTAGAGCGTTGTCAGCCAGCTCACAAAACAAGAGCAATGGGATCATATTTGATCAGCAATAATTCTAACGTATTTGTTGCACTAGGAGCATTTAAGTGAAAAAAAATGGAAGAGAAAATTACACCAGAACTTGCTCTGTTGTTTCACTTAAATTTTGTAAAAACTTTTAAGTGCGTTTATTTTTTTACATTCATAATAAAATCAAAGAAAATCTAACAACACATCTGAACCAATAAAATTGAAAAAAGGAGTTTAATCGTAAAACTATTAAATATGAATAATTTAGAACTAAATTATTTAAATAGATCATTTTTAATTATTAAGAATATTTCTTGGCATGATTAGAAGTCTTTTCATCGTGTTACTTGAATTTTTAAACAAAAATGTTTTATATTCTTTCTGAATATATATCAATGAGTATAGAACGCATTGTGAACGCATTGTGAACGCAGGCAGCGCAGTGAGAACGCCGTGAACACGAGGTGAAAACTCCTAACGCGCCGTGAAAACTCCGCGGAAGCGCAGTCAATCGCCAAGAGATCTCCGTGGGAACGCAGTAGAACGCCGTGAGATCGCCGTAGAATCGCATCCGTCGCCGTACGGACGCCGTGACATCTTTATATTGTGAAAATTTTACAGAAATTTGTGAAATTTTCCTGCGATTCCACGGCGATTTTTAAAATTTAACAACGCCGTAATGACTCCGTGTGAACGCAGCTTGGTGTGACAGTGTGTTTCATAATACTTGTAAATAACACTGTTATGAGATCCGAGTATTTGGTACAATTTCAAAAATCAAGTGAATTCTTCTTCTACTTCATATTTAGAGCGAATATAAAATAATCTTTCTTCTAAAGATTTTCCCCACATATTTTCCACTTTTACATACATGTATTATCGTTATAAAGGGGAGGGGAGTAACCAGGAGAAGGAATTTAAATTGCCTTAAAATCTTTGGCAAAAAAGGGAAATAAATCCCCGATCCCAAAAATCCCATTTTTGGGGAAGGTTCTATATTTTCCGACCATTTTCTGTATACATCAATTATAAAACCTTTTATATATACTCACCGTCAATAGAAACGCAACACCCTAATTTCATGTTGAAAATAAAAAACAGGTTATAACTATGTACCAAAAAAGTAAGGACATCTTTTACTTTGCCAAATCAGTTATTTTACGGTTGAATGAATTTCATTCCATTACCGGAAGTTGCTTTTTAGCCCTATTAACAGAATTCAAAATTTTCCATTTTTAATAAAATTTTAACAATATTTTGGGTTTCCAAGGTTTTGAAACTGTTAATCATAAGTATTGTACTAAAAGGCCGGGAAAAAATCCTTCTTTCTTTACCGGATGTGATGCCTATATTTCCTCAAAATGACTGATAGCAAGAAGGGGGATGTTTTAAGAGTTATGTGTTACCTTCTAAAGTTTAATGATAACATTAAAAATGAATATATTTAAGTAAAAAGTAAATTTACAAAAAATTAATGCTCCATTTAAACATTAAATGTTATTTTTAGACCTTAGAAAGAAACAAATACCCGGTAAATCTGAAAACATCCCCCCTTCCGACCATTTAATGAAAACGTGCTAGTCTGCCATATACAACAAATGCAGCCCGATTTCTAGCATGCATTAAGTTTATCAATGTCTCAATCTGAGCGAAATTAATATTCTTGGGCATTTTTAGATACATGTTTTTCAGATATTGGGGTCGAATTTTCTCTAACCTGGCGTAGTGTAGCAACTTTTTGACTTCCGGTCAAGAAACTGTCATTTATGCTTTTGAAACACATGAGCCTGATGAGTCGTTATATAGTGTACATTTGTATCTGCAGCTCTTTTTTCTTTATTTTGAGAATTTCCAGCATTAGCAATGAAAATCAGTAATTTTGAGGAAATATAGGCATCACATCCGGTAAAGAAAGAAGGATTTTTTCCCGGCCTTTTGGTACAATACTTATGATTAACAGTTTCAAAACCTTGGAAACCCAAAATATTGTTAAAATTTTATTAAAAATGGAAAATTTTGAATTCTGTTAAGAGGGCTAAAAAGCAACTTCCGGTAATGGAAAGAAATCCATTCAACCGTAAAATAGCTGATTTGGCAAAGTTAAAGATGTCCTTACTTTTTTGGTACATAGTTATAACCTGTATATAATTTTCACCATAAAATTAGGGTGTTGCGTTTCTATTGACGGTGAGTATACATTTAGTATTCAGCTAACCCAAAAGGGGGACAACCCTCGTAACCCAATTCTGAATCCGCAACTACATACATATTGCATGTTACCAATTTGATACACTCCAGAAGTGTCCGTTATGAAATATAACTTCATGTATGCATCGCTGAAAATTCTTTGCAACCTCACGAGGATAATTTGAAACTTTTATAAACGATAAAACTATGAAATCTCTTTTTTACTTGAATTTGCCATACCTTATCTAAAATTCAAATAACAAAATTAAATGGAAAAACAAATTTTAAAAAAAGATATATAAATTAGAAAACCAACTTTTAAAAAAGAATGTGACAGTATTCGTTGAAATAAATCGTGCGAATTAAGTGATGTGATAAGATTCAGTACCTAGCAATCAGTGGCGCTAGAGTGGGAGAGAAAACATAATTAAATTATTTTTTGTTGACAAACTAATCTGTGATATTTACAGAAATAACAATGTTCCCGTTCGGTCATTCACAGATGTCTTTAATTTCGAACCACAAAAACAGAAGTCTGACAGTTTACAAATTAAAAAAATTAAAAGAAAATTGAATAATTGTTACGTCAATTGATTACAACAGTCTACAACCATCATACAACCTGTTGTTTCAATTTTTTGTTAACTTGGCAATTGTTTACAAAACTTCTCGGGGGTTCAACGAGTTGAAATGGCTTTATCTGTATACAAGATGTACATTAATCATTAATATTTGCATCAACCGACGCAAATATTTTTTTAAAAAAAATTTTCCAAAAAAAAAAAATCTAAATTAGAACATAATAATTATGATCTCTCGCATAGTGGACAACTAAAAAAGTGTGCGGTTGAAGTTTTCTATCTTTACAGATCTTTACTACTAGACGTATACTACAAACGTAAGATCGCATCCTCGGCGTAATGTTTTCTCGTGTACACGGATACCTCCAGTGTAATCGATGTTAAGTCGCCGTGCCGCCTCATTCATGTTTTTACTTCCTAACCGTGATACCGCGTTACACATGTAAATCAGTGGTCATCTGTCAACGGTTAAAACGCATCTCACGAACAATGAAGAGTTTCTTAATTTTTGGAATGTTTTTTCTGGGTGAGTTTCCAATTTTTTGCTGATCATTTGTCACAAATGATGTGTTCAATTGTCTCCTGAAAGACTTTTATATACGGTTATATTATCGATTTAATTTAGCATGCTTTTATGAAAGAATTTTTACATACGTACGTAACAAGGACGAGGAAAAACGGTTACCTAATTAGTAATGTTCAAATGATTTAAAAGAGCTTTACTGTCGCTTAATTAGGAATTTTAACGAATATTATAAGGAGACAATTGCATTGATTTGGGTACATATACAAAGTAAACTTTTTAATAACAAAGCTTTTAATCGTTTGATGATTTAAAAATATGAGTTTATTTATTTATTCATTTACTTACTTATTTATTTATGTATATTTATTTATTTTTGTGATATACCAAAAAAATATGAACTTAAGGAAACTAGCTATTATTAATTAATCGCTCTTATTTAATATCTGAATCTCAATAAGATTTCTCTCTTTTTTATACACGAAAATAATTATTATTGTCTGTAGTAAAGGGGGGAAATGCGCCGTTAAATAAAATATGCGTATTTAACTTTTAAAAATTGAATATTCATTTATATTCATCGGGTTGTAATTCAACCCGAGTACTGAACCAAGACACGGGAAAGTCATCAGCTCGGATCTCCGTCCTGTATCACCCCTTTTATTTATGTAATTTTGTGTAAGACTGACAAATTTATGAGTAAAATCAATAGATAAGTGCTAGTTGCTCATTTACGCAATGGATGTTCCTGGCAGGTGTCGCAGAAGGCCTCGTATGTTATACTTTATAGCCGACAGTAGTCCTTACATAATGTTAGAGATCTATTGCTTTAATTAACACTCGATTTCAATTATTGATGACAATTCTGTTTACTTGTGCTACATAAACCTTAATCTCATTAATACTAATATACCTACAGTCCTCTAAAGAGTATGCCCGCTTATATACATCTACATGGAGACTATATAACTTGGCACAATAAAATATGCTAAAAATGCTTTAAATAAATATTTTCTTATATCGAAGGGAATTTGAATTCGTACTATTTAGAGTAAGCATTAAGAAGAGCGATGTAACTTCATCTGTCACCAAACGAGCGTCATTCATCAAACCGTCAATAAGAGCAATCAGGCTTCATTATCCACTCACATATCATACAAAATACTCTGTCATTTTCTATAGATCTCTGTTGAAGAATGATTTGAAACGAGAAATTCCAAATGTTCATTATTTTTGATACTTTGAAGCAGAAGCCACATTTATAATGTGGGACTGATGAACAGTTGACCACCCCCCCCCCCCCCCCCCCCTTAATCTAAACTCATTCCTCATTAAAATTCATTTTGTAATATATGCTGTTATTTTATTTTTGTAAACTGATGGGTTGTATTGCCCAAAGTTATATTCTGAATAAAATATATCATATCTCTTATAACAACCAGCATAAGGTTAGCTTGGAGGAGTTTCAGTATAATCTTTCTAACTTTAAAATTATGTGGTTATGATTCGTTAACCTGGGTAGAGTTTAACGAGGAGTTTCCTGATTATATTCAGCTCATGTTAACCCACTTTCCGGAACATCTCTATATTTGATATCCAGGGTTTTTTGCTGTACATGTATATTACGTTTATACTTGATACAAACAGGAAGTTTTCAAGCAAAGACACTAAGTGAGAATGCACCTCATATCGTGATTCATTCTTGTATTTCAAATTTACAATACATGTAATTATGTTTTTTGAAAAATTGACAAAATTAAAGCAGTAAAAAATACTTAAATTATTTCAGTATTCATTAAATATTATGAAATGAGACAATTAAAAACAAACATTTTTTTTAATTTTTTTTTTTTTTTTTTTGCAGGGGGAATGGGTGTTTTTTTTTGTTTTTTTTTTTTCAAATTCTATTACTTTAAAAATTGTTACCACAAGCCTGTTTAATTTTCGATAATCACAGAAGTCGAAACGTGATTGATACAATATGAAATGTGAATTTGTATTCCTGTAGTGTATTTAGTTGGGTTATCTAGCAATCATACCCCGCAGTATCGTCCGAGTACACGTGTACCTTACAATGTCATTCCGTGACAGGTGCCCCCCTAAAGCAGTAGATTTATATAGGGTTAGTCAGATTCAAGGAATAAAGTGCAGCACAAAATTGGCTTCAGTAGAGAACGTCCAGCTGTTCTTAAATAACATTTCAAAATTATTTAACTCTACCAGGAAGTAAAGAGACCTGAACTGAGGATTTACTTTTTTCCAACTTGAATAAAGTACTGAAAATATTATATCGTTATTTATTTCTTCTATGCTGAATCTGACATGAATCCCTTTTGACACAATAACATAATACAATTCGTGTTAAAAATTTCCTCTTTCAAAGCACACAAAATATTTGAAAAGAACAAAAAACGTTGCACGAAGGAAAGTTGATGTAACAGAAATGTGTATCGATTTTTGGTTTTCCCCTTAGGCAGAAACATAAACAACTTTTGATGTTTCAAAGCCAATTAAGATGTTAAGAACTTGTCGCGATGTAAAAAGCATGCATTATCACACCGAAAAAGGTCCATACGATTCAAGCCCGGAAATTTACATCGCACTCAATTATCTTTACAAGCGCAAAACGCTAACAAACATATGGAGACAGATTTTAATTAGAGCACCATACGGCTATATGAACAAAATTTTTCTAAAGAAGCACGACATCTCTCTTTATTACACCTACATATAAAATCAATCTTGTTAAGAACATTCTAAACTTGTCTCGTTCAATTCTCTTACTATATATCGTATTGCATTTTATTTTGACAGGTGCATTTGCTGTTGATGTGCCAGAACAGATTCACATTAGTTTTGGCGACCGATCGGATGTCATAGTGGTCATGTGGTCGTGCAAATCACACGTCACATGCCACGTGGTCTTCGGTTCTTCAGCCTCTCACATGATTAACCATTCCAACAGTGAAATATCCACATTAAATTTAGACAATTGGAATGCATTGAAAATACTTCACAGAGCTGAGCTTTGGGTAAAGATTTCTAAAAATGTACATGAAGTTTCTTGGGCCAGTACTGGGCTATTGATCATGTTGATCTATAGAGATATATTTTTACATGCTTATTTTGCAAAGACTTCATAGAAATCATGTAATCTTTTAATATCATCATGTATATATATATATGTATTTTCTTCAGGGACTTTCCCCTGGCAGACGATACTTCTATCAGGTACATTGTTCCCAGGATGGTGAGAGGACAAACAGTTCCGTCTTCTCTTTCAAGACTCCGGGTGGCGAAACGGTAATTTTTCTCCATTTCTAGCTCAATTTAATCACACATATTTTACCGTATAAACAGAAGTTTTAATGAGGGTTCAATTTGGACGTTTTCAACAAAAGGGTCGAGGTAACAGAGATTGAGAATTATTTATTAATTAGTCATTTAAGTACCCTCTACAATAGGTCACACGGGTCGTGCAGTAAGCCCTGTACGGATTCATCTTTTATGACAATATAAAATAAATAAAGTTTCTACTCTTTATAACATTTTACCGATTTTTCAAGAAAAAAACTGCATTTGTGTCTTGCTTAAGAAAATCCTTCTCTTTACTCCTGAACTCAAGGAAACAGTCTATCTGAATTTGAGAATGACAATAAATGTGGAATCCTAGCTCCTCCAGATGTAACATTTTTGGTGACCTACAGTAACAGCGGAACTGTAGCTCTCCGAAGTAAAAATAAATTGACAGACTAAATAACTACAGTGCCATCCATTATAGAAAGAGTATAATGATTGAGCACAATGTGCACCTTTTTTCGATTTATTTCTCCTCACTTTCTCACTATTAAACATCCCTTATGGGTGAAACTCCCTAGCTCTCTGGTCGTCCATCCTTTTTTTAGGACCAGCGAGCTACTTTCCTGCAACTGGTCTTCGCAAGTTTCGTGTGGATAAAAGGGGTCTAAGAGACCCATGATCATCTGGTGGCGTCAAGATCCATATGGGCCTCTTGTTTAATTAAGGGCTGTGGGATTTGAAAGGGGGCCAAAACACACACACACACACACAAAATAAAAAATAGAGAGAAATAATGAAATCGTTGAATTTACAATAAGAGTGCAAGTACTTGCTTTACAACATCAGAAAAAGATTATTTTTTCAATATAAAAGATCATGCATCTTTCGTATTTACCTATTGATAATAAAGAAGGAAATCATAGGAAAATGGCTTTCGATGTTGTACAATGTAAGTCAATTCATGCAAAATTCACAAGATTTGTTTCTGGAATAGACTGCAGAATCTGCTTTTGTTCATCTTCTATTCTCAGTTTTTCCGTAATATTGTAGAAAAGGGAGGCTAAATTTCTCTTGTATGGCGACCTTGGAGCGGTGGGTGGTATCCCGACATTCCCTGCTCTGCTGGATGATATAACAAGGACTTCTTATGACGCAATATGGCATATTGGTGACTTTGGATACAATCTACATTCTAACGGCGGGAAGGTAACTATGTATTTTAGCAAAGTTACAGCTTTATTTCAAACAATCATATGCATAAAAAATCTTTTGAGATGTTGAATTATCTATATGTTTTGCAGGTAGGGGACGACTTTATGCGTCAGTTACAAGATATAGCAGCGAGAATTCCTTACATGACAGCTCCTGGCAATCATGGTCAGATTTCGTTCTATTATTGAAAACACATAAGAAATATAATAATTCTAGGATGAGGGCTTACTGTATTATATTTAGCGTGAACGATATTTGGCGGAAATTGAAATATTTGAACAAGTTAGCGAAGATTTAATTTAGCGCATTGCCTCATGATCTCATTTTACTTGAATTAGCGGAAGTTGGTTTCTGTAAAAGACGCTAAAAAGAACGCACAGATGTAATGCCAAATAGAGAGTGTTTTTTTTTCCCATTCAGCTTTAAGGAATTCTAGATAACTATTTACTTAAAGTACAGGCCGGGATAATGATCATAAAAATGATTATTTTTGATTTAATTGTGCATGGTCAAACCTCTTTATTACGAACTCGACGGGACTAAGCTTAATCCTAAACTTAACTACGCCTATGCTTGAGATATCGGAGATTCTGAGATAATGAATGTAAAAAATTAAAGGTTTTGGGACTGGCACCTCACTTCGACATATATATATCCCTGTGCATGGGTGTTCGAGATAATGAAGGTTTACTGTATTCAGTAGTTACTACACAATGGTGAAAAGTAAATTTTGGTGACATTAATTTGGGTTTTCCTCTTTTTCGAAAACTGACTGATGTAAACTGTATGTCATCAGAGATAAAAAAAAAAAAAAAAAAAGGTCTGTGGTAATTATTATTTCAGATGGTTCTTTTAATATGGAGGGATTTTGATCTCATTTGGGTGAGATTTTATTTTTCATTTGGGCGTATAAAATAATAATTTCATTTGTACGTATATTTTTAACCCCCCCCCCCCCCAAATACAGAGATAAAGATTAAAAAATAAAGTTCTGATTAATTGTTCTTATATTCTTTAAATAATATGTTACAAAATTTAAAGAAAAGAGTAAGAATAAATATATCTATATTCAATAAACTTACTTTAATTGTTGGTTATATGCGCCCATATGAAATGTTCCCTACCTAAGTGGAAATTATGTTGCTATTTTCATGAAATTCAAAGTTATATAGCTATTTTTCATATAAATATAATTGAAGGAAAAGGATCAACAAAACATTCATGGTCAATTCAGTATACTGGAAAAATGTTGATCTGTTAGAGTGGCTCGCAATCGCAGTTTAAGTATTCTTTAAAGGAAATTTGATCAAGACAATCTTAATCAGAATCTGATTAAATAATGCTAAGGATGTACGTACTTACTGCTGAACAAGTTCACGATGATCTGACATTGTTGTCAGTGAGGCAGCGGAAACATCATATTAGATAGGTACTTCTTAAATCGGAAGGAAGATTCGATACAGGAAGATGATGATTTCAAACTCAAAGTAGCGATTGCTTTGTGCCTTAAGGATTTACCACAGTCGATTTTGATTGTTTTAGATAGTGTGTGTATGTACATACCGCCTGTGCTCTCCGGAATGACATTGTAGTGCATTGTATGAAGAAACCACTTTGATATACTGCCATTTAGCAATATCACTAATTCAGAAAAGTGATATTATTTTTCTCATTTATACCAAGCTCTCTGATCGGCTCAAACTTGATCCCATGATCAAGTATATAACAGCATTTAAAGACTTGTGTTACTAAATTTATATAGCTTCTGAAATGCATTTCGACTTGATGTTTCTAAATATGGAAATAATTTTCTATTAGCAATAGCTAATGCAGTGTATGACTTGATGTTTCTGAAAAATAAAAATAAACTTAAACTCCTATTTATAATTCTGATGTCCTGTAATATAGTAATTGGTAAGACGTAACAGTGCCTTGAATAAGGATAATTTTTTTTATTAAAACATATTAGAGATGTTTTTCAAAACTCAATACAAAATATAAACAAATGTAGCCTTTTGAATTATTAAATTCCCTAAATTAATCTATCAATATAAAGGAAAAACAATTACATTAAGCAGCCCAAATTAATTTTAATCTATAGTCTCTAAGTGTTAAAAAATACAAGAGAAAAACTATCTAGTTCCCATTTTCTTCAAATTTTGTTTTGTCCATCTCCATAAAAAATAATATAACAAGTATAAAAAGTGTTACAGACTGGATGTGGACACTTTCTTCTGTTCACAATAGTCTTTATTGATGTAAAAACAATACTTCAGCTGTTTTCATTACTGTGACGTCATAATGCAATGACATAACAATGCCTTGTATGAGAAGGTCGACATTTCTTATTAACGATATGCTTTCCCTGATATATAGACCTTAGAGAAAGCATATATATCGATATAAGGTCTATATATCGAGGGATTGACCTCATCAAAAGGCTAAATTTATATAATATCACATAGATATATACTTCACAGAAAAGCATATAAATATGCTTTCCTGTGAAGTCGATATATCAAACCTCAAAAAAATTTATATAATATCACATATTCATATAAATATCTTTTCAAATAAAAAAAATTAATATCAATAAATGTGGCAAAATTGACTCAAGTAAAATGTATACAACTCTAAAGGTACCGATATCACATGGCGTAAAAAAGTTAAGGTTTACACAGGGGAAAAGGCCGTCCGACCTTGCTGAAGGGAAATTGAAATCTAGGTTTTCAAACGGGTGTTCTATACATAATTATATTTACAAAAAATGCCGTAATTAAACATGTGCTAAATTACATGTTTCAGTATAGAAAGTAACGAAAAAAAACTCTTGCATTATTTTATTCTTATGCTCTAAGTGACCTAAGTAAGGATATATTCAAAATATATTTGAAATGTCTTGTGGTGTAAAAGTCTCTTCTGATCAAAAGAAACTGGAATCGTGTGGTAGAATTCATCTTATTCTGGCACGAAAACAAATATTAATTTCACATTTAATATAAACAGTAATAGATGGAGAAAGAGCAGATGAAAGAACCATACCCGATAGAGTTTATAAGATCAAACATATGATGACTGCTTTTGAAACCAAAGATTATCTTTATAAACAGAATTGGAGAAGGACATGCACCATTACCGAGTCCGGTTCTCTATGCCGCACGCTGATTGGCCGATGCGTTATGACAGACTCTGGTACAGTGTTGACGCAGGACCTGTCCATTTTATTAGGTAAAAAGCATTAATAGAACTGCAAACTGATTTATCATGAAAGAAATAAGATTTATCATTTTGTATGCTTCAAAATGAAGTGAGGCCAATCATATTTTGTTTAAATATTGAATTTTATCCATATGCATGAATTACTTTCATTTAATTAAACAGAAAAGTCTGGTTCTTCTTTTTGCTTCATTGCATGGCTAAAATTGTTGGTTTAGAAGATATTTTTGGGTGACATCAATCAATAAACATTTTTTGTCTTTACTTGTTCAAAGAATTAGACTTAGTTTTGCAAAATCAATATTTATATTATTTCAGTTATAGCATCAATAAAATTGTAAATTGCTAAATAATTATGAATTTTAGTAATAAAAAACATAATTTATTTATATATATTTTCTCTTTATAGCTATTCAACAGAAGTCTTTTTTGTTGACAATCAAGATTATGTATGTAAGCAGTATAACTGGTTATTAGAGGACTTGAAGAAGGCCAACCAGAATCGCCATAACCGACCCTGGATTATTGCTATGGGGCATCGCCCAATGTATTGCTCTAACAAAAACATCGATGACTGTACCGGGCGAGTCCTAGGTTACTGGGTCAAATATGGGTATGTTCCAATATTATTACCCAGATTCATGTGAAATTATAGTTATTTCTGTAAAGTTATGTAAATATTCAACTTCGCATTAATTTGCTCCTTTATTTTAGTTCAGTTCTTTTCTATGCTATTGTTCATATATTGTTCACATTAAGCTAAATGCTATATATCAGACTTAGTTAACATCAGGCTTCTATTACACTGTATCGGTGTACACATGTTGTCGGCTATACATGGCAGGCTCCATGTACGCTTATGTAAAGCTACACAACAATACTAACTTTTTTGCATTGGGACTTGAAACATTGAAAAAAAAAATCAAAACAAAAACAAACAAGGCATGTATCTGCCATTGGTTCAAAAATTTTACTACAACCATAATAACGATTTATTAATATCAAGGAAATAAGGTCAAAGTTCTATGTACAAGTAATAAATATTAGTTAACATTACATTGAAAAAAATAAATAAGTACATACAAGTGTATATTCAAAAGAAAATTATAAAAAAGACAAAAAAAATTTATAAAAATTATAAACGAGCGGTCATTGAATTCCAGTAGAATGCTACTCAAATACTTTAAAGTTGTCAATTTAATAAGCAGAAAAAAATATCCTTAATGAATTTAAAAAAAAAATCTGCAAAAGAGGTATATCCAATTCATGTCGTATTACATCTTTACTTTTCAAAACCGGTAAGTCCCTTTATCATTTACATGTAATTCTTCATTAAAAATTCCAATACTCATTACTGTAAATCATTTTTATTCGCGAGAATTTATTTTCGCGTAAATAAGCGAGGCAGTGTGCTCGCCAAAATTTCATGCTCGCGTATATGAGCATGCCTTAAGATTATATAGACTAAGAGCAAAAATCACAACTCGTGAAAATTTTATCTCGCTAATAAAGAGTAAATGACCATCTCGCGAAAATAAGGTGTCACGAAAATTAAGTGATCTACAGTATATGGAAGCAAGATGTGAATACATTAGTAATCACATGTTGGCAATCGGAATTACCATACAACAATATCGTCGTTTCAATTTTCTGATGTAAATTTCTGTATTTCTCACGTGAGAATAAAGTTTCATTTAATGGTCTTAGGAGAGGAAATGCACAGAGACTGAGTGTCCATATATAAGCGCTAGTATGTTCTAAGGCACTATTTTGTTTTCATTAAAGAACCAATGAACACCCACTCTTTCCCTCCAATTGCTAGTATCAAGTCTTTTCACCAAACGAAATGGCTCAGATACAATGCAAGAATCGCGACAGGGAACTCAACCATTCTCAGTTTTTTTTTTCTTTCTTAACTAATTTATTTTTGGCGAAATGTGTTCTCATGAGAAAGATAAATATAGAGAGGAAATTGGTAGACTGAACTTTCTTTACTCTAAAAACTTCAGAAATATAATTCAACTGAATCTTCAGTTTTCACCATTAATGAACGTTTCCCATGGTTTGCTTTGTTATCGGAAATTATGGTTATTATCTATAATCCTACGTTCCGAAACCTGAGTGCGTTCAGGTAAATCTTTCCATTAGGCCTCAATCTCATTATTGTTCGTGAGTGTACGAATGCACCCGATGAACCATCGATTTGGATTTCCGTATTATACACATTATTTAATTTTCATTAGATATTTAACTTGATATAAATTAAAGCATACCGTTAGAATGCAATAAGGTATAAAAAGTACACAGATCTCATAAACCAGCAAGGAAAATTACCGAGTGCTCCAATAATAGTGTGGTGTACCGCTTCCACGGATTCTACAAAGATGTCAAAACATTAATTAAAACTCGCCCCGTCACATCACACGTTAATATTTTTCGTGTAATCATGCGAAAGAGTTTACGTGCAGAGGATCGTGGCCAAAGCAAAGTCCAGTAGAATAATCAAAATGATAAGAAAGATAAATTGATTATCACCTAAGTAAAGTTAAAAATCGAGATTAATTTGATTATTTAACGTAAAATAAAATCAATATGGTTATTGAAAAGTATCTAATTATAAATGTCAGTTCCCCGTGGCCCACGTACGAAGATTGGAAAAGATGTTAAATAAAGAGTTTCGTTACTCTTACTGCTTAAACGATGAGACTTTATAAACTATTATCTTGGAATAAAGTAACCATTTCAAATCTAGCTGAGCATGTTTCATGTCCCAAAATGAATGAATGGTAGGAAAGGGTTATATACGAGGGTTGATCCAAAAGTAATGTCACAGTGTCCATATCTTTTAAATTTGGCGTCATATTATCAAATACAATATACCAAAAGATGCACAAATATAAATCTATTTTAGTTTCATAATGTTTATTTGAATTTATTTTATAGATGTTTAAAACATAGAGTATAGGGGGTGTCGCCGCGTCACAACAGAACGTCATGTTTTAAAGTGTATTTTTTCTTAGAATGAAAAAGACAAACAGACTAAAAAGATTCTAAAAAAGCACCTAATCTCCCAACTTTTCAAAAGACACAATTCTCGTCATTTTCTAGTCATTAATTGAAAATTAAATGACGGCATTGGTATTTGTGATCATAAACATTGTTGTTTTACTATGTTGAATAGAACAAAGGGATTGTCGAAATGGGGAAAAACGGCTCGACTAGATGTAATGCTTTTTGCTTTAAAATATGGGAATCATCACAAGCGAAAGCTACGTTTATTAATCAGACTACAGAATAAAGAATGTAAATAAGAGACATCTTAATAGATGGTTTCAGCAATTTTGGGCGGGTGATTGGTCACTGAATGATCATCAGAGGACAAGAAGACCGAAAGATCCTGAGATCGGACGGAAACGTGCAATGGTGTCTGACGTTGTCAAAAAAAGACAGACGTATAGAGTGACATGTGAATCTTTAAGTTTGTCTAGCTTATGCTACTGTTCAAAACATTTTGACAGAGGGCTGAATTATGAAAAGAGTGAGTGTATAATGGTACCAAGAATTCTTTTAAAAAGTGGAATTGGTGAAAGTGTCTGCAAATCACAAATAATTTTTAATTAAACGAAGGGGAAACGCTTAAAAGTATGACGTTGTGTATCCGTCATATGACGTTATATGACGTTATTTAGGTGCGGCGACCACCATAAACGCACATTGTTTAAAATCCGATATTTTTGAAAGTATACATCTTTTTTGTTTTTAATTTTTCAGGTCTGATTTGAATTAAATAAAGCTTCCATCATGTATAATTTTGTTGCTTTACGTCGATTTGTAACAATTATATCAAAGTTGTGGCATTACTTTTGGATCAACCCTCGTAGTTAAAAAGAATAAATGATATTCCTTGTTTTACACATACTTTGATATTTTTTTTATTTTATTAGACTAGAAGATCTATTTTACGCCCAAGGTGTGGATTTTGTCTTACAAGCACACGAACACTCGTACGAGCGTCTTTGGCCGGTGTATGATTATCAGGTGACATCCAAGAGTTATGAAGACCCAGAAGCACCCGTTCACGTGATCTCAGGGGCTGCTGGGTGTGGGGAGAATGTGGACTACATGGGAGAACCTAGTAAGACTTCTCTAACGTTATATACATGTATGTTTGGATGTAAAGCATAATAATTTGATACCGGTATATTGTAAAAGTTCTTCATCTTCCTCTGGTAACGGAAAATTTATAGAGACATGCAACTTGTGAACTTTTTTTTTATCCTGGTAGTCCAGCATGAATTAAATATAGGCTGGAATTTTAACAACAAAAAAAGACTTTGATCATGACCAAAAACGATGAAGGAAAACAGAGATTCTAATATTCAAAGATACACACATGGTATCTTTATATAAAACATTTTAGACTGCAATCTCTCTATTGTATTTTTTGAACTATATGTATAATGATATAATTAAAACTTGTCCTTTTAGAGCCTTGGTTTGTATTTTTTGAACTACATGTATAATGATATAAAACTTTTCCTTGTAGAGCCTTGGTCTGCCTTTAGAGCTGACACGAGGAGTAGCCATTCCTACGGACGATTAATAGTGGTCAACGAGACCCATCTCCTGTTTGAGCAAGTATCTGTCAACCTTAATACAACCATTGACAAATTTTGGTTGACCCAGCACCATCACGGTCCTAGGATTAAGAACTGGGAGTGTAACGAGGGTTACAGCAATCACCATACCTGTAACTGTCCCCTGCCTTTTCATTACGTCACTGTAGCCATATTTGCTGGAGTTTTCCTCATCATTATTATTGCCATGAGTGTCTATTTCTGTACCAAATGTTGCCACTGTTGCCAAATTAAAAGTTGTGCTGGCTCAAGTAAATGCTGTAGGGGCTCAAATAAATGTTGTTACCATACAAAGGGCTTTCCATTGTTTCGTCAGGATAAATTAAAATCTAATGATTCAACCGGTAGGCTTATGTTGTTATCTGAAGAAGAAGACGAAGATTTTATTATATGAATATTGATATTGTTAATGTTAGTATTTGTTTTGTGTTTTAACACTGTTTTTTGACAAGCACTTTGTGATAATCATTTGCTCACAGACATTCACATAAACATTAAATTGATATGAATTGAAGCTTGTATGTATAGGGGTATTGAGCTTGTTTGTGATGAAATTGTTAATTATTTTATGCTGTCATTTCTGTATTTTAGAAATCTTATAGAAATCCTTTAAAAATTTTATGTAGTGGGGTATATGGAAAATGGTACACTTCCAGAGCATGACACCCCCTCAAAGTACATTTGATGAATTAATCTGTAGCTGTTATTCATTTGACGGGTCTCATATGAAATGTACAAAACTAGATAAGGTTCAAATACTGTAAATGTCTTTAATTTCACGTGTCTAAAATTTCACGGTTTGATGGAAAGTTACCTTTCACGGTGGTTTTAATTTCACGGAGAATCGTTTGTAAATATTCAGCTACTATGACTGTTTTTAGGCAGAAATGACGTGAAATAATAATCACGATGGTTTAAAGTTCGCGGAAAATTCTTAAATCGTGAAGATAGTGAAATTAAAAACACCGTAATGTTTTCCACTTCTACAGTATCCTTTTGTCTTTGGAATATTTGCACAGGTTTGTTTCTGTTCCCTGTAAGGTATTGTATCATCTTCACTGCCATTAGTAGCAACAGAAATCAATGACCTATATACTAACCCTGGTCCCTGAAGAAATCTCTGCTTGAGAAAATTCGAACAGTCTGTCCGTTTTTTTAAAAGAAAAGAGCTACAGTTCTGCAGCTATGCTGTTAGAATCTTGTGCTTAATACTAATAGCCTTAATGTAGTATGGTATATTGTACCATATTATTGCCTTCAGGTTATAGAAATGATGAAATATAATATTTGGTGCCTTTGATGGTATGGAATGTCAATTCTATTTTTTTTTAAACCCATTACTAGTATAGAATGTTCCACTTCTGCTTTTAGCCGGTTTTGAAAAATTGGACTATATTTTTCTTTACCTTGGTTCATATGAAATCATTGGAATATTTTACTCTCATTGCTCTTTGCATTTAGAGAATGTTAACTCTTTTCTTTTTTAGTTCATAGTACTCATATTGAATGATTGTTAAAATTGAATATATTGTATGAGTGTTTTATATTGCATACATAGTCCCAGCATTAATTTAGTTAATAGGTGATCTAGTATTTTGTCACTAGTTTACTGCTTTTTTAAAAAAAATGTTCAATATAAATTGTACTTTGTTTTTTAATTAAGAAAATGTGATTTAAGAAAACAAATGCCATATTTTTTCCAGAATGCCAAACTGTGATGTACAATGTATAGTTATGTAGCAACAACAGCCACCATGGGCAATTAAATCTCTAATGGAAATAATGTATCCATACCAAACAACGAAAATGAAGGTTACATACATCGTGTTAGAAAGGGTTTTGTCTTCATTAGCAGAAAATTGTTCGCTATGGCAGAAAAAAGTGTTAACGCGAAACGTGAGAGAGTATAATATCCAGTCTTTATTTACCTCGAGAATATAATTAGATATTGACCTCTACTGACTGCACTTCATAAATAGTCTTGTTGTTCGTGAATAGAGTTTATTTTGATATACTAATCTTTGTTAAGATTCTGTCGAGAATTTATTTTGTTACTTTTATAATAAAACAAATTGCCAAGACGTATTTAGTTCTTTTTGTATGATCTTTATTGAATATGGGGGAAATGGGATTAGAATCTCTTGCATCTGCAGATATTTTCCTTATGTTTTTTTATTCCCAGTGGTCCTTTAGCAACATAGATAAACCTGATTTTGGTGTTCATACAACAAGAACAAATTCCATTCCAACCAAACAACAATTCCAATGCATAACTAACGGATCAAACCGTTTCGCAACATTTATAAAAGAAGAGATTTACATTGTACGTAGAAGAAATAACGCGTTATTGTTTGTTGTTTAATATCCCTTTCGGGAGTTTTTCACTCAACTGAAGATGCCACCACTTTCAGATGGAGGACTGCAAATTTTGATCAATATGCTCGGCACCTAGGGTCATTGAGAAGTGAGCGATCTTTTTCTTGTCATTATCTGCGACACAGGTCTTGGTCTCCTCAGAAAGACCGGTCTTCACGTCCCGCAGTGGATTCAAACCAGCGATATAAGGATTAGCTCCTTTTTCGGCGACTCTAGAGCAGAAGATCTAACAACCCACCCGGGCAACAACATTATTGAACAACATTCCGTATATCCTAATGTAAGGAACATCATCACTTTAGAAATGTTTTAAAAAAGACTTTAGATGAAAAAGACGAAGAAGACAAGAAACAGAGAACGATCTACAAAAATCTGTGTACTATACAGATCTGTTAAAAGAGCATAAAATACAGACCCCCAGAAATTTCGAAATGTGGCTTTAGAGCAATAATAGCAAATAGAGATCAATATAAAAACTAAAGATCTTTCAAAAGAGCTTAAAATACCTCCGGAAATTAAAAAAGATCGCGTGCCTAGGAGAAGTAAGCACTCTCAATTCTCCATGAGCCACAAGTATTGATCAGCTCCCAAGACTATACATGAAACAGAGGAAGATAACAAACAGTATTCAAGATCAAAAGCCCATAAAACAATTCAAAATAGGAGCAGAGCAGACCTCCAAAACATCAGAGGTGGGATCAGGTGCCATGGAGGAGTAAGCATACCCTGCCGATCGGTCACATCAGCCGTTTGCTTCTTGTCATGATCGGTAAATAACGGAAACATCCGTCGTCAATTCAGTGTATAAATAATGGAATAACAATTAGTATGAGAAACGTCAGACTGGTCAGCATTTGACTCAATGATAAACTGTATTTACTGACAAGGTCACTGACTTTAAACGAGACTGCTCATATTCGATTTTTATCAACTTGCTTGTCAATAATTTACCTCGATTTAGAAATTGTTCATATGTAGAGCATGCTCTTGCGCATCGAATAAAATGAGATACTAGCTAGTATATTAACTCCGTATGCAGGCGATGAAGGTATATTGCTGCATAAGCAAGGGAAGTTGACGATTGTAAAGTTAAACTTGTCACGTTTACCATATAAACTTGTCACGTTTACCATAGAGCTTGATGGTTAGATTACAATTAACGTCTTTTTCAAGTTAAACATCCAAACATAAAACAACTGTGTCAGACTCTGTGGTATCTTTCAAGCTCACCAGGATATATCGGATATATCGTCTCGACATAAGACTGGAATACCGTTGTTAATTGACAATACGTCGTCGATATACCTAAATGTCGAGTTGAAGGCCACAGCAAGTATTTTCTTCTTTTCACGTGTAAGATAAGATTTTCATACAAATTCTGCTTCATACCGGGGTATGAATACAGAACTAGGTTTTCTAATAATAGGGCGTGATAGGTACAAATACAATAGATTGTTGGAAGACCTGGTCTCAAAATACCACATACTGTCAGAAACTCAAGCATCTTTTTAATGTCAACATCAGAGTGCTTGTGTGTACAATCAGAACGTTTTTTAACAAAATATAATTTTGCAAATGACCAATAACAAGGTAAGTAAATTTACGAGTTCCCTTTTTTATTGATAAAGCAGCTGTCAATGATATCAAAAAGCCTGGATTTTTATTTATCGTGGGGAATTGATGTGTATAAAGTTGAAAAGTTTTTAAGCTGCTAATTTTGGTAAAATCTTGTGATTTCAAATTGTCTAAAAGTTCCTTGGAATTTTTAAGTATCCACTTCTGATTTACAACACTTCTTGAATATATTGTTGCACAGTACTCTTGAAGGCATCTCCTTCACTTCTGTTTATAACTTAGTGAGGAGTAAAGAAAGAGGTTTGGTTGAGCATTTACTGGAACCCGCTATGTTTCGAAGTTTTAGGATATATCCATCACTAGAATGAAACATACGGAGATAAGGAACAGTATTCAAGATAAAAAGTTTATAAAACAATACAAAATAAGAGCAAAGCAAACACGGACCTCAAGAACATCAGAGGTGGGATCAGGTGCCATAGAGGAGTGAGCATACCCTGCCGATAGGTCACACCCACCGTGTGCTCCTTGTCATGATCGGAAAATAAAGGAAAAATCCATCGACAATTCAGTGTATAAATAACGGCCTAACAATAAGTATGAAAAACGTCAGTCAGTATTTGACTGATAACTTGTATTTGCTGAACAAGGTCATTGTATCGACAGTAGAACTTACGAAATGATGACTTTAAATGAGACTGCTGATATTCTTGTTTCTTCAACTTGTTTGTCAATACTTTACCTTGTTTTAGAAATTGTTCAAACGTAGAGAATGCTCTTGCGTATCGAATCAACTGAGATACATAAACTCCGTATACAGGTGACGAAGGTATATTGCTGCATAGGTAAGGGAAGTTGACGATAGAAAAGTCTTTACATTTATAGCTCGGTTGTTAGTTTACCATTAACGTTTTTTACGTATAAAATATCCAAAGATGAAACAGAGGTGTCAGACTCTGTGGTATAACATCCCATTGGCAACTGATATCAGTCACGGATAGGGCGTATTGAATCTTCCGAAAGGTCTCAACCCAAATAACGCGATTGGTTCAGATGATATCTCAACTAGATTCATGAAAGAGATGGCTCAATCTGTAACACCAGTATACGTACTCACCAACATTTTTCAGGCATCCATTGATCAAGGTCAAATGCAATAGATCTGGAAAAAATCAAATGTCTCGCCATTATCAAAGAAGGTTGACATGAGTAAGACTTCGGACTATCGTCCTATGCCCTTGATCTCTATGTGATGTAAGTTACGAGTTCATCTTCCACAGGCATCTGATGAATTTCTTTGAGCATCACAATAGCCTTACCATCTAATAACAATCCAGGTCCGGTCCTCACCATGAGTATTAAAAACAACGCCCAGGCTAATACACAATTGTTGGACCTTTCAAAAGCATTTGACAAGGTTCCACATTTGACAAGGTTCCACATAAGAGGCTGCTTGCCAAACTAGACCACAAAGGTATACGATGTAATCTACTCAATTGGATAAGTCCGGAGTTATCTGATCGATCGCAACGAGAACTGGTGGAAGACCATTTCTCACCAGACGAAGCCAAGACAGCCGGAGTGCCCCTAGAAACGGTCCTCGGCCCACTGCTTTTTTTGGCATATATCAACAACCTACCCGCCAGAGGGATATCCAAGGCCAGGTTGTTTGCGGACGATTGCCTTCTGTATAGGACCATCACTAGGGAGGCCAATGCCGGACAAGTCCAGATGGACCTCGACAATCTCAAAATTTTGAATTAGACTGGCTTATGCATTTTAACCAAGAAAAGTGTCAGATAATTATCCGAATCAACACCAAACAGAAACAAAACATTACTCCATATAACATCCACGGGAAGGAACTGGCCGTTACCATCAAGGTCAAGTAACTAAGGGTCAGTATCTCCAACAACCTATCGAGGAACCATCATATTGATAGTGTTTATAAGAAGGCAAACACCACCGCCTTCTGACGAGGAACTTCTCGACGTGTCCAAGCAACATTTAGGACAAAAGTTACAAGACATTGGTCAGACCCTAGGTAGAATATGCATTCACTGTCTGGGACCCTCACACTAAGAAAAACATCGACAAAATAGAAGCAATGCAGCGAAGAGTGCAAAGTTGGTGACTGATAACTACAACACCAGCAGTAGTGTCCCAATGATGATTGACAGGCAGAGAGTGGGATAGCTAACATCAATGCAGAATCAAAGCAAAGGCTACCGTGATGTATCGTTTTGTCCTTTCCCTTATTGCCATAGAACGGCCCCCCCCCCCCCCAAAAAAAAAAAAATTCAGCCAAACAGGAATAGTCACAAGAGGTCAAAAACACGGTAGCAGGATCCATTCTACCATACTGACATCTACAAGGAATCGTACTTTCCTACCACCATCAGGATATATAACCAGCTATACGAAGACATTATCATGGCCATGTCCGTGGAATCAATTTAAGATTGTACAGGGGTACAAATCACCTTAAAGGAAGCAAAACAGGCTTTTCCCAGTTTTAAAATTAAAAATAGTGGACTCCCCCTCTTGCACACTTTTTTAACCTAAGTTAAAAATGACGTCTTGAGCAGCAGCTCTCCACTTTAAAGGGAGGGGAATAAGAGCCATGGATTGCGGCTGAAGAGCTACATTAGAGCTATACTTGGCACAGAGGGCAATTGAGCAATATTGCCAGTGAGATATCATTTTGTGCCTGCGACACTGGACCTCAGTTTGTACGGTCTCATCCGATTGACCGGTCTCCGCGTTCTGAAAGATTTGCATGAAAAATATCTGCGATACATATAGGTATGTACGTCAGTATAGTGCACATCTACAGGACATCACCAATTATCTATCAAAGATCAATAGGCTACAGGGTAAAATGCAATGGGAGTTTTGAAAACAAGATAATTGCAGGGAACAAAAAAAAAAATGTTTTGCCCGATTTTGCTCCTGGGGAATATCAAAAATCCAAAACTTTACAGTACCTATACAGGACAACACGTATCAATCCAAAATATAAATGTGTCTCTGCTTAAAAATAAAAAAAAAAGTTTGAAGAAGAAAGTGACACAGACGTACGGATGGACCATATTACTAACATTATACCCAAATTTCCTTTAATTTGGAACGTGCAGGTTTAATAAGGGAACCTGGCGATAAAAAGTCATCATCATTAAAATGAGATTTATTTTTATTTCAATGTTGATTTGAGATACACCATTGAACTCGAAATAAAACACATCACAGAATCTGACTCATTTGTTTTATATTTGCAAACCGGTATTTATAAGAAAAGACACTAACAGCACACTAGCAGCAATACTTTAAGTAAACGTGATTTCTTCAATATTTCAAGAGTCGTTTTCTTATTTAATAAAGCTTTGTAAGGATATACCATATACTCACCTACATTTGCACTTTATGTTCGGTTATTCGACGTGCAAAAGCATTCTCCACGCATGTTTGTTTGATACTTTGAGGTTCCTTTGCAATTTTTTTCTAACATTGAAACTCCAGCACTTGCCGATAGAGAGCTAAGGCTAAGGCCTGTACACGGCATTACATGTAACGGTCTCTGGGAAGTGAGGGATCTTAATGTGCCAACATAAAGTATGCTAGTATTCTGCGACACAGGTCATGGGTTCGAATATTGGCCGTGGCTGTCCAGAGTGGATAAGCCAGAAATCTGTCGATATTAAACTGTGGACCTCGACTTACATGGTCTCATCGGGTATCCGTGTCCCACAGTGTGATTTTAACCCGCGATATAAGGATCAACTCCTTACTTCGCGACTCTAGATCAGACTCGGTAACAACGTGTGGACCTTTGCTTGTTGTTTATCGCTCCTCTCGAGAATTTTCCACTTATGGAGACGCTACGAATTGCCGGTGGAGGCTGCATGTTTTACCCTGTACTCGGTACTTACGGTCATTAAGCACTTAGGGATCTTTTACTAATGACAACACCTACTGCGACTTCGGTTTATATATATGTATGACCTTAACCGAAGGACGGTCTCCACGTCCCCCAGTGGGATTCAAACCAGCAAGGATCAACTCCTTTGCGACTCCAGAGCAGAGGCTTGAACCACTACGCCACGCAGGCATCAAAACCAAACATTCATGAGAAGAAAACGCGCGACGTATCAGTTAACGTGTAACAATATTTACTAGTTTTTCTAGTAGGCCAACAGTGAAATTGATTGAATACCATTATCGTGTATACTCACGCGTAGAAATAATCACCGAGAAACGTCCGCTAATGTGACATCACAATGAGGCTGCAGAGACATTAGAGAAATGCAACGAAATAGGGCAGCGAGAAATTTGAATTTTGAGTATATTTTTTAAGCTTTAAGAGATGCAAAATGTAAATAGAATGAAAAAGAATGTTTATAAGTTTAGTGTGAATTATTGGTGTGTGAATCACACAGACTTTCACGTAGGCAATTTTTTTTCATGAAGCACTAGCATTCTTCATACAAAACTTAAAACCATTCCTTAAATAGTTAGTTTCATATATCCTGATGAATTTAATATTAAAGATATCATACAGTTAGCAATTTTGTTAGGCCTTTGCTTTATAATAAATTTGACTAAGGAAAAAATAATAATGGCAAAGGAATATTTTCGTCCACGTGATCCAGTGTCTAGAGAGTCAGCTATTAGTACATCGCGGGTTCGAATGCACTAAGTCATGCGGAGAACGTTATATAGATTGAGGTCCCGCGTTGCAAGTTTGGTCCAAAGATGATCCCTCATTGTGCAATGGCCCTGAGTGTCGAGTTATCAAAAGGTATAGATTGTTCATTGGCACCTGATCCCACCTCTGATGTTTTGGAGGTACCTGTTTGTCCGTTATCTTTCCTCTTTTCACGTATAAGATTTTGGACAAACTCTGCTTCGAATGATTACAAAAATAAATCTGCTAATAAAAGGGCGCAATTGGTACTTCTGAGAACTCCAATGGATATTTTATTTGAAAGAGACTTTAATGGTAATCTAACAACCAAGATCTATGATAAACGTGATGACTCTTTCATCAACTTCCCTTATTTATGCAGCAATATATCTTAATCACCTGCATACGGATTTTACATATATCAGTTGATTCGAAACACAAGAGCATGCTCTACGTATGAACAGTTTCTAAAATGGGGTAAATTATTGACCAACAAGTTGATGAAACAAGAATTTCAACAGTCTCCTTTAATGTCATTTGAATTTCATAAGTTCTATGGTCGAAACAATGACCAACTGGGAAAGTTTATACAAATTGTAAGGTCATTGTTGTTACAAGTATACTGAATTGAGTAAAGAAAATTAAAGGTTAACATCTGGTGTGACCGGTTGAGAGGGGGTGCTTTTTACTGCTTTATTGCATCTGATCCTACCTCTTATGATTCCTTACGTCTTTGTTCATTCTCTAACAATTTGTATCTTTAGCAAATTTACCGTTAGTTATCTTTACATCAGTCTGACTAAGGTCAATACCTACTATTTAACTTCGTTATAAAATGAAGTGAAACAAGAGGTATTGGCTTTAGGCAGACTGTATTTAGATCCATTTGTACTACACCAACAAGTTGAATGCCCTACCTTGGGATATCCAATTCTAAAACAGTACCCAGAGGCTATTTTTTGTGGTTTGTCTCATATAAGCTAACATATACTTTATTGATTTTACCGAGTAAATGTTATTTGTGTCGTTTTATCCTTGAAATAGTTTATCTAAATATTTATATCTGTTAGCTGTTTAGTGGTGTTTATATACAAAGAACTTTCATTGCAAAATATACCCCCCCCCCAAAAAAAAAGGGATTTATCGATTTTTTCATAATATTCTGGATTAACTTGTCATTAATTTGTAGATATCGTTGATACACATCACATATTCTCTGTCAGGAAAATATCTGTTCATTAACACATTTCCCTATTTTATTTGACACTAATTTTTTTACCTTCTAACACTACTTTCACAGCGAGGCCATCCGTGCATCATGGTCTGGATATTCACACTATATGGTACTCATACTAATGAAACATAGGTTGTTAATCAGATATTACGGACTAAGACCTCGCCTCAACGAATGTTTATCTTTAAGTAAGGCAAGTCTTACATTTAACTAATAATCATGAAGTGTACATCCTATAAGATGCAGCATTACTGCAATATATAGATCAGACAGGGCTTGCAGATACTAAGTATATAAGTATATAATAGACTTATCCAAAAATCCTTCAAAGTAGTCACCGTTCCAGAAATTGTAAATACGTAAATCAAGCATCTGAAGCAAATCTAGGATAGTGTTCATCCCTTGATACATCATATTTGCTAATTTGATTAAGATATGCCTTTCTTAAAAGTATATGGTTTCTTGCAAGTTTGGTCAACATAAGGCTTATAGTTACTTGGAAATGAGACCTGCACCAGAAACTTTAACTTACTCACTCATCCACAAAATGTAGATCAGATTCAGCATCTAAAGCAAGCCTATTAGTATGCATCCTTAGATGTAGCATCCATATATTAAGTTTGGGTATAAAATAGGGTTAATAGTTAATAAAACATATGTATTTCTTGTGACAAGGCCTTTCATTGGATACCAACAACCTTGACTTATTGACCTTGGGGATTTCTGTACTTGTGAAAAACTTTAACCTTGGCCATTACTTTTGAACGGTAAGGGATAGGGCTTTCATACTTCACATATGTAATTCTTTTGAGAAGACCCTTCATTGGATACAAAGAAGTTCGACCCTTTGACCTTAAAGCTTGACCTTAAAGTTTAACTTACTTTTAAAACACAAACCTTGACCATAACTTTTAATGGGTTAGGGCTAAGGCTTTCATGTTTAACATACCGGTATTTAATCCTTGTGACAGGACCTTTCATTGGATTTCAAGAATGACCTTGGCCTTGGAGTTTGATCTACTTTTAATAAAAAAAATCTTTGGGTAATAATGTTTAATTTGCATTTAAGAAAAGTTTAATCTTCGCTATGTTGCCATTAGGGGTCCTCAGTGTTTCAGAAACACATCTTGTACCTTATATTGAGAAGAGATATGGTTTTCTTTGACATGTGCATTACCTGTGACAAAATATTTCCAAGCACGCTTTGATTTGTGATCTATTGACTTTGACCTTCAGATTGATTTTCAAATTTCTAAATGACATATAAAAAAGGGCGATATATTGAGACAATATGATTCATAAAAATATATATCTCAACCCACAAAGATTTATATAAGCGGGGGACCACAATTCTTTGAATTTGCTTGTTCTTTTTCTATCTGATCAAGATGCTTTTCTGGAGTACCCTATAATCACCAGTAATCACAAAACCGATAATTTTTTCCTCAATTTCTAGCATTCGTTCTTCACCAGTTATAACTGTATGTACAATTTTTTCTTTTCCATATTTCGCCATTATAAAATGAAGGAAAGACACATGGTGATTTTGATGAGAATATACATGTATTATGCTAATGTACTTTTGCAATCGCCAAAGCAAACATGTAGTTTCAAAATTTGTGAATTTTATGGCTTTTGGATTAAGATCCGACCGTATACAATTGTTTTTGTTGTCTGTCTGTCTATCTGTCCGTCTGTCTGTCTGTCTGTCTGTCTGTTTGTTAACTTGTCCCCAAACTTTAACCTTCACCATAACTTTTGAACCATGAAAGATAAAGACTTCGTATTTAGTATGCATACTCCACTAATTAAGCTCTTTCAAATGACACCAAGGTCAATGGCCTTGTGACCTTGACTGTAAACGTATATGCTAAAAATGTTTTATATGCTTTTTCAAACTTTCGCCATAACTTTTGAACCATAGTAGATGGAAACTTCACATTTAGTATGCATATTCTACTAATCAAGTTCTTTGAAATGACACCAAGGTCAATGACCTTGGGACCTTGACTGTGACCTTTATGCTAAAAATAGCTTTTTTCGAACTTTGTTGCTGCCGGGCGCATAGTGTTTCACAAACACATCTTGTTATAAATTAAAATAACGAAATCAACTGATATTTTATTTATCACGTTAAGTTTATTAAATTCGCAATCAAAGAAATTATGGCAAGTATTCCAAAACATTTATGAACGAGAACTAAATATTGCTGTCTTACAACTGTGTTTAAAGACAAAATTACATAATTAAATAAAAAAAAATAAATACAAATTGAAACAAATACGAGGGGTTATCAAAAAGTTCGTGGACTGAGGCGATAAAATCAATACTACGTGGTCTGTGCTTTCAAAATTTATAAGGAACATAAAACAACAAAAAATAAAGAGATTTTAGAATTTTAAGCTTCATACGTTCATTATTTGCCAAATCATTATAAAATAAAATTGACATTATATGATCACCCGGCGCTGTCATCGTTAAAAAATTTATGACGTCCCAAAACGTCATATTTTTCAAAGTCTGATTCTTCTACCCCATACACTTATCTTGATGAAGTTTCCTGGAGTTGAATAAGGACTTAAACCCGTCTTGTTGGTATGCATCTACACTGTCATGAAAGACTGCTTTCAATGCAGATATTAATATTGCATATGTATTTATGCATTGGGAGAGTTTCTTGCTTGATTGTGCCAGCACAGTCTGCTTTTTGAGTTCAATATCTACCACAAATAACCAACGTCATTTTTTGACATGATTGACTTTCATACCTTGAGTACAAATCGAAATTAACTGTTCATTCCTTTTCTCTCGGAATTTATTTTGGCATTAAAAACAAGTCCTGTGGATGCATTTTATTTCCCTGTAACCAGATTTAACATTTTCCAGGTGTATAACAGTTTTTTCAGGCATAAAACTTTATAAAATGTTGGAAAAAGAACCCCCTCCGCCCTTTTGACGTCATTTTAAAGCCCTTAATTGTTTGGACACTCCATACAAAATGTACGATAAAATCTAATAGAACTTACCGAATGATGTAAAAATTGCAAATTTTACGGACTAAAACCGTCCCTTCACAAACCTGAATTAATGGGATTTTTTGATGTCAGGTGTTCATTATAAAGGATTTTTTCTCATTTCGCCATTATAAAATACCGAGGGCGAAAAAACGTCATTTTCGAGGTTGCGCCGCCTAGACAAACCATTGCTTACAAAAACATTATTAATTTTGTTAAAAATAAAATCTATGATTTGTGGTTTCTTCTATAGATAGAAAAGATGATGATAACTAAATATTTTAAAATTCACTACTATACCTAAAGCGGTTTTAATTTTATTGTGCCAGTCCACGAACTTTTTGATAACCCCTCGTACATGGTAAACATGCTAGTATAAAGTTTTGAAAGCACGTGTGATCTGCATTGACTAAAGTGTGACAGAAGAATTTAGGATTTTTACTTTTTAAGATAAAAGTAATCCAGGGATCTGTCCTTCCAGCATACAAGTTTCTCCCCCACCGAAATCAGAGAAAGTAACCTCGCCATCTTTGAAGGGCACAGAGTGACGGCCATTCTTTCCTTTCCAAGACCAGTCGGTGTCATCCAGTGAAATACAGACACGGTATGGTATATCTGGCTTAATATCTACAGCTTTTTGAAATATGACTTCATAATGTTTTGTTTGAGGATCAGATTCGAAACAAAAGTCTTCAAGAACTATTGTCTTATCATCGGCATCAATAAGTTTGACATAAACTGTAATTTTGTTACTTTCATGGCTTAATCCATATGTAACAATTCCATGCATTACGCATTCTACAGAGGACTCGAAGGCAATGATATGTTCTAGATCGTCCAGTACCATTTCTTCTTCGCATTCTTCCATTCTCATTACTCTTTGCCATACATTTCTTGGTTCGTTTTTAAATATTCCCGGAGACAAAATCCTGCCTCTCGAGCTTGGAGCTCTTACTTCTCTTTTCTCGTCTTCTGTCAAAATCCGTCTCTTTTCAACAGATGACCGAAAGAATCGTATATCCATATTTTGGAATCGTATCTCATACAAAATACCAGAATCTTTTAAAACCTTCCGGATCTCCTCGTCATTTTCCTTTAAACCTCTTCTTTTGCACTCTTCCTCACACCACCTCATAACGCTTCTATAAATAGTTTCCTCCTTCACTTGGTGGTGGTGGTTGTCTGCGATTATTCTTCGAACACACTCTGGTGGAAGAGCCAGGAAGTGGTCGGACTGTAGACACTGTTCCGTTCTTTGATTAATTATCTTCATGCTGTCCGTCATCAAATCTTCCAGATCAAACAAGAAGGCTTGGTGATATATTTCTACCGCGTTATCCGCTTCCATGAGATAGGCTTTCATTATAAATTCCTGGCAATTGTCAGAAAGAGTCTGAACTATATATTTTCTGGCTAAATATAGTATTGCCATGACGTTATTTGCCGTCAGTTCAACTTCATCTGTGTATAAATACCTATAAAAATTGTGAAGATGCAAAGATTAAATCATTTACAATACAAGTGTATACATGTCTTTTTATTACGTATAATATACAAGTAAAAATGAGTCAATAGATTACTAAGTCAATTCATATCAAAATATTGTATATGATGTGAAAAACCATTTTTGCCTATCTACATTGTGTGCAACCTTTCATTCATTCTAGATATCTAACTAGAAATTGTGCATATATAGACTGGCAACCATTAATATACCTTTATCTTTTAATATATTTACAATATTTGCACACCACCATGTTAATACTGGATTATTCTTTTAATTATGTTCATAATGAAAAGTTAATATGGCTTTTTACAAATGAAAATGAGTAAATCTTAAGATTATTAAGTCAATTCATATCAAAATATTGTATATGATTTTTGAATATTACTATGTTGTATTACAATATTTGCATACCACCATTGGTAAATTGGTTTGATGTTTCATTATGTACATTGTCTCTATTTTAAGTAATAATATACTTGTATCTGTGTTATGCCCCCAGTGGGACCATGATTGGAAATAAATTCTATTCTAATTCTGTACTACATAGTGCAATCCGTGAAAAACCAGCATTGTGAGAGTATCCTATATATAGGGATCGAACCTGAGAAAACACTGAACAATTTCTACATCCACTTCTGGCAATGACACTATCGCTGTCCCTTCCTGGTCTCGCTCAGTCATCGGATTCTGACTAGTCAACATAGCTTCAAACACGTGACTCCGTGCAATCAGAACAAAACTGTGACAACTGACCTCAACTAAATCTTCCCCAACAATAAATTTGACGTCACAGGAAATCTCCTGCTTCAGCATATGGAGAAGTGCATCTTTTAACGACAGTGAATCTTGCCAAGACGAGGACGCCATTCTGTAAAATTAATTAGAATAAACAATTAATTTAAAAGTATTAAAGACTCAGAAAGAATAAATCCCTCTTTAATATTTCAGAAAAAGATAGAGGTGTCAAAGACAAGAACAATTTCCCGCTCTAAGACAACACATTTCTCAATTTCATGTCATGGTTAATAAATTACATTTTTCAGACAATTGCTCCCCCCCCTCCCCCCTCTCCAAAAGTACTACGGGCCCGAAAGCATAATTCCAAAAGAGAGCATAATTCATTTAACGAGTAATTTCATAATTAACATTTTGGATTCAATATTTTATTAATGTACTTGAGTATCTTACATAATCTTAATGATATCAATCAGTGCACGATAGTTATTTATTTATTTTTTTTTTGGGGGGGGGGGGGGGTACTTAGGAATAAACTTATTCTGTGTTCTAAAAAATCTAAATTAGGTTCACATTAGAAGGAAGTAGGAAGAGTTTTGTGGCATACAATTGATTTCGTGGTACTTTATAAAACCTTTATTATAATAATGATTTTTTTTATTACACAAATTACTTTTCCTTGGTTCGAAAAGGCTTCCCATAATAATTACATGTATACAGTCCTTGCGACACTTGACCGTTGAAGAAAATATTTGCTGGTAATAAGGCATGTCGCTTTTATTTCGATAGATTTTTTGTATGTAATTCGTGCGTATCCAAATACGCTTTTGCAAAGGAATATAGGCTGGACCCCTTGATATTTGAAGGAGAAATTGTTTTATTTTCTTATCTATAACGAATGATTTTTTAAAAGTAGCTGCGCCTCGGTTGACAATGGTTTTCTTGGGGGTAAAAATTTTCAATGTTACACTCAACTACATGCAATATTTATATACTGGTAAGTCTGGGTTGGAACAGTTTACGCTTTTTAAGGTATTCAATCCCTAATGGGAACAAATTCAGTGAAATTGAATACATAACTGATATGTAGGCATTGAATACTCAGTTTATTTACATATTTTTTTATTACTATTAGTATGTATAAACACCTTTCCAATCTATGACGTTAAAAACCTATCTCCCCTTTTTTTAATTAATAAAAAAAATTTATTTAAAAAAATTTAGCCGGTGTGTGTGTGTGTGCATCTTTCCACCGCAGGATTTATTGATATTCAAATTATTTGAATTTTTATTTTGAAAAAACGCTTTTCCCCATAGACTTCAATGCAAACTTTGTTAATTAATTAGTATAATTACTGCTTAATTAATGAAATTTTATTTTCGTGGGCAATCCTTTTTCTATAAAATGCTTTAATATAATAGCAGTGTTCTATGAACTTGAAGTACATTTAAGGGTATAGAATTAGGTCCCATTAGGGATGGAAATCCTTAACAAACCGGTTGGCCGCCTCGGAAAATAGTTTCCTCCCCAAAGGAACTATTTACTTTTTTACATTGACAAAACACCTTTCCAAAACGTTAAAAACCTATTTCGTGTGTGTGTGTGGGGGGGGGGCATTGATTTTTACAGCTTCATACCTAGAAACCTAAGACTTTTCATAGCAACTCAGCACATGTAAATAAGTATTGGAAGAAACATGGCAAAGTCACTTTTACTTGAAAAGTATATTTTAAAAAAATTATTTTGATCCACGCATGTGGAGTTATGACAATGAGTACAGGCACCTGATTTTATCAGTAAGTCGCTAAATTAGCCAAATATCGAAAAATTCTACCCCCTCTCTATATAAATACACGTTTATATATAGAGTGGGTAGAATTTTTCGATATTTGGTTTATTTATAGCGACTTAATAGTTATTGATAAAAATTCAGGTGCCTGTGGCTGAGTGTGCAATGAGAGAGAGAGAGAGAGATGGTGTGGGTGGATCGATGGGGAGAACTATTACTAAAGACAAGACCATGAAATGATGAACAGCTGATGAAGACGGGAATCAATAACATTGATATTGAGAGACTCAGACTCAGAGAGGACTGAGGAAAGTGAACGGATAGGAGGGTGTCATTCTTATTTATGAATCAAATAATTTTGCTGGAAATTCTCAATTTATGATTTTCTTCTTTTTAAAAAACTTCTTACCTTTTGTAAGACCAGTAGGTCTGATAAAAATAAATCTTTAGTCACCCTGGTGCACTTTCATTTTAAACCTACTTTCATTTTCTGTTTATATGAACGAGTTAATTAATATTATTTCGAGCACAGGTCATGTGACACGTTTGTTTTCGTTTTGGGAATGAGATATATAAAACTATAAAACAACATGTAGACTGCATTGAAGGATTAAAAACCAAAGAAAAGGACGGTAATAATTCATAATTAGTACATTTTACTCTGTGATAATTACACATTGTTATTTTATGCACCATGATCTAATCAGGAAACAAGACACGGCTTTTCATCTTGCATTCAAGTTCAACATCCACTTATGCCTAACTTTTAATTATGCAGCTGTTGTGTTTGATTAGATGCTAATCATATTTCAGACAAAGTGAGACAATATTGTATTATAAATCCACGTAAAAATTATACAAATGTAAACAGATATGTCGAATTTTACATTTTAATCACCAATTACATGAATTATATATCACTAGTTTAACATTCAAATCATACATATTATACAGTGTACTTTTAATTAAAATGTGACGTGTCTAAATAGAGTGTTGTACATGCATCTACTTCCTTGTGACTTAGTTACTAGGCTTATTTTAGAGATTGTGTTTCAATATTCCATGTACACCATGAACGTATACACTGTATACTTTTTTTAATACTTTTGAACAGAGACCTATATACTAAGTATAGGAGTTTATAGGTCCCTGGTATTGATGAATAAAAGCAGTTGAATGATTGAAATTCAGAGGTAAAGTTTATAAAAACTATTCTTTTGGAAAATGCTGTCTTCATTGAAAAATATTTACTAATTATTTTTATTACATGTAATAACATTTTCCCTTTATAGGTAACCATGTCTGTACCAGTTGTGCCAATAGCTGGCAGAAGGCAGCAAGTTTCTCCCTCCCCTGGTCCACAAATGTCATCATCTCCAACACTGGTGTCTTACCCTCAGAATGACAAAATAATACAGGATATATCAGGTAAATAGGAGACAAAATATTTATTTATTATCAGCCAAGGCTTTCAGCAAGAGGAGACAGGAGGTATAAACTTTTCACTCTTTTAATGATCATTGGCCCTTTTTACAAAAACTATTAAGACTACCGGGGTAAAACAATAAAAGCCACTACTCTTGTAAGTTTTCAATCAATAAAGATAGTTATTTCTTTGTAAAATATTTTTGAAAATGAAAATGTCTTGTGGAATATAGAACCAAGAGTTTTTGCGATCTACTACTATGAAGATATTTGTTGGAGAATGGGACAATTTTTTGTCATAATCATGATTTTTTGTGAAAAAGGCCACAAAATTTTCTGCTTCATATTTCATAACATCTTCGCTAGCCAAGGGTTTCTGAAACGCTACTCTCCTCATAATCCCTTGGCATACGGTGTTGATAGAAGTTGGGTCTTTTATCTCAAGTTCTGATTGGGATTTGGTACACCCGGTTGACCAATCAGCAATTGCTTTTTGTGAATGACGATATTTGCATTTGGGATACTTCTTGACTCTTTAATTTCAGGGATGAAAAATGCAAGTAAAAAAAGATCCGTTAGATAACATGCAATTCTATGAATAGCTATGGTGTCATCCAATATCTTCTAAATATGTGATTGAAAATCTATATTGAAGTTCAGATTTGTACTATAAATAAGCATAAATAAAATTATTGCTTCTTAATTATTCTTGAAAAAAATTTAACTTAATTTTTTTTAAACACGCGTCTTTATTTCTGTCGATGACGCAATCTGTGCGTACCTGATAGATTCAAGATCATGTGACGAAAACAATCCCGTCTTTTGACTTCACCATATGCCAAGGGTTCATGAGGAGAGTAGCATATCAGAAACCCTTGGCTAGCTAAGATGATTTCATAATCATGATAATAGACCAAATAAATTGTTGGAGATATTATCTAAAATAGCTTCTAAGTCTTAAAATGAATAATCCACCCCTTCACTTTAAAATCAATGAAATTCTCGTTTATATGAATATTCTTTGGTTATTTAAGAACATATAAGAACTTATGGTGTCCAGACACCCTCGGGTTACTTATTTTGCATATGTAAATATTTCATTATTCACTTTAAATTTCTAGAGTGTATTGCTGATTTGAAGTCAGACTTTGAAGACAATCACCAACCTCTTACAGATGACAACCAACAACTTCAGAGATTCTGTGCCAAGCTGGAGTACTTGTTAAGAGCTAATATGAAAGGTCTCTACATCATTGTTTCATAAAGTAGAAAATCATGAAATAAATTTCATATACAGTTACAAACTATTATTCACAATGCTTCAGTTTGGAACGCATCTGTGACTACTAATATTTGGAACTGAGGCAACATTCTACTTAAACTCATCGGTTGAGAATAGGCTTGTGATGAGAATTCAGAAATAATTCCAAATGAAAGAAGGTTGAAACTTGCAGATATTTTTAACTTTTGATAAAAATTCGTTTACAATAACTTTTTCATACAAACCAACTTTTATTCATGTGCGAGAAATATTCCCGAGTTTCGAGACTGACTTAAACTCGCGAATATTAATCGCCACGAATGAATAATTCTGCTTAGTATTTGTAAGGAATTTTTCCTCTGTCGCAAAAATAAAATGTCGCGGATTGATTTCAAATGGACAAATCGCGAATAAAAAAATGATGCAAATAATAGTTGGTTTACATTAACGTAAGTAAGATTCACTTGTAATGACTTATTCTGTTTGGCATGGAGCTTTGAGCTCTAGTGCCATTTAGCAGGTGACCAAACTTTATGTGACTGAATGTGTCAGCTAGTCCTTGCATCCACAAAAGACAAAAGCAATGACAATACATAAATTTCTTTTATTTTTGCACTTATTTTGTTGTTCAGATAAATACTCCATGCTGGGGAAGAAGAAGGATTACTGGGATTATATTTGTGACTGTCTGGGATCCACCAAAGGGATCAACGATGGGATTAAATACGTCAAAACCCTCGGAGATGTAAGTGTTCATGTAAAACCCTCGGAGATGTAAGTGTTTTAAGGCTCTCTGTCACATTAATTAAACATTAATTAAAAAGGAAGAAAAAACTTGAAAAAGTGTTTATCACTGGTTTAATTCAAATTATTGAAAGGCAATGTTCTTCAGAATGAAGACAAATATCAGTTCATTTTTTGTAATTTCTCGTAATCGTTTATGTAGTACAAGACATCAGTAGGTAAAGGAAGAGCTTTTCTGAGGTTCTGTTTGATGCACAACAGAATGGCAGACAGTATACAGGCTTGTATCATGAATGGAAAAGTTACAAGGTATTATCTTATACAACTGTTCACCATGTTCACTCTATTTAGTATCATTTAAAAATTTAAAAGAGGTAATTCATACTTGCCTGATGTAAGTTATTAAAATATATTCAGAAAAGATGAAATTAAATTCAACTTTATTTAATGTCTTGGAATATTGAAAATAGGTACGAAGAACTTTTTTCATGAATAGAATTTTAGTCATAAGTTACTATTATTCATTTAATACCGTATAAGCAGAATTTTTAGCAAGCTAAGATTTAATTTTGGCATTATTAGCGAGGATGTGAGATCTCTAAAATTAAATATTGCTAAAAATGAATTACATTTTATCTGTAATAGCTTCTATAGTGATCATTTTAAAATGGCTAAAATTACAACTGGCTAAGAATAAAGTACCAATTTTTAAGAACAAATCGCTAAATTTGCCTCTCGCTAAAATTTCCACTTATACTGTATATTATCAGTTAGATTAAATTCTGACTGATGAATTTTGAAACTAAACTGTTTAGAACTAGCAAAGGATATATAATTTTGTTGTTAATGTAATTGTGTTGAATTGTAGTGATTATTTCCACCCAAAGTCAATCTGGCTGAACCATGACAAGAGCAGCACCTTGATCAGTAACCTTTATGACCTCAGTGAACTCCAGTTTGACCTTGCTCCTAGGGGATATGACCTTGACAATGCCTGGCCATCATTTGCAAAGTAAATCTCCATTGTAAAAGATACAATTATGGAGGAAATCTTTGTCATTGATGTTGTAAAATGCTTAGCCATCTTATATAAAATTGTTTGTTTGTCCTTTCCTGACAAACTGGGTACAAATGGCACATTGATCTCCAAACTTTTTTTAACTTATGTGAATTTTTAAAAAAATTTCTTTTTATTCTTTGTTTTTCTCATCACAATAATATATACGTTGACATTTTCTGGAGAAAAAATTCCCACCTACCTAACTACCAATTTTTTTTTCACCCTGAGTTTGAAGAGTGCTAAAAAAGCACTATGTAAAAGATTGTCCTATTCATTTGAATTTCCTTTTATTTTAATGATGACCACATTGATAACATTTCTCAATAATTGAATATTTTCTGATAAATTTAGGAAAACTCAGCATGGAAACCACCACTGGAATCCTCCAAGCAGAGCTGATAGTATGAGCAGTCTTATTAGTATACCAATACAGGTTAGTATACCAATACAGGTTGGTATGAACAGTCTTATGAGTATATACAAATACAGGTCAGTTTGAGTGGTCTTATCAGTATAACAATACAGGTCAGTATGAGCCATATTATCAGTATAACAATACAGGACAATCTGTGCAGTCTTATCAGTATAATAATACAGCTCAGTTTGAGCAGGCTTATCAATATAACAATACAGGTCAGTTTGAGCTGTCTTATCAGTATAACAATACAGGTCAGTTTGGGCTGTCTCATCAGTATAACAATACAGGTCAGTATGAGCAGTCTTATCAGTATAACAATACAGGTCAGTTTGAGCTGTCTTATTAGTATACTATACTAGTATAGTCATTCATATTTCTCAAATTAATATTTTAGAAAACATATCCTCCCTTTCTCTATGATTGTCTAATGCATCTTTCTTAGGCAAGTATGATATTCTGCACCTCTCCTCTTTTATGTTATGGGCCAATCTGCCAAGGAGAAAAGAAAAGAATAGCAGATTATCATTCTTTGCTAGCAAAAATGAGTCTACTAAAACAAAATAAAAAATAAAGATTGATAACATTTATACTTAGGATCGCCGTGGCGAGTCATTCAGTGAATCCTATGATGTAGAGAACAGTCTGAGACAGGAATACGATGACCAGATAGAGGCTCTGGAGCAGCAGAAGAAAAGTCTACAGCAGTCCGTGGTCCTCTCTAAAACTGACCTCGAGGTCCTGCAGGGTCAGTACAGCGACATAAAGGCACAGCACGAGGCACTGACAGCAGAAAACAAGGAACTGCAGAGGAGGTGGGGAAATGTTAATGTTTAATGTTAATGTTGATCACACTTTACTCAGGAGAATTTTATTTCTTCGTAATTATATAAGACCATTAGCTCACAAAAATGTGATTTTCATGTATATTTGTATTTTATAAAAGATTATATACATGTACCTGGTAAGGGCGAAACAATTACACGTGTAAACGGCGATGTTTCGATTAATTGCTCTAAACGTTTACAAATTGAGTAAACGTTTACACGAAGGTTAATATTAATGTCTATCAGAAAAAAAAAACTTTCGTCCAAACAAGTTGTTTTATTTCATATTTACTAAAGAAAACACACTCTGTGTCTGTTACAATCATTTTTTTTCGTTATAATCGATACCGGAAACGTAATACAAAACTATCTAGAAACCAATATGGTCTAACATATTTAATTCCGATTTCCGAGTATATAGTGAAAACTAGCGATGTATTATTTTATTTTTCCAAGAATATGTTTTAGAATAAATAATCTTTTGTTGTTGCTCTTTATTGATAAGAAAATAAAAAGTATCATGCTTATAACGGTATAATGTTGAATATAGAGCTTTGAAAAATTGAACGTAAACCGGACTCCTCAATCTTATCGTATTATATTTTTATATTGCTATCTAGTTTCAGTTTTTTTTACACTTCCTTATCTTTCGTCATAAAAACCAACAAATAAACAGTAATGACAACTCATACTAACATTATAGTGAAAGAATGGTTTATTAAATTAGTGTTTTATGAGTAAGTAGCCATAACAATTCAACACATAAAAAAACTCCCGTTTAAACGGTACCGTTTCGTTTATTGCTGCTTGTTTAAACGTTTACAAAATTCAGTAAACGTTTCACCCTTAGTACCTGGTGTACAAAAATAAGAGATTTATTGATATTTTCCCCTAGCTTACAGATATAAAGGTTAATAACTTTCTTGCAAAAATAAGTTGTTGAGAAAAATGATTATCTATAGTATCCTCCCTATTGAAGATTGGATAAAATGAATCTAAAGTGTAGGATCTGAGATGATGAAATGTACAGGTAGATTTTGAATGATACATTTCACTTTACTTCACTTGATTAAAAACATTTCTATGTGTTGTGTTCTAGCTATGATAAGATGTGTCTAGAAGTTGAATCCAAGGAAACAGAAATTAAAATGAAAGAAGAAGTTCATCAGAGAGAAATGAAAAGCTTAGAGGAGGATCTAAGGAAGAAAGAAGAGGTGGAGTTATCACTTCAGGAGAAAATTTCTAAGCTGGAGATGTCACATCAGGACAGCCATGACAGCCACAGGTCAAAGGTCATGGAGCTGGAGAAGAACAATGGGGATCTCCAAATGCAGGTAAGGATTAACTTCTGTATCTGCTTGTTAGGATTGATTTAGATTTTAACTGGTCAACAAAAAAGTTCACCTCCATTAAGGAAAAGTTTTTTTTTTTATCACAGGATGAATCTAGGTTATAAATTGTAACTTTGCCTATTCTAATATGGAATAGAAATTAAAATTCAGTTTTACCACCTGGAAATTAAAAATATGTGGTAGCCAAGGACAAACAGTTAAAATTGATTTACATTCTATCATTTAATTTTTTTTCTTTACACATTGTTTTATCAAGAAATAAGTGTTGTTATAACTAAATGTTAAGTAATATTTATTACCAGAGGGTGTTTCCTTGTATTTAAATTTGTAAAGGCATCATTGAAAAATAAAACTTAAGAAATGTATCTGCATTTATTGAAAGTTTATTGAAGGGATTATTTTCCTTATTTAAATTTGTACAGTGTATAAGAATAATTTGTGAGAGACCTTTGCTTGGTAGGTCCGTACACTGATGTCAGATCTGTCAACCAGCATAGAGGGAGAAACAAAAAAGTCAGAATTGATTTCTAGTCAGGAGAACAAGATAAAATCACTGGAAACAAAAAACCAGGAACTGCTTCAGAAAGTGGAAACCATGATAACCACCAAAGACAGTGAGGCGTCGGCAAAGATGGATTCTGTCAACCAAATGCAGGAACTGGTCGGCAATCTGAAGGAAGTCGAGGCAGAGAAACTGAGATTTGAAGTCCAGTGTGAGGAATTAGAGAAAGAGAGTGAGTCAAGGAAGGTCTGGATTGAAAGAATCGAGAAAGAAAAATCTGAGAGTGAGGAGAAATGGCAAGAAAATGTGAAAGACTTAGAAAGACAGCTTAAAGAAATAAAAGAAAGTGCATCTAGAGAACAAGAAAACAATGAACAAAGGGTAAAGGAATTAAATGATAAACTGAGTGATTTTGTGAGTAAAAATGATAGTACTGTAGAAAAACTTAAGATGTTAGAAAAGGAAAAAGCTAGTTTGGAGTCTGAATTAATTAAGAAAAATACCTGTATAGGGGAGATGGAGAATCAGATATCTGAACTTACCAGTCAAGCGGAACAAATGAAACATGAACATGAGTCCAAAATGTCTGACCTCAGTGAACAATTAAAGACAAAAACAGACATTATTCAGGAAAAGGATGAACAGTTAGGTGAAAATCTGAGTAAAATATCAGGTTTGGAATCATCTTTATTGGACAAGAAAGATACCTGTGTAAAATTAAATGAAAAAATTTCACAGCTTTCTCATGAAAAAGATGACTTTGAACAAGTTTGTGCCAATCTAAGGACAGAACTAAAACATGCCAATGATAAGAATGAACTAGTCAGCAATTCAAAGGAGGAAAACCAGAGGCTAGTGGAAGAAAAATTACAGGTTATTGAGGAAAAGGATAAAATGATAGAGAGTATGCTCCATTCACTGAAGTGGGTTGTATCAGGTGATGGGGAAAACCAGCTTGGGAAGGTGAGGTTTCTGGTAGTTCACATTTTAATGTACCCTGTATACATTGTATATACATGTGTATTAGAAAGAATACATTTTCCTCCAAAATACAAAAATTATGCATACTTTGGGTCAAGTACAAAATAAGACGAAAATAGTCCCATCCACATAATCTGCAGTAAATCGGTTTTGTTATTATAATACTTTTGTAAGATCATAAATATTCATGTATAATTATATCAATTATATTCTAATATAAATATATGAACAAAACATTAAATGCAAATTACTTTTTAATGAATATTAAACAAATGAAATTGTTTTCAGAACAATAATTTGAAAGGTCGACAGGTTGACAGGTCGACAGGCTGACAAGTCGACAGGTTGACAGGTAGACAGGTCAACAGTTTAAATCAAGAACAACAATTTGACAGGTTTGACAGGTCGACAGGCCGACAGGTAGACAGGTCCACAGTTGAAATGAAGAACAAAAATTTGACAGGTTTGACAGGTCGACAAGTCGACAGGTCGACAGGTTGACAGGTAGATAGGTTATATCATAAGATACATGTATATTGAATGCCTGAAAGACTAAATTTTATTCTCATTATATATGCGCAATGTCTGATAACAGTTAGATGTATATACATCTCCATTTGACACAGAAACCAAATTACCTCAACAATGTGTATCATGCTGACTCATTTTACTATAAATGAGCTTAATATATAAATTGTCAACACGTCTTATTGTCAATTCAAAATACATTTGAATAATGTTGTCAACCTGTCAACCAGATATAAAAGCACATTTATTAACAAATTTACTTTCAAACTTCACAGTATTATTGATGTCAACCTGTCGACCTGTCAACCTGTCGACCTGTCAACCTGTCGACCTGTCGATCTGTCTACCTGTCGACCTGTCGACCTGTCTACCTGTCGACCTGTCGACCTGTCAACCTGTCGACCTGTCTACCTGTCGACCTGTCCACCTGTCGACCTGTCAACCTGTCGACCTGTCTACCTGTCGACATGTCTACCTGTCGACCTGTCAACCTGTCAACCTGTCTACCTGTCGACCTGTCAACCTGTCGACCTGTCTACCTGTCGACCTGTCAACCTGTCGACCTGTCTACCTGTCGACCTGTCCACCTGTCAACCTGTCCACCTGTCCACCTGTCAACCTGTCCACCTGTCAACCTGTCCACCTGTCTACCTGTCGACCTGTCCACCTGTCAACCTGTCGACCTGTCTACCTGTCGACCTGTCAACCTGTCAACCTGTCGATCTGTCGACCTGTCAACCTGTCGACCTGTTAAGCAGACATATAAGGATTTTTTTGAACAAATGATATTTTATGACTTGGAAATATATATTTACACTAATGTCAACCTTAGTAGCATTTATAATAATGTCAACCCGTCTGCCTGTCGACCAGACATAGTAGCATGCTTATGAACAAATGTTCATTTATGACTACTAAGTGCACATTAAATTTATTGATACTTAAATAAAATCATATGTAAGATACATATCTTGTTTCGTACTTTATGATCCATTTTATATAATAATTGGTTGACAATATAGAATGCAATTGGTTTATATAACTAATTTACCAATAATGGCCCCAAATATTCATTAATATTCACATTTGATTCATATGCGAAACATGCTAATTTATTTTATTTTGTACATTTATGAATATTGATGAATATGCAAAAAATAATATTCTTACGAGAAAAAAAAAATTGGAACTATTTTCGTCTTATATTGAACTTGAGCCCATACTTTTGCTAACCTGTCTTTAATTAATATAACATTTTGGTTAGAAAATTGACCTTAAATTACAGATGTCAAATTTAAAAGTAGTGACGTTTGACCTAAATTTTCAAATTGTAAACAATATTTCCATAAAACATTATACGTATCATTTGTCTTGTTTGAAGTAGGATTTTCATATTTGGTATGTCTTTTGCATGACTCTTAAATATATACCAGTGTTTTTGACCATGAGACCTTGACTTTATTTTTTGGTCATTTTCTTGAATTAAACTCTGCTTTGATCTCCAGTGCATTTGAATTTCCTCCACTGAAATACATTCAAAAACATTTGCACTACTTTAATGATAGAATGTTTCATTTTGTAGGCCCCATCTGTTGATGGACATCCTGAATTTTCTTCTATGGTTGGAACATTATGTGAACAAATAAATTCAGTAAAACATCAGTTAAGTGAAGTTTTATCAGAAAAATCAACCATTCAAAATAAATTGACTGAAAGCCATCAGACCATAAAAACCCATAATGCTCAAATATCTAAACTACAGGAGGAAAAACTTAGTTTAGAGGAAGTTATTGATACCTCAAAGAGTGAACAAAACGATCTTCAGCAGAAAATAGTAGAGAAGGATAGGACTGTGTCAGACATGGAAAACAGGATTAGAGACTTAGAGCAGAGACTAGGGGAAACTGAAACAACACTTCAGAAAACAGTAACAAAATGTGATGAATATAATGCGCAGAACATCAAATTACAAGAAGAGATAGTCTTAAAAAATGGTGACATAACGGCCTTAAAAGAACAATCAACAAGAACTGAAGCGGAACTGCAGCAAAGCTGTAAAACTAATGAAGGTAATCTTGAAAGTAAGAAAGCTTTGGAGGAGAAAATTAATCAGCAGGAAAAGGTTGTATCCTCCCTGTCAGAGAAAATAAAGGAGTTACAAAGCGTTAAGGCAGCTTTAGAGGAAATGGTGAAAAGACATGAAAACGAGGCTAGGCAGTGGAAGGAAAAATATGATATAAAATTAGCTGAACAAGAAGAAAAGTTAAAGGAACTGGAGAAAATTCTGGAGAGGAATAAGGAACTTCAGAGAGAAACTGAGGAACTGCATCAAGAAAAAGCTCAACTGGAGGAGAAAAAGAAAGCTGTACAGACAAAGTTGTTTGATGTGGAGCGGGAATTTTCACTGATTCAGGAGGAAAAGAAGAAGCAGAGTAAAGAGCACAGGACAGTTCTGGATCAAATGGAGACTGAGAGGACTGACCTGAATGTGAAACTAGAAGAAGCGCTTAGTGAACTCCATAGCTTCAAAGAACAGCTGAATGATACTTCATCTGAATTAGAAACAGTGTACAGTGAAAAAGAGAAAGCAGAAACTGAAAAACAGGAGTTAGAGCAGGAGCTGAGCAAGTTAAAAGAGGATTTTGGTCAAAGTGAAGTACAAAGAGAAGGAACTGAATGTGATCTTAGGAATATTCAAGAGGAAAGTCAAAAACTTAGAGAAGAAAAGCAGAAATTACTAGAGGATACAGAAAAGTTGAAGTTAGAAAATTCAGAACTAGCACAGAAATTGGAAAAGCTCAGTGAATCAGAGGAGTTGCAACAAAGTAAAAATTGTAATTTACAGCAAAAGCTGAATGAACTTGAAGAGGAACTAAAAAGAAAAGACAGTGAATGGAAAGGTGAAAAACATGAGGTAGAGAATAAGATACAAGCTCTGGAAAAAACAGTGTGTGAGATGGAAGTAGAGAGGAACACTCTGCAGGACAGAGTTAAGGAACTGGAAAGTGGATTAAGTGACAAATCACAGGGTATTGAACAATTAGAACACTCCTTAGAGGAAGCCATGCTAGAAAATCAGACAATGAAGCAAAGTAAAGAAGAAGACAGGGAAGCTCAAACAAAACTAAACTCAGAGATTGAGACTCTGAAGCAGGAAATCACAGCTCTGAACTTCCAGTTAAGCTCTGATCAAATAGAGCATGAGAAATCATTACAGGTAAATATCAAGTAAAAATAATGTCCCATATCAAACATGGATCCAAAAAATTAGTAATTTCACAGTTGTTCATTTAAGAGGCAGTCCACACTTGCTTTAATAAGTCTACATGCAAAAAATAATTAAAATTCATAACATGCAATGTGCCACACATTGCCTGTTTTTTTGGTGGACTGCTTCTTAATGTTTTCTTTTCCCTGCATCAGAGCAATGCTGCCAGAGAGGCTGAAGTAAAGAGCTTTGAGGAAAAGCTTCAGGAGAAAGATGTACAGGTGCAGAACATAGAGGAGGAACTTACGACATTGAAGAGGGACAGGGAAACAGAAAGTGAAAGTAGCAGGAAGCAGGTAACATAATGGTGTTTTCTATCAAGGAATTTTCTTCCAAAGTTATTGTAATTATACTGCTGTGATATATAAATGTTTGAAAAGCACACAAATGGACAGGTTTAGTATGAACAATGGCTTAAAGGTATAATGTCCTTGTTTGAAAATTTAGCTATAAATTTTTAATATGTATTTTTTTTATGCATTTCTATGTTTTAAATGTATAAATTGTATGCAATGTATATAGTACACTTGTAATCAACCAGTCTATTTATAATCAATTTCCATTCAACAAATGACAATTTTTAATTTTATTTAAATGATTTTAACTTCTTTACAGTTAGAAGAACTAAAGTCTAAATTAATATCAATAGAAAAGGAAAAAGAGGCACTTGCTGAAGAATTAACAGAGGTAATTAATTATTTTTTAAATACTTGGACATCTTCCTTGAGCTTATTAGTGCTAACACGTTTTAAAAAATGCATGCCTTATCTTATTGATTTGTTGGTTTATACATGTAAGAGTCATCAAAGTAACACTTCTATATTTTGAATACTTTTGAATAATGTTTCAATTTTATAAAATATAAATAAGCAGGTGAGTTTTGATAATAATTACTTCCTGGTTTATGTTGGTTTGCATTGTTGTTCCTGCAAGTGTTAGATTTATTTATTTTTTTCCAGAAAATAAAAGATATAGAATCAAAAGAGAAAACATGTGTTCAGTTGAGGGTGAGGGCATAGGTTGCTGCTTGTTGATAGAATTACATAAAAATATTTTCATCATCCTTTGATTTCAAGTGGTATAAATAAAATAAATAAAACAGTTCAAATGATATATAAATAAAAAAAATGTTCCATATTAAAAATAGTTGCTCTTATTACACAAATATTTTTTTTCCATATCACGTGCATTGTACATGTACATAACATTGTTGATTACAGCTTAGAATTCATTTTTTTTTCAGAAAAAAGAGGAAGAAAAGACTGATAAACTCAAATCTATAGAAGAATCTAAAGACAAAGAAATATCACAGCTAAAGAGTGACATGAAACAGTTAAAAAAGAAAATTGTACAACTAACAAAGTAAGTTTATATGACATAAAGCATTTCTTAATTGTTACTTGCTGTTAGAGATGGTCCGAAGAGGTGTCATCTTTGATGACTGATGATTAACACAATTTATAGATTACGTGTTTTAAGATAGGACCTGTTAGGATTTTATAAATCACTGATTCAAAAGAGTAGTACAATAAATTGAATAATACAAAATCTTTTTATGCATCGTAGACTGATTGGACTGGAGAACATTTAAAGTGTTGTAAATTTATATTGCATCATCACAATTAAAGATTTTAATACACTCTAAGGTTAAAGCTTGTAGCTAGTTGTGATTACTGCTTTAATTTTTCTTTGTTTACCCAGGGAGAAAGATACTTTGTGGCAGCAAACGGATCGTCTAGCGTATGAACAGAAAATGCAGTCATCTGCGAAATGGATGGACGAGAAAACAGTCACTAAATGCCTGGGCTGTAAACAAGAGTTCACGTTCATGGTTAGAAAGGTGCATGTTCTGTTTATTTAAAACTTATGTTTGAGCTGATTTTTTTATGAGCTTTTTAAATGTCAAAACTATTTATGTATGGTAATCTTTCTTTTTTGAGAGATTAGAGTTTTTATCATGAAATTACAAAGATTTTTTATGATTAAGAAAATTTTTTTTGTTTTTTTTTGGATTATTTCAAATTATGGTTAGTACTTTTATTCATTACCTTTGCTTGAAAATTACTTTTGGTTTTAAAGATTTTCTCTTGTTTGTGCACATTTACTGGTTTAGAATGCGATAGTTGATTGTTTTACTGCTTTTGTATTATGCAGAAAAATAAGATTTTCATTGCACTTTAAAAGAAAATATAGGCAGTTTATATTTTATTTACTATATATACAGATGACAGTTAAAAAACTTAATTGTAAAGCATCTAAAGATTTTTAAATGAAAGTGCTAATGCTTATGGTTTTGTCTATTTAGTAAGATTTGTCTATATAACTATACTGACCACTGTGAACTCATAGCCTTCTCATACATTTAAATATATACAGTAAAACTCTGTTATAGCGAAGTCCTGGGGATCTGTATATTGCTTTTATGTTGTATCCGAGAAATTTTGTATATATTCACTGCCTTTGTATTAAAACCGAATATGGTTAGGAAACAATTATTACAAAACATATCGTGACTAACTGAGGTTTTCATTACAAATTGAATGTTAATTTGCAAATACTTACTAAAAATAAAGTCAATTCAATATATCTACCTTCGAGAATTTTGAAAATTCGTTATAAAAGATGTAAATTTTACTATTTTTTACCTCTAAATCAAAATCAGTTCGCTAAATCCGTAAATTCGCTATATCCGAGTTCGTTATAACCGTAAAATTTTTACAAAGAATTGTTAAGTAAAGTCTATATTTATTCGCTATAAAAAAAATACATGTACACTGTATTTACAAAATTATTCATGCATGTTCCTATACTATATGAAATTCACTAAAGCCCATATTTTCAGGAGACAAAAAATTGTGACATTAACACAACCTATTTTTCTTTTACCTTGAATTATGTTTTTATTTTCAGCACCACTGTAGATTGTGTGGGGGTGTCTTCTGTCATAACTGTAGTAACAATTATGTTGACTCCACCTATAGCAGGTTAGTGTGTATATATTTGTGTATATGATACTTATATGTATATAAATGGAATCGGTGCACAACATTTTCACAAATTGACATTACCTGTTTGCAAATCTGGGTTGCTATGCCTCAAATTTGCAACTAGGATCATTGGAAATAAGTTTTAAAATATACTTGATTTAAATATTATAGTATTTGTTATGTATTTCAGGAATGAATTTAATAGCTTCCCAAATCATACTATATGACCTGGGCTTAGGCAGTTGATGCTTAATAAACTGCAGAGCAGTAATTAAAAAAAATGATGATGAAAACATTTTCTTATTCTTCTAGCTGTTGTCATCTTTATAATTCTCTGTCAAGTAAGATTAATATAAGCCTTTTAGACTGCTTCCTAATATTTCTAAATGTAAGTGCAAATGTAGTATTTTTACCAATGTTCTTGCAATTATGAGTTACAATATGGGTTTTGCAAAAACTATAGTAAATATACTATAGTACTACATTTAGGATTGAGATTGCAAAGTTAACCAGAATTAAGGCTCATGATAATCCTGCTCAAGTGAGAGCTATTTAGATGACAACAACAAGATAAGATTCACCTTGCAAGAAAATGTTTTCATTTGAATGTAACTTATAGGTAAACTGCATAAAGTGTAATCCTTGACTGTGATTATAGAAACATGAGAAGAGTTCCAACTTTGACCCACTATAAATTTACAAGAATTGAATAAACTCACACATTTTATGATTTTGTTTTGCTGACATATTCTTCATTTCGGTACATACATGCAAATACATGCACTAGTTATTAAATTGTCTTGTTGTCCAGAGTTTGTTAAAGAAATAGCTGTTATCCAATCACAAAAAACATTCCGAGATCCACGGTCATGTAGATGTATAGATTTGTTAATTCACAAAATTTTGAAGTACTGAAATTATATGCAAGTGATTGGTATAGAGTGTGGATTGTATATTTTACGTAGAATTCAATTACTTTATAAACATTTATTTTTCAATTTATTTTTTATTAGCTTAAAGCATGATACTAGGTAAAAAAAAATCATATGATACTTTCTTTTTTGCATTGCTTTTCAAATGGTTTAAATTCTTTTATTGGTTCTTCATTTCTACATGTACATTTGCTTATATTCGATGTGTCATCTACAGCATACTGAAGAGATACTACATTTCACAAGCATAAATATTTTGCTTAACTAAATTAATGAAGAGTTTTACTTTCATCGCAAATGATAGCATGTATATGTACATTTAATATAAAATTATGACTATATAATGCATGAAATCTAAAATGACACTAGCAATAGACTCAATTTTTGACAGTTGTTAAATGTTTTAGAGTTTCAAGCAGTTTATTCTAATGCAGATTTATACAAAGAAATCTTTTTGGCTGTAGGTAAAAACTTCACAGATCAATTTTAGTTCATTAATAAAATAGAATGCTATGTTAATTAACCAACATCAGATACACTGTATAAAAAAAGCAGGATATGATTTTTCAAGTGCAGTAAATGTGAGCAATATTGCTGTAAACATCAGTGAGATTGCTGTAAACTAGGATTGTGTAAATGGTAATATTGTCTTTCAGTAAGAAGTCGCGAGCCTGTAATCTTTGTTACCAGAAATACACCAAGTCTGATGCCCTGAGTTCCTCTATGATCAGCCGACTACAGGACGATGAAGGACTGGAGGACTCAAGTGAAGAGGAGCAGACCTCAGCTAAACTCATCAGGAGTCAGCAGACAGGTACTCACTCCATAGAGTTACCTAGGATATAAAATGTGTTTAGAAATATTCAGAGCCATGCGTGAAGATAAAGAACTCAATTTGATATAGTTATTTTCATTGCTCTTGATAGACATATTGTTTAAATAACTTGTGTTATGTAACGGTTATTTTACGAACTTTGAACAAAAGATTTTTATTCAAGATATCATACTGTTAACTTTGAAAGCCCATTTTAAATGTTTAAATATAAACTTGTATATATTAAAAGTTATTTTTTGTGTATGAATAATTTTTAAAATTGAGGCATTTAAATTCATTTTAAGATAATTTAGTATCATGAATGTTTTAAATTAATCAAAACATTATCACCCTGTTGTCATCTTCATTGTTAAATTGAATAGATACAGAAATTCCTGAACCTGACACAGATAGCAAAAACCAGACTGAAGCAATAACAGATACAACACTACCCCAGCCAATCCTATCTATTCCTCCCCAGAGTACCTCCACTCCAATCAAAGGCTCTGATGTTCAGCCAGCTGCTTCAGCCATCCCAGAGAGTGACCCAGGGGGCACTAGAGTGGGGCCGGACGAGGTCATGATACCGGGTCAAGTGGCTGCCAATATATCAATCTCCGTCGTTGGACAAAATGAAACGGACGAGATCAAGAGGGTGAAGAAAGGAAGCGTGGGGTAAGGATTCATTAATATGTGTCCATGTAAATGTTACTTGTACCTTGTGTCTGGCGCTGGTATCTTGCCGTAACTATTGCTCCTGCAAGTTCTGCTTAATGCTTAAATGAGGAATGATCCTAGAATGACTAGATGCTTAATGTACATGTATTTTCAACTTATTACCTGCATGCTACTGATTTCTATATAATGTAAATTAGTGACTTATTTTATTGTTTGTATATATTTTGTTATGACCTTTAAAGCATATCACACATGTGGAACATATAGATACCTGTATATTTCTTTACTGAATTTTAAGGGATGGAAATGAAGTTCTCTCTAAGGATGAGATTTTCCACCTGGTGAGTGATGAGGAAGTGGCCAGATCACAGAGTTTTTCCTCCTCAGAATTCCAGTACCAGGACCCAGATCCCAAGTACTTTACTCAGTATAGAAACTTCATTTAATGGCTTTTATTGTACTCAGTATATGAATATGAATCATTGTTTTGAATAGCTGCTTAAAAATTTGATTTTTCCTGCATGACAATCTTATCATACACAGAGAACTACACATTATAAACACTTTTAGTTTGCTTGCAGTATAGTTTGTTGATTTTTGCAAAAGAAATCTGCTCACAACTTATTTTATCAAAAAATAACTTGAAAATGTGTATCAATTAATTGTAAATAAAATTAATAACACTGATGCGTGTATAGTACATGTAATTACCTGATCTTATGCTTATGCTTTTATTACCAATTAATTAAGTCTTGTTCCATAAATAAGAAATTCATTTTTTTTAAATTAGGAGCATTTTTGCAATTCTATAATTTCTAAATAACAAAAAAATATATGTTTTCAATTTTTTGTAGTGTCACAACGGGCATAACCATAAAGGCAGAAGAGCTGGAGAAAGGGGAAGTGAACAACTCCAGTGAATTCTGGGTAAAGGCCGGAAAAAGTCATGCCATACCTGTAGTCATTGACAAGCAGAATACTGTACTATGCTGGGAATTTAGATCCCATCCCAAGGTTTGGACCAACAAATTAATTCATGATATTTTTCAGAAAGAAGTAACAATGCAGCAATTGATAATATATTAAAATGAAAAATGACTTTATATTGAAATACTTTTCAAGTACATCAACTCAATTTGCTTTCAACTTGATTTTTTTCTTTTAAAAAACTAAGTTTACATTTGTTAAAACTTCTTTGTAATAATTTTCTCTTATTAGAATAATGGTAAAAAGATTATTTTAACCCAGTCCCTGTCTTCAAAAATTAAATAATGAGACCTAATGAAATGGATGAGACTTTGTATGTTTCTTATCCACGTATGTGAAAACTGAAGATACTTTCTGATGCCATACTTGCCAATGAAATTTTGAATCAATAGACTTGAATTTTAATGATGTTTTTAAAAAAATTTCATTATAAATTTTATTAAATGCTTGGTTCATAACAAAATTATAATTAACTTTCATAATAAATTTTATCACATTCACAAATTATTTATATTGCCATACATTTAAATGTACATGTATGTATGTGTTACTTTATTTGACTGCTTTGATTACAGGATGTGATATTTAGTGTAACCTACATGGAGTTTGAGAGACCGGACCCTGCCATCACTCACTGCCTGGTACCAGCTTGTAAGTGTGACTCACACAAACAGGCCGTCCGTGGAGAACTGACAGCCAAACAGACGGGGATCTACACACTACTCTTTGATAATACCTATTCCAGGTAAGTTAGTGTATCAGGAGAAAGTAATGGATTAATTAGGGCCCCGCAAGGATTTGCGGGTGCCCTATAGTAATCACTCTGTCTGTCCGTCTGTCTAGCTGTCTAGCTGTCCGTCTGTCATTCTTCCGTCCACAAATTTTCTGTTTTTTTCTAATAACTTTTTTACTGGTTGCCCAATCAAGTTAAAATTTGGTATCATGGTAATTCAGTAGGCAGAAATACATATTTGGATGCAAAGTTTGGTTCTCTATGTCTTCTGGTTTGGAGCTGGGGTGGTGGGATAGATTCCTTAACTATGCATAAGAATGAATGGGCAACTTTTTTAATGGTTTCCCAAACAAGTACAAATTTGGTAAGATAGTTCAGTAGGCAGAAATACATATTTTGATGCTAAGTTTGGTTCTCTATGTCCCCTGGTTTGGAGCTGGGGTGGTGGGGTAAATTCGTTAACTTAATATAAGAATGCATTGGCAAAGAGAGATTACTGCTGAAGATGTTCCCATTGTAAACTGAATGCTGCTATGAGTCCCTTGGGATTAATTAGCTTTCCTCCTGAAGAAAATCCAGAGAATTATCTTTATCTGTCACATTGAAATGAATTACTACCTCTGTCTGCAAATCAAGTTTGTTTTGAAGTTAAGTCAATTTGGAATGCTATGAACACTCTGAAATGTGGATTTAGATATCAATTTTTATATTTTATTTTTGTTAAATAGTTATGATTTCATTGAATTCTAAAAACAAGAAATAGATTAAAGAAGATTTTTTGATTTACTTTTTTTTCACTTTATGTTAATTCAACAATATTATTAATTTTTAAGATAGTTGTATAAAAACCCCATTCTATCATTAATACTGAAAAAGTTCTTATTGTAACTTTAGAAGAAAATGATGAGAGAGGTACAGTTTATCCCTAGGGATTAATTATCTAGCCTGCTGCAGAAAATTTAGTAGGCTTTTCTTTATCTGTCACTTCAAGATTAATGAAAACCTTTGTCTGCAACTGCTGTTTGTTTGAAGTTAAGGTCAAGCCTTCATGATATTTGCATTTATTGAAGGCTGGCATTCTATATAACACAAGCTTTATAATTGTTTAAATATACATTCAATGTTAAGTTGTTCTTTACTGCCTAATATAAATACAAGGATATTATTTTCAGGTTTCTGAATATTCAGGAATTTTCTTGAAATTTTAAGAATACAGTTGCTGTTGCTTATTCTTCATACATTTTTTAATCATTCCGTAAGCTGCACCCTTTTAATTCTACCCCATGGCGGGGCCCTTGCTGACTGGTCAGTTTTCTGTTTATGAGACGAAAGAGAAATTGTACAGCTGATAATGGAGCTATGGCTTTATTTTCAGGATAACTGCCAAAAGAATATGTTACTCTTTGTGGACAAGGCATCTTGGAGATTGAAACTACCCTTTAGTTTTGTTTCAATTATTTACATTTACTTTAGTATTTATACACAGAGTTCTTGATGCAATAAAAACAAATTTTTATTACCGTAAATCTGGAAATTTTTGCTGTAGATTAATTTTTAGCAAATTTGCGAGTTCATTGCATTCGCAAAAATATTTTTCTTAAAAATAGATTACCAATAAGAAAATGTATACAAAGCAGCGGTCATTCGCAAAATTTTGAAACGTAAAAATTAATCAACAGCATTTTAACCCGAATTCGCAAAATAAAATCGACGTAAAAAATTCCAGATTTACGGTATTTTATTTATATAAATACCCTTTTGTGATAAATGTATTTGATTAAAAAGAACATTGTATTTAACAGTAATTTTAATTTAAGTGTTTTAGTTCTAATTTTCAAATACAAGAATGTATACTGTAAACCAACTTTTATTCGCGTGCGAGAAATTTTCGCGATGTTCGCGAGAGCTATGTCATCGCGAAAATTTCTCGCTGCGAACCGGTTCTTAAGGTCTATATGCCTATTAACAACAGGTCCAAAATAGCTTTGTTCGCGAAAATTAATCGTCGCGAACTAATTTATTCTTGGTAATTCGCGAAATAAAGTCGTCGCGAATAAAAGTTGGTTTACAGTACTTTATAATTTTTAATTAAAAGAAGATATTTATTTGTTTATAAATTTGTATTTTATATTTTTAGATTTTATGGGATTTAAATAAACTAAAAATTTAGACTTCATCTTTATAATTTTTTTTCAAAATAATAATATTGGTAGAATTTTGATTTGGTCCTGAACTCTATAGTTATATTAATTTCTGTAGAGTGAAATCTGCAATCAAGTATATTTTGCTTTACCATTGTTGTACCCATTTTGAAAATGACCAAGTATAAATAGATACAATTTATGAATAGACGCGAAGCTTGCAATAATTGGCAACAAGTCCAAGCTGACACTGAAGCAAAATTCATTATGAAGGCGTTTCTGTTAAAGGTAAAAGTTTTATTGCTAGCATCTGAACTGAGGTAGAATAAATTAACAGAAAATATGCGTGATGTTTGTAATTAACATATTGCCTTCTACATATTGTCATTTACAACATTTGAGAACCCTACGTCTTGGCAAAATATTGTATCCAGAGGAATTTTACATACAAGTGCAACTATTGTCAGCAGACAATAAATTGGAATGCTTTATTTTAAAACATTTGTCACCCTACTGTAGGAGGAAAGTAATATAATGGTTGAGGAATATGATGTTGATATCGAGAATTATTCAATTTTCATGCACTGATCACTGAGATGTAATGAGTTTTGTATGAACAATCGTCGTTTTTTAGCGCCAATAAACAGGTGCACTGGAGCAATAATAACGATACAAGTTTTCTTGAAGAGGGAGAAGGTAATAGATATGAATTTAGGTCGTCAGTGACAATATGATACGAGCAGTTGCACACACGTTTATTGTTTCAATGTTTTTCAGCGGTTGGGTAGAGAGATGACATGCAGAAAATATTACATTTTGCTCCTGCCATATGTGGACGGATTTTTTAAATTAAGGTTTCGTCAAAGGTCAACATGTCCAAAAATTTATTTTTACAATAGCCCCAAAACTATGTGAGGTATAAAGTTAAAACTTTTACAGTTTATAAATTTTTCATTGATTAACAGATAAAAAGTATCACTTGATAAAAGATATACTTGAAAAAAATATTAATTGAGATAAATTCTTCTTTAAAATGCACATATTTTCAAAAAATACACCTAATTAATTCAGCGCTATTAGTGAAAACCATTATTGCAGAAACAAAATATGTTTATCAATGAAGGGCAAGTTGGACTTGGATAGCCTCTGGAAAGTTGTTTTCCGTGTTTATTTTGACCAAATATGTTAAGGCTTGAAAGTGAAAGTACACTGCAAATGGCGGATTCTATAGGGGTCGTGTCTTTATACATGTCATGCTTTCAATAACAGCCTTTCAGAGACCATTCACGTCCAACTTGCCCTTTAATGATAAACATATATTATTTCTGCAATGATGGTTTTCACAAAAAAGACAGAATTTATCAGGTGCATTTTTCTTTAAATATGCACATTTTCTGATACAATTTTTCTCAAGAAATATCATTTTAAAAATATTTGTCATCAAGTGATACTTTCTATCTATTAATCAATGATATATTTATAAACTGTAAACGTTTTGACTTTATACCACACATAGTTTTGGAGCTATTGTAAAAATAATTTTTTAGACATGTTGACCTTTGACGAAACCTTAACAATATTCATTTGCATTCCTACTTTGATTCGATATACCGGGGTATATCCATTTGAACTTGAAATAAAAGATACCACAGTCGGGCATAACTGATTTATAAATTAATATTTTATTAGAAAAAAGACGTAAATGGAAACTTAACAACAAAACTTTATGATAATAATGTTGTTGTTTAACTTTTCTATCGTCATTTTCCCTTATTTATTTAGCAAAATATTATGATCACCTGCACAAGAGTTTTTGTCTCGCAGTTGATTCGATGTGCATGGCAAAAACATGACCGTTCTCTGCATAAGAAACACTTTCTCAATCTATGCAAACTATTGAAAAATTAGTTGAAACTACAAGTATATTGAAAAATCTCGTTGAAATAAACATTTTACAAATGGTATGGTCGAAGCAATGACCTTTTAAGCAAAAACAATCTATGATTCAATCAAAGAAAGACGTGCATTTTGTCAGCCTTATTTTTTCACTGTGCATGTTATGAATTTTTCCATTTGCCCGATTAATGACAAGGCCAGGAACACGCGGACGGTGGGACAAGGATGCTTACTCCTCCACGACTCTTTATCTCACCTATAGCTTATATTTTAGAGGTTTGTGTTTATTTTTCTCTGCTCCCAATTTATATCATTATAGTTTGAGCGTGATTATATTTGTTATTTTCATTTTCCAGGAAACACAAAAAAAAACAAACGATTATGACCGACGTCTGATGCGTGAGCTGATTGCTTTGGCTGCTTTTATCCCCGTTGTCTTCTCACGTTGTTATATCTATTGAATTTTTCATGGAGTTACTCATTTGTAATAAAATAATTCACCTATAAATACATAAAAATTACTGTTTTGTTTGTTGGGTATACCAGGGACATCAACGACAGTTAGAATCGAGGGATAATTTAACAAACGTTTTTAAAAGTGAAAACAAAAGGGAAAAATGACTGAGTTTGATTAATTGTTCATTATAATTGTATTACATACTAGTATATGGAATCAATATTAACGATTCCCTTTTTATACTAGTACTTTCATATCATTAGGTCTTTCCACCTTTCTGTGGAAAGACCTCTTGAAATGCTTCTGTTTATTAGGTCTTTCCACCTTTCTGTGGAAAGACCTATTGATTTTCTTCTGTTTCTTATTATTAGGTCTTTCCACCTTTCTGTGGAAAGACCTATTGATTTTCTTCTGTTTATTAAGGTCTTTCGTCTCCAACGGAAGACCTTATTGTTTTCGTTCGGTTTCTTTTTCCCTATTATTATTATTTTTCTTACCGATTTTGTGCACGCGATTTCTCGGAAACGGCTCTCTGGATTTTCACCAAACTTTCAGTTCTGATAGATATTCATCTGAACCTTGTCGGAAATTTTCGTCGTTGATGACGTCACTTCCGGTCGTGAGATATGGACGATTTTCTGATTTTTAGAGGGTCAGCTTGTCCTGAGATCTCCTCCTAAACGACTGAAGATATCGACTTGAGATTTTCAGTGAAGGTAGAGGAAGGATAGTAGATGTGACATTTTGCATATACAGCTTTCCAGGTGAAAAGGCATCGACGCTCGCCTGGGCTCCAAAAATGGGCTCATACGCATCTCGCAAATATTGATACGTTTTCTTTTATATCTTTTTACTGGTTAATATTTTGTTAAGATATATATAATAAAAAATGTGCAATATAGTAAGATCTTTCATTTGATATAAAGAAAATGGGGTTAGCCCTTCAAATTAGGGGCATAGAGGGGCCAAAAGTCTCTCGTCTTTAACTCTTTAATGATCAATATTTTGTGATACATTACTGAAGCAAAGATATTCAACTTAACGATTTGCAACAATATGTACTAATAATATGATCATATGTTACATAATAAAGGGTTACAAGGGGCTAGAATGCTAAATCTTTGACGCTTTATATCTCGAAAAGCGTGAATATTTTGATAAGCAATATTGAACAAAAGATGATCAAAATAATGTTCCCAACTTTATGCATACTTTTAATTTGTTCATTTTTTTTCCGTCGACATTTCCGTTGAAAACCGGAAGTACATGTAATTTAAATACATGTACGTGTATAGCGATTTTTTTTTATTTTCCAATGAATGTAATTGTTCATTATAGAGATTTAATATTGCGTAGCATCTTAATATTTCCACCGGAAGTACGGTTCGTTCAAAACGGAAGTTGTCTGAAAATGAGTATTTTCTATTGAAACTTTCAGGGACGATTACTGCATGCTTGATGTAGAGTTGAAAGTAGCTTTGAGCACATACAGTCGCACCGGAAGTGAAGAAGTAGAACCGGAAGTTGATTGGAATTGATAGATCCTACATTTTTTTATGTTTCTAATAAACATATTTTGGAGAATTCTTGTGCTTTTTTGACATTTTTTTATCCTATCAGTGGAACTATCCCAACACGGGTCGGACGGAAGACCTACTCGTTGCTTGCAACGAGATCGCATCTAGTTATTATTATTATTATTATTATTCTTCTTCCGCTGATTTTTTGTTTCGACATTTATCGAAAAGACTTTTTGTTCATCGTAAAGGTCATTAAAAGTTATGAACAAATTTGACCCAACGCGTATGAACTATGTCCGCTTTCGAAGTTATTGCCCCTTTCGAAAGAAATGCTTGTTATCGCTACTCCTTTGAAACCGTAAACCGTAGAAATATGAAACCTTCACTAAAGTCTTCGACTCATTGAGAGGACTCTGGGATCTATTCATTGCGAAAGTATTCGGTGACTCCTTCAATGAGTTATTGCCCCTGAAACTTTTTCAATTTTACAAATAATTAAAAATTTTTGAAACGAGAAGTGATAGAGACATGGGACCAACTGCATAAGATTCATTGAGCTTTGAGCTTAAAATTCATGTAAAGGTCAAAGGTCAAGGTCATTCCAAAATTGAGAAATTAAGCTCTTTTTATATCTTTTTTGTCTCTTAACATATACAAACTGTCTTAGCATCATTAATATGTACTCTTAAAACTATTTTAAAGATTCAATTCATATTCCGTAAGATTGACCCTATTAAAAGTTATTGCCCCTTTCGCAAGAAATGCTTGTTATCGCTACTCCTTTGAAACCGTAAACCGTAGAAATATGAAACCTTCACTAAAGTCTTCGACTCATTGAGAGGACTCTGGAATCTTTCATTGCGAAAGTATTCGGTGACTCCTTCAATGAGTTATTGCCCCTGAAACTTTTTCAATTTTACAAATAATTAAAAATTTTCAAAACGAGAAGTGATAGAGACATGGGACCAACTGCATAAGATTCATTGAGCTTTGAGCTTGAAATTCATGTAAAGGTCAAAGGTCAAGGTCATTCCAAAATTGAGAAATTAATTTCTTTTTATATCTTTTTTGTCTCTTAACATATACAAACTGTCTGAGCATCATAAATATGTACTCTTAAAACTATCTTAAAGATTCAATTCGTATTCCGTAACATTGACCCTATTAAAAGTTATCGCCCTTTGTGCGGAAAACCTTGTTATCGCTACTACTGCGAAACCATAAACCGTACAAATATGAAACCTTCACTAAAGTCTTCGACTAATTGAGAGGATTCTGGAATCTATTCATTGCGAAAGTCTTCGGTGACTTCTTCAATGAGTTATTGCCCCTGAAACTTTTTGAATTTTAGAAATAATTAAAAATTTTCAAAACGAGAAGTGATAGTGACATGGGACCAACTGCATAAGATTCATTGACCTTTGAGCATAAAATTCATGTAAAGGTCAAAGGTCAAGGTCATTCCAAAACTGAGAAATTTAGCTCTTTTTATATCTCTTTTGTCTTTCAACATATGCATAATGTCTATGCATCATTTATATGTACTTTTAAAACTGTATCTTAGATTTTATTCTCGTCCCTTAAGATTGACCCTATTAAAAATTATTGTCCCTTGTACGAAAAACATTTTTATTGCTATTGCTCCAAAACCGTAAACCGCAAAGACACGAAACCTTCTCTAATGTCTTATGGGAATTTAGGCAAAACTTTTACGTTCAAGTGCAAAAGGATCTGGTGACTCCTTGAATGAGTTACTGCCCTTAAATGCTTTTGTGCTTAATATTAAACCTTATAACTTGAAAACTATAAGTCATAGAGACATGGGGTTAATTACAATGTGACCCTTGACCTTTGACCTTGAATTTGACTTGAAGGTCAAAGGTCAAGGTCACCTAAAAAAAAAAATTTCATTTTCATTTTTTTTTTCTTCTTTTAAGCCATTCCTGGTTTCTTTTTAATGAAATTTAATTCTAAATAGATAAAAATATTAAATGAAATTGAAATTCAAAAGGTGGAAAGACCTCTTATTGTTCTGTGAACAATAAGTCTCCTAGTTAGGTCTTTCCACCTTTCTGTGGAAAGACCTCTTGAAATGCTTCTGTTTATTATTATTATTTTTCCGTTATGAAAATTGAACCGAAAGACTTCTCGAAGAACTTTGCAGTTCATGATACTCGCCATTAAAAGTTATTTCGAAAAAATACCCAACGCGTATGACCTATGACCCCTATTGGAGTTCTTGCCCTTTGTATGAAAAACCTTGTTATCGCTACTCCTTCGAAACTGTAAACCGTAGAAATATGAAACCTTCACTAAAGTCTTCGACTAATTGAGATGACTCTGGAATCTATTCATTGCGAAAGTATTCGGTGACTCATTCAATGAGTTATTGCCCCTGAAACTTTTTGAATTTTACAAATGATTAAAATTTTTCAAAACAAGAATTGATAGAGACATGGGACCAACTGCATAAGATTCATTGAGCTTTGAGCTTAAAATTCATGTAAAGGTCAAAGGTCAAGGTCATTCCAAAATTGAGAAATTAAGCTCTTTTTATATCTTTTTTCTCTCTTAACATATAGAAACTGTCTTATCATCATTAATATGTACTTTTAAAGCTATTTTAAAGATTCAATTAGTATTGTGTAAGATTGACCCTATTAAAAGTTATTGCCCCTTTCGCAAGAAATGCTTGTTATCGCTACTCCTTCGAAACCGTAAACCGTAGAAATATGAAACCTTCACTAAAGTCTTCGACTCATTGAGAGGACTCTGGAATCTATTCATTGCGAAAGTATTCGGTGACTCCTTCAATGAGTTATTGCCCCTGAAACTTTTTGAATTTTACAAATAATTAAAAGTTTTTGAAACGAGAAGTGATAGAGACATGGGACCAACTGCATAAGATTCATTGAGCTTTGAGCTTAAAATTCATGTAAAGGTCAAAGGTCAAGGTCATTCCAAAATTGAGAAATTAAGCTCTTTTTATATCTTTTTTGTCTCTTAACATATACAAACTGTTTTAGCATCATTAATATGTACTCTTAAAACTATATTAAAGATTCAATTCGTATTCCGTAAGATTGACCCTATTAAAAGTTATTGCCCCTTTGTGCGGAAATGCTTGTTATCGCTACTCCTTCGAAACCGTAAACCGTAGAAATATGAAACCTTCACTAAAGTCTTCGACTAATTGAGAGGACTCTGGAATCTATTCATTGCGAAAGTATTCGGTGACTCCTTCAATGAGTTATTGCCCCTGAAACTTTTTGAATTTTACAAATAATTAAAAATTTTCAAAACAAGAAGTGATAGAGACATGGGACCAACTGCATAAGATTCATTGAGCTTTGAGTTAAAATTCATGTAAAGTTTAAAGGTCAAGGTCATTCCAAAATTGAGAAATTTAGCTCTTTTTACATCTTTTTTGTCTCTTTACATATACAAACTGGCTTAGCATCATTAATATGTACGCTTAAAGCTATTTTAAAGATTCAATTAGTATTCCGTAAGATTGACCCTATTAAAAGTTATTGCCCCTTTTCGCAAGAAATGCTTGTTATCGCTACTCCTTTGAAACCGTAAACCGTAGAAATATGAAACCTTCACTAAAGTCTTTGACTCATTGAGAGGACTCTGGAATCTATTCATTGCGAAAGTATTTGGTGACTCCTTCAATGAGTTATTGCCCCTGAAACTTTTTGAATTTTACAAATAATTAAAAATTTTTGAAACGAGAAGTGATAGAGACATGGGACCAACTGCATAAGATTCATTGAGCTTTGAGCTTAAAATTCATGTAAAGGTCAAAGGTCAAGGTCATTCCAAAATTGAGAAATTAAGCTCTTTTTATATCTTTTTTGTCTCTTAACATATACAAACTGTTTTAGCATCATTAATATGTACTCTTAAAACTATATTAAAGATTCAATTCGTATTCCGTAAGATTGACCCTATTAAAAGTTATTGCCCCTTTTGCAAGAAATGCTTGTTATCGCTACTCCTTCGAAACCGTAAACCGTAGAAATATGAAACCTTCACTAAAGTCTTCGACTCATTGAGAGGACTCTGGAATCTATTCATTGCGAAAGTCTTAGGTGACCCCTTCAATGAGTTAATGCCCCTGAAACTTTTTGAATTTTACAAAAAAAATATATATTTTTGAAACGAGAAGTGATAGAGACATGGGACCAACTGCATAAGATTCATTGAGCTTTGAGCTTAAAATTCATGTAAAGGTCAAAGGTCAAGGTCATTCCAAAATTGAGAAATTAAGCTCTTTTTATATCTTTTTTGTCTCTTAACATATACAAACTGTCTTAGCATCATTAATATGTACTCTTAAAACTATATTAAAGATTTAATTCATATTTCGTAAGATTGACCCTATTAAAAGTTATCGCCCTTTGTTATTGCGCAAAAACCTTGTTATCGCTACTACTTCGAAACCGTAAACCGTAGAAATATGAAACCTTCACTAAAGTCTTCGACTAATTGAGAGGACTCTGGAATCTATTCATTGCGAAAGTATTCGGTGACCCCTTCAATGAGTTATTGCCCCTGAAAGTCTTTGAATTTTAGAAATAATTAAAAATTTTCAAAACGAGAAAGTGTAGAGACATGAGACCAACTGCATAAGATTCATTGAGCTTTGAGCTTAAAAGTCATGTAAAGGTCAAAGGTCAAGGTCATTCCAAAATTGAGAAATTAAGCTCTTTTTATATCTCTTTTGTCTTTAAACATATACTTAATATCTTAGCATCATTAATATGTACTCTTAAAACTGTTTCAAAGATTTCATTCTTGTCCCTTAAGATTGACCCTATTAAAAGTTATTGCCCCTTGTGCAAAAAACATTTTATTTGCTATTGCTCCAAAACCGTAAACCGAAAAGACATGAAAACTTCTCTAATGTCTGATGGGATTTTAGGCAAAACTTTTATGTTCAAGCGCAATAAGATCTGGTGACTCCTTGAATGAGTTACTGCCCTTTAATGCTTTTGTGCTTACTATTAAACCTTATAACTTTAAAACTATAAGTCATAGAGACATGAGATTAATTACAATGTGACCCTTGACCTTTGACCTTGAATATGATTTGAAGGTCAAAGGTCAAGGTCACCTGAAAAATTCTAAATTTTCATTTTTTTCTTCTTTTAAGCCATTCCTGGTTTCTTTTTTTTATGAAATTTAATCTTAAAGAGATAAATTATAAATGAAATTGAAATTCAAAAGGTGGAAAGACCTCTTATTGTTCTTTGAACAATAAGTCTCCTAGTTTTTCTTCCGCTGATTTTTTGTTTCGACATTTATCGAAAAGACTTTTTGTTCATAAGAATGTACTCCTTTAAAGAGTTTGGAACAAAGTTGACCCTGCGAATATGAACTATGACCTCTTTCGAAGTTATTGCCCTTTACGCAAGAAATGCTTGTTATCACTACTCCTCCGAAACCGTTAACCGTAGAGGTATGAAACCTTCACCAATGTCTTCGACTACGTGAGGGGACTCTGGAATCTATTCATTGCGAAAGCATTCGGTGACCCCTTCAATGAGTTATTGCCCCTGAAAGTTTTTGAATTTTACAAATAATTAAAAATTTTCAAAACGAGAAGTGATAGAGACATGGGACCAACTGCATAAGATTCATTGACTTTTGATCATGAAATTAATGTAAAGGTCAAAGGTCAAGGTCATTCCAAAATTGAGAAATTTAGCTCTTTTTTTATCTTTTTTGTCTTTTAACATATACAAACTGTCTTAGCATTAATAATATGTACTCTTAAAACTATTTAAAAGATTTTATTCTATTCCCTTAACATTAATCCCTTTAAAAGTTATCGCCCTTTGTGCAAAAAACCTTGTTATCGCTACTACTTCTGAAACCGTAAACCGTACAAATATGAAACCTTCACCAAAGTCTTCGACTAATTGAGAGGATTCTGGAATCTATTCATTGCGAAAGTCTTCGGTGACCCCTTCAATGAGTTATTGCCCCTGAAACTTTTTAAATTTTAGAAATAATTAAAAATTTTTTAAACGAGAAGTGATAGAGACATGCGACCAACTGCATAGGATTCATTGACCTTTGATTGAAATTCATGTAAAGGTCAAAGGTCAAGGTCATTCCAAAATTGAGAAATTAAGCTCTTTTTATATCTTTTTTGTCTTTTAACATATACAAACTGTCTTAGCATCATTAATATGTACTCTTAAAACTATTTAAAAGATTCAATTTGTTTTCCGTAAGATTGACCCTATTAAAAGTTATCGCCCTTTGTGCGGAAAACCTTGTTATCGCTACTACTGCGAAACCATAAACCGTACAAATATGAAACCTTCACTAAAGTCTTCGACTAATTGAGAGGATTCTGGAATCTATTCATTGCGAAAGTCTTCGGTGACTCCTTCAATGAGTTATTGCCCCTGAAAATCTTTGAATTTTACAAATAATTAAAAATTTTCAAAACGAGAAGGTATAGAGACATGAACCCAACTGCATAAGATTCATTGAGCTTTGGGCTTAAAATTCATGTAAAGGTCAAAGGTCAAGGTCATTCCAAAACTTACAAATTTAGCTCTTTTTATATCTCTTTTGTCTTTCAACATATGCTTAATGTCTATGCATCATTAATATGTACTCTTAAAACTGTGTCATAGATTTCATTCTCATCCCTTAAGATTGAACCTATTAAAAGTTATTGCCCCTTGTGCGAAATTTTTTTTTATTGCTATTGCTTCAAAACTGTAAACCGTAAAGACATGAAACCTTCTCTAATGTCTTATGGGACTTTAGGCAAAACTTTTATGTTCAAGCGCAAGAGGATCTGGTTACTCCTTGAATGAGTTACTGCCCTTAAATGCTTTTGTGCTTAATATTAAACCTTATAACTTTAAAACTATAAGTCATAGAGACATGGGGTTAATTACAATGTGACCCTTGACCTTTGACCTTGAATATGACTTGAAGGTCAAAGGTCAAGGTCACCTAAAAAAAAAATTCATTTTCATTTTTTTTTTCTTTTAAGCCATTCCTGGTTTCTTTTTTATGAAATTTAATTTTAAATAGATAAATATTAAATGAAATTGAAATTCAAAAGGTGGAAAGACCTCTTATTGTTCTGTGAACAATAAGTCTCCTAGTTATTATTATTTTTCCGCTATGGACTTTTGAAAGACTTATCGAAAAACTTTTGTGTTCATGATACTCGAAGACTAAAAGTTATGAACAAATTTGACCCACACGTATGACCTATGACCCCTTTCGGAGTTATTGCCCCTTGCACGAAAACCTTGTTATCGCTACTCCTTCGAAACCGTAAACCGTAGAAATACGAAACCTTCACTAAAGTCTTCGACTAATTAGTAGACTCTGGAATCTATTCATTGCGAAAGTATTCATAGACCCCTTCAATGAGTTATTGCCCCTGAAACTTTTTTAATTTTAGAAATTATTAAAAATTTTCAAAACGAGAAGTGATAGAGACATGGGACCAACTGCATAAGATTCATTGACCTTTGATCATGAAATTAATGTAAAGGTCAAAGGTCAAGGTCATTCCAAATTTGAGAAATTAAGCTCTTTTTATATCTTTTTTGTCTTTTAACATATACAAACTGTCTTAGCATCATTAATATGTACTCTTTAAACTATTTTAAAGATTTAATTCATATCCCTTAAGATTGACGTTAGTAAAAGTAATGGCCCTTGGTAAGAAAAACCTTGTTATCGCTACTCCTTTGAAACCGTAAACCGTAGAAATATGAAACCTTCACTGAAGTCTTCGACTAGTTGAAAGGACTCTGGAATCTATTCATTTGAAAGTATTTGTTGACCCCTTCAATGAGTTGTTGCCCCTGAAACTTTTTTTAATTTTAGATGTAATTAAAAATTTTCTAAACGAAAAGTGATAGAGACATGGAACCAACAGCATAAGATTCACTGACCTTTGATCATGAAAATAATGCAAAGCTCAAAGGTCATTCCAAATTTGAGAAATTAAGTTCTTTTTATATCTTTTTTGTCTTTTAACATATACTAAATGTCTTTGCATCAATAGTATGTACTCTTAAAACTATTTTAAATATTTCATTTTTGTTCCCTAAGATTGACCCTATTAAAAGTTATTGCCCCTTGTGCAAAAAACATTGTAATCACTACTCCTCGGAAACTGTAGACTGTTGAGACCTGAAACCTTCACCAATGTCTTCAGGATCTTGAGGCATAACTTCACTGTATAAGTGCTAAAGGATCTGATGACCCCTTATATGAGTTATTGCCCTTTAACGTCTTTGTACTTACTATTAAACCTTACAACTTAAAAAATATAAGTCGTAGAAGCATGGCGTCAATTGCATTGTGACCCTTGACCTTGAACATTTTTCAAGGTCAAAGGTCAAGGTCATTTCAATTTTTTTATTTTCATTTTTTTTCTATTTTTTCTTTAAAGATAATTTTGGTTTCTTATTCATGGAATTTAATTTTAAGGAGTCAGATATAAAACAAAATTGAAATTCAAAGAAGGTGGAAAAATCTCTTATTGTTCTGTGAACAATAAATCTCCTAGTTTTTTATTCGTTTCACATACAAAATTAGCTCTAAAACCTCGTGGAGGCAGTTTCGTTGTCCATTTTGACATTGACCTCGGCTGTCCTTGCTGTGTTGTTCTGAGTGTTTATTTTGACCTCTGACTCCATTGTTGGAGATTCCTTGAGGCTGTTGTCCTCAGCTGACTTCAGACTAGAGCTACACAGTCCGTCTATAACCACGGCGCCGATTATAATGGTCATTGTGTTGCTTGTAGTCCGGATACGGTCACTATTTACAACAAAAAGGTATGGTTATCGCAAATGTTGATTTAATTTTTGATTGAATTAAGAAAGAATTTGAATTTTAATTGAATTAAGAAAAGGAAAATTGCATTTTGTTTCAGTCAAATGTGATTTAATTTAAAATGTTGGAAAATCTTATATTTTAAAGTTTACTTACTTGTACCATTCCAGTGCCATTAGAAGACCTATGTTATGAACTTGAACATCTAATGAAGACAGGACGACTAGGACAGAGACAATGCTGGCACTGGGGACGGAGGGAACAGCCAGGGAGCCCACGGAAGACAACAACCTTAAAACAAAAAACGTGTTATTCCTGTACATTAAGGTACGTGTAGCCGAAACCAAACTTAGTTTAATTTGTTGATTTAGATGAAAGAAAAAAGTCAATTGCAAAAATCTTTTAATATATTCTAATAAGAACAATGTGACGCTTTTCTGAAACTGTTTAACTCATCAGCAGTTTGTCTTGTTTTCTTATAACCAAAGCTGTGAAAATTACCAAATATTTCAAATTCTTTTCACAAGATTAATATAGTCATCACCAAGATAAAGAATACGTTTATATTTACCCAATTAAGAGTATCTTAGAGGCCCCTAATGACATTCCTTCTAACTGTACCAAAAACAAGGCAGATAAACAGATAAATAAACAGCTTCCCAATCTCTCCAAAGCAGCTCCAACAGGAACAAGGAAATTAGATATTCTGGTATCGATATGTAGCTTAACATCCAGTGTTTTCAGCATTTCTGGTATACCAATTGCACTAATAATACCAGAAAAATGTTATATACACTGTACTTTTCGTATTCATATACAAATGTACACATTTTAAAAAAAATTCTTAAAGATAACAATCTTCAAAATACTTATGGGTTTAAATCATCACACAATGCACTTACATATAAATATATTTCTGTTCGATTCTTGAAAAGATAGTACATAAACGAACATATAAAATCTATATCCTAATAAAAGACATTAAAAAAGCAGAACAACTTATAAATTGATCAAGGTAAAATTCATATGTTTTTTCAATGCATATAAAATTATTTACTGGGAGACAGTTCAACATTATTTCGCACCTGTGATCCGATTTAAAAAAAACACAACTTGAAATCTCAACTTATGAGTATCCTCTCTTTGCACGGGAGGGTTCAAGAAACGAATCGAGTTCACAATTAATGAATGCTTGACGAAGTCCACGAAAACTGCAGATTTTTTAGCTACATTTATACATTCAAAAATAAATGTGAGGAACGTACGTGCTCGGCGGCCCAAATACAGTTAACCAGGGTCGGAGACAGGCGCCAAGGAAGAGGAAAGGATTTTTCCTGGTAGCTATGAAATAAGTAATCGGAATGAGGACCAACTGATGAAAAATGATTCCAACAGAATGAGCCAGGGGGGGGGGGAACAAACATTCCTAGGCTGCTGAAGACGTTTTCTATATTAGACGCTTTCAGAATTGCTGTAGCAATAAGGCTTGCCACTCCTACGGGGGTCATCCTGAAACATCATAGAACATATAACACAGGTTGCGTCCTGCTCATATCCTTATAATGTAAATCTTATGTAGATATCACATGAATTAAACAAATAAATTGGGAAGCAGGTAATTAATATTTTATGAATAGTCTTATAATTTTCATGTTCCAAAACGATTCTGAATTATTGGTGAGTCAGCTTAACGAGGCCGAGTCTAATAATTTCTGCCCTAGGGATTTTGATAATTTTTTATAATTAATTTTAACTGTTATATAAATTGTTTTAGGATTAAAAAATCGAATGTTTACCACCCCGATTTCTTAGTGGGCCATATTAAATGTTGTCAAACTTTACTACTGGACCCTATGGGAATTTGTTGGAAAATCGCCAAATTATTACATTTTTTCAATATTTTTTGTGCTTCTGCCCCAGGGATTTCTTTTTAATTCAAGCAAATGAAAGTAAATGTAAAAAGTCACCAAATTGTGAAATTTCAAAAAAGTTCACCATCTCGATTGGTCTAGGTCGAAGCCAAATACCTCTAAAATTGCCATATTACGGTAAAAATATGTATCTATGGTGACGTTGTTAGAGCCATTTCAACGTTATTTTTCCAATAATTGTTGTAAAATCACATTTTCAGATCAGTAGGAGTTACAAATAATGTTAATTTTGTATTAAAATTAAGATAATTAATGACTGCATGAAATTAAAAAGGTGCGCAAAGTGATGCGCACTCGAATTAGACTCGGCCTCGTTAAAATTAATTGCAAAATTTTTGTATTTACACATTAAACGTAACTGTATATTTTAATCTTTTCATAATTGATTTACAGGAGCTGTTTAAAACTTGAGTATTAATGGAAATTAAATTAACTCACCAAATAATCCAATTTAAGAGATGGATGACAATGATGGATATGGTTTCAAATAATTCTGTGAATGGGTCCGCACGTTTTCCTAGCTTACTGCCCGTGATACCAAAAACAGTTCAGGCAATGATAAGGCCTAAAATATAAAGGTATGAAAGCAAAATAGATCTACAATCATTATGTAGTCCTGACAAAACAAACCTTGCTTTGCTGTAATTTTATTTTGTTTACATCGTGATCTTGTCTGGTTTTTTTTTTTGTCAGCTTTCTGTACAACTGTCTCCAGTTATTTGTCTTTTGTGCATTGAGAAATAAATGTATTTAAATTTATACTGTTAATCTCTTTGTACGTACCTAGTATATTTAGACCTCCTGTGGAGGAAACAGATTTATGAGCAACTGTTACCGAACTATTGGTCCCATTCATCATCAAAACTCGTGTAGATTGGGAGTATTTGGTCTGAGTCTGCAACAAGAATCCAGGATAAAAAAGGTAAGATCTTTTTTTGTCAATAAGAAAAATCATTTACTTATTTCTCACTCTTTATCAATAGATTACTCTGTATATCCGATCATGACACGGGCATATAGGGAATGCTTGCATATATTCATGGCATCTAATCCCACCTCGGATGTTTTCAGTCCAAATGTGTTCTGCTCAAATTTTGTATTGTTTGACTAAAGTTTAGAACATATTTCTGTTCGTTATCTATAGATTTCATAAAAATCTATTTAAATGTCAAATTTTTAACAAAAAAATGTACTGCTTTAAAAATTATTTTAAGAATATATGTTGCTTTAATAACGATCGATCCTTACCTTCTGGAAACAAGCGGTAACCAAATTATCAGGAAATAGATTTCTGGAAAAAATATTAAACATTTATTTATTTCAGCTTAGGATTTTGCCCAACTACTTGATAGTAAACTTATAAACACTATACTTTGGAAATTCAGCATTTTTATAGACTATAATGTAAATGATTATAATAAATAAATACAGTATAAAATATATTTTTAAATAGATATTTCAGAGAGTGTTTTAACGTTCTATTTAGTTTGTCATATAATGAAGTAAATAGAGGAAGATATTTCTGCAGTATTTAGTTTGTCATTAATGAGAAATCTCCAGAAATGATACTTTTGAGTTATACCTGATCATGTCGGCAAACATATCACTAGTCTCAATGTCTGTCTGTATAGTATCGCGTATCGCTATAATCTGATGCTTATTCATGGAATTTAATTTTAAATCTCCAGATCTTTACCTTGATGAAAGAAAAATGACTTTGACTCCATATATATATATATATATATATATATATATATATATATATATATATATATATATATATATATATATATATATATATATATATATATACATATATATATATATATATATATAAAGCACTAAAAATGACCAACGACACGCAAAAATCTTTTAATAACAATAAAAATTGTCAAATTTTCGGGACGCCCTGTCCCTTCCTCAGGACAAAGAAAAAAGTTAAAAAGTCATAAGAACAAAAGGAAAAAGAGAAACAAAAACAACTAGCACTACTACTAAACTACTAAACACTAGATATTTACATACTTAATTACATGATGAATTGGAAATTTTTAAGAACACTAATAAAGAAAGAAATCCGGACCGCTATGAAATGCGTCCGGTCTATCGGGTATACTCGGGTGAAGTGCGATTTACATAATTGAACGAATTTATTATGCTAATTAATTACGACAATCAGTAAATCGTACATTGTTTTATTCTCTCAAAATGGCGTAACTTTACTCAATAAAGAATAATCGAAGAAAGATAATATAGCAGGGATATTTAAACATATGAATTATGATCAATTATAAATTTTGAAATATTTAAGGACTTATTACCGGGAAAAAATAATTAACAAAGGCGAAAGCAATACATAGTTATGAGAGTTGTAAAAAGATAGTATATTTAGACCTCCTGAGAGTTGGTGACGCAAATTAACTGTAGAGTTTACACTAAATTGAGAGAATAATCTTGTTTAGTATCATCAGGAATTGGGTCTAGTTTACGTTCATTCTGGTGAAGTCATTTAGTTTGTTAATACCATTAGGGCGGAAAAAATATTAAACAATACTTCAATCTGTGCATCCAGAACTTTTCTTTGCTTTTTCTCTGAGCGGCTGTCCATCTTGGGTTATGGTCAATCACCACTACTGTCATGTCCTCCCATTTGTGACCCTCAAGGTTGAAATGTTCCCCAACGGGTTCATCGAGTTTTTTGGTCCTAATCGTCGAACGGTGGTTATTGGCTCTCCTGCGGAGATCTCCTGTTTCACCAATATACTGTTTGGAGCAAACTTTGCAACTGATGAGATAAATGCAGTTGTCAGTATGACAGGACAAATTCCCTAGTATTTTGTAGCTGCGGCCTGTAACAGGGCTGTTAAAACTGTCTGTGTTAGTGCTGTGCTTACAAAGAAGACATCTTCTGTCAGAGCAAGTTTTAAAGCCCCCGTTAGGTAATGGGTTGTCCAGTCTGGTTCTTACTACCATGTCCTTTAGGTTCCTTGGGTCATGTCTTTCATCATTTGACGTTTTTTACTATTTATTTTGTTTCCAACTTTTGCAAATAAGTTCTTTCCACTTTTCCCTTTCGATTTTTACTCACGTACCGTTTGTTTTTAATATTTTTGAATTTGTGCACGAGTTATCTACGAAATCCTTTAGAATACAGAACAATCGTTCGTTGAATCTTTCGACTTCATACGACTAAAAACTTAAAATAGTCTTATTATTTTGGCAATTCTAATTTCCTTTCAAATATGTCTATTAAAGATAACCCAACATTTAAACTTCTAAAGAAAGAACATAAAAAATCAATAAAAACTGAACACCGGTTCTCCAATTTACAGACCTACTTAGAGTGTGACATTATTCCGAAAGGCTTTCAGATAAATGTTACACCTAACATAGGGCCAATCTCCAAACGCTTTCAGGAACGCTGGGACGTTATTACAAGGAGATGTTCTAAACAATTGATGTCACTCTGTCTTTCTTGGGATATCCACAAGTTAGGACAATTGAAGAGTGAGATCAAGTCCTTAGAATCATCCCTCAACGATATCATGTCCCAGGCCGATCTTGATGAAGCCCATAATATTATAGACACCTATAATATGGCCCTGACAAATAAAGTCAACAAGACTCAAAAAAAGAAATTTCTCCGCGACAGTGTTCCACAGTCTAGGAACAACTGGTCAGAGGTCAGAGTTAACAAAACACGCAAACCCCGCTCGAGACGCTTCAAACGCATTAAGACAATCGCGAGGGACGGACCCATATAAACTCCTGACGTCTGCCCAGTGCTCAATACATCTAGTGCTCCTCTCTCCGAATCGGAGACCTCACTTCTTTCCAAGGGGCTAAATTTCTGCCCCACGCCACATGAGGTCGACGAAAAACAAGTCAGAGAGGACACCCGAGCATTCTTCCGGAGACTACGTTTGAAGGAACACTTCTCGAGAAAAGACTCCGAAGTAAATTCATACGACTCTTCCAAGCCAGATTTACACGATCTAGAGGAACACAAACTCTATAAGCTCAAGAGTGACTGGGAACCTGCACCAGGCAAGTGCGGCGCGCTTGAGTCGTATATTGACGCCGTTGAGTCAGACATAGAGAAGCTCCTTTCAATGCCAGACAAGACTCCCGACAATTTGAGTAAGGAAGAGAGATCTGCCATACAATCATTAAAAAATCGGGATGACATTGTAATCAAGAAAGCAGACAAAGGCTCTACAGTTGTAGTAACGGATAAAGAGACTTACATGGCGGAGGCCCAAAGACAACTCTCAGACGAACGTTTCTATAAGAAACTGGACTCTACCCTACTAAAGAATTCTCCACCGCCATTACCAAAACTCTTGACGATATGTTTGAGAAAAATGAGATTGGTATCAACGTCTATGAGACCTTAAATCCTAATGACTGTAGACCAGGACAATTCTATCTGCTTCCTAAAATACACAAAGAAGGCATGCCAGGTCGCCCCATAGTCAGCGCAATTGGACACCCCACGGAGAAAATTTCTGAATTCATTGATTTACATCTCCGTCCACACGTAGAGAATTTGCCATCCTATCTCAAGGATACCACGGACTACATTAACAAGACGCCCTCTACTGGCCTCCGAAATCATACCCTCCTCGTGACTATGGACGTCACATCTTTGTACACCAATATTCCACACGATGAGGGTATCGAAGCCTGTAAAGAAGTCTGGGATAGTAGATCCATACAAATTCCTTCTACAGAGTCCCTTGCTAAGCTCTTTGAACATGTTCTCAAGTTCAACAACTTCATGTTTAATGGAGAACATTACCTGCAGGTTAATGGCACTGCTATGGGTACGAAAATGGCACCGTCTTATGCCAATGTCTTCATGGGAAGACTGGAACGCAACTTGTTACTTCAAGCACCATTTAGGCCCCATAGCTGGTTGCGTTTCATAGACGATATAGAGATGAAGTGGGTGGAATGTCGCGAGAGCCTCGAGGCATTCATTACGTTTGCCAACACCTTCCATCAATCGATCAAATTTACAGTAGACGTATCTAATTCGAAAAACGTATTCCTAGATACTACATCTACCCTGATTGATGGTGAAATCGAATTCAGTCTCCACACCAAACCCACAGACTCCCACCTATATCTTATGCCCTCTAGCTGTCATCCCCCACACACTTTTAAGGGAGTGCCTAAGGGTCTAGCCACCAGAATTCGACGCATCTGTTCGTCCCCTGCCTTATATCAGGAGCAAAGTGGTCTTCTTAAGTCCCACTTATGCAAAAGAGGCTACAATGCCCGCACCGTACAAACAGCTATTGATGAGATGGCGGGACATGACAGGCAAAACCTATTACGCTACAAGGAGAAAGACAATAGCGGCAGGGTCCCTCTGGTAACCACATACCATCCCATCCTTAAGAACCTTAGCGGTATCCTTCAAAAGAACCTACCAATTCTCCATTCAAACAAACGAATGGCAGAGGTCTTTAAGGAACCCCCACTGGCTGCATACAGACGCCCAAGGAACCTAAAGGACATGGTAGTAAGAACCAGACTGGACAACCCATTACCTAACGGGGGCTTTAAAACTTGCTCTGACAGAAGATGTCTTCTTTGTAAGCACAGCACTGACACAGACAGTTTTAACAGCCCTGTTACAGGCCGCAGCTACAAAATACTAGGGAATTTGTCCTGTCATACTGACAACTGCATTTATCTCATCAGTTGCAAAGTTTGCTCCAAACAGTATATTGGTGAAACAGGAGATCTCCGCAGGAGAGTCAACAACCACCGTTCGACCATTAGGACCAAAAAACTCAATGAACCCGTTGGGGAACATTTCAACCTTGAGGGTCACAAATGGGAGGACATGACAGTAGTGGTGATTGACCATAACCCAAGATGGACAGATGCTCAGAGAAAAAGCAAAGAAAAGTTCTGGATGCACAGATTGAAGTCATTCCGCCCTAATGGTATTAACAAACTAAATGACTTCACCAGAATGAACGTAAACTAGACCCAATTCCTGATGATACTAAACAAGATTATTCTCTCAATTTAGTGTAAACTCTACAGTTAATTTGCGTCACCAACTCTCGAACAACTCTCATAACTATGTATTGCTTTCGCCTTTGTTAATTATTTTTTCCCGGTAATAAGTCCTTAAATATTTCAAAATTTATAATTGATCATAATTCATATGTTTAAATATCCCTGCTATATTATCTTTTTCGATTATTCTTTATTGAGTAAAGTTACGCCATTTTGAGAGAATAAAACAATGTACGATTTACTGATTGTCGTAATTAATTAGCATAATTAATTCGTTCAATCATGTAAATCGCACTTCACCCGAGTATACCCGATAGACCGGACGCATTTCATAGCGGTCCGGATTTCTTTCTTTATTAGTGTTCTTAAAAATTTCCAATTCATCATGTAATTAAGTATGTAAATATCTAGTGTTTAGTAGTTTAGTAGTAGTGCTAGTTGTTTTTGTTTCTCTTTTTCCTTTTGTTCTTATGACTTTTTAACTTTTTTCTTTGTCCTGAGGAAGGGACAGGGCGTCCCGAAAATTTGACAATTTTTATTGTTCGTGTCGTTGGTCATTTTTAGTGCTTTATATAAATTTCCATCCGTGACCTTGTATCTACTTGGTAGATCCGACATTTAGGATATACAGTGTTGTTGGTTTTTAGTGCTTTATATATATATATATATATATATATATATATATATATATATATATATATATATATATATATATATATATATATATATATATATATATATATATATAATTTACAAATGAGACTTTTAAAAACTAGCACTTGATTAAATAGGAAATGAATATCAAGGAGTAAAGTTTCATTAAGTGATTCTTTACCCGGCTGAATGATAAGGAATAACAGGATAGCAATGACAGCTCCTATTGTGTTGGTGATTATTATGTAACCAAAGGAAAGGGCACTTATCCTGCCGTTAGATTTCGGGTCCATTCGAGCTGTGCCTGTGAAAAAAAAAGAATCAATATCATGTTTGAAGCCATTTACATCTTTTAAAATTTTTATTCGTTCTTGATTGATAATGACAGTTTTCAAATTAAAGCAAAGAAAAGTCAAATTATTTTTTTTATTTGTATGGAACATAACTTTTTTTTGGTTATCATACAGTGTGTATGTGACTTACCTGTAATGATAGTTGACACAACTAAAGGAAGAATTGTCATTTTCAGCATCCTCATGTATATTTCTCCTGGTAAACCTGTTAAGAGATTAAAATTATCACCAGTCACTTTTATAGTCTTGAGTGCTGTTCGTTGTCTGTATATGTTTCATACATAAGTTTATTAATTGAAAATTGTTATATATAAGGATAATTACATTATAAAATATATTGAAAAATAAAGATATTCATCTCTAAATAATCATGGTAGGATGTAAAAAGAATTTATTTTTAATATTTTAAAATCCTACCTACACGTGAGTGCATCATCTGAAGGTTCCACGACTCTAAGACCAAATCCTAAGGCGAACCCCACACCCACACCAACCAAAACGCTTATGATGAGTCCATTTTTTGATAAAAAATCATAGCAATTGGAATGTTTCGCATTCATTTTTCATGCTTTTCTACTACGTACAGCTGGTCATCAGTGCATACTGATTGTTCAGCAGATCATTATGACCTCCTTTCACCCATATTGCCAATGGTGCAATTAACTAATTTCTGCTCTAACAACGGAAAAATGTAAACACACAAAATATGTATCATAGGAGGTATCATAGTGATTCCAAGCTATTTACATGTTAACAGTGTTTGCACTGACTTTATATTGAGTTCTTCGCCGATTAGATAGATAATATTGAACATGTTGAATTGAACATTTTCGGAATCTCAGACACCTGACATCGCACAACGGTCAGTGGACCTGCGAACAAAAGACAACGTACGGGGATTGTATATAAATACGTTTTAACGTTTACCTGAGAATTTTCTCTCATTATCTCAGACATCTATTTAAACAATTAACTAGACCAGAATTGTAGGAATCGATAAAGATAAGAAAAAAAATTTAAAATGTTTCGATTTTGGCATTAAAAAAAGATTAATAAAATATTTTATCATTATTAAAGGTATTTATATCTTTATCTCATAATTCAAATGCAATGGCAGATACAGGGACGTTACCATGGATATGGGGAATGCAACCATCTCTTTGATTTTGGAAGAAATTAAAAAAAAAAACTTATACATTATAAATGAGGATTGTAAAAAAAGAAGAGGTAAAAAGAGATAGTTGAGACTTATTAATTTTATTGGAATTTTGAAATGTAACATTAATTAGTCATTAGTCATTATCAAAAACAAGTGCACTTTAAGTCGTACGTTTGTTCTCAAAGAATTGCTTCATCTTATGCATAAAACGACCTCGTTCACATGTATTATGCTATTTGCCATTTTTAAGAACGAGCATAGAAAGAGGTTTCACATACTGATTGCTTTCTTACACTATACAAATAATTAACTGGTGTGCTGACAGGAGGAATCTCTAACATTACACATACAAATTGACATGCGAATATTCTATTTAATATTTTCATAGCATTGATATCTAACATTATACATACAAATTGACATTCATTTTCATCACAAGAAATAACAAATATTCAAGCAGATCATTTTTCAAATCGTCATATAAATTGAAATCTTCAGTAAAAGCATATTGAAAAATATAAATAAATAAGAAATACCCATTGGCTATAATTGATACGAAAATCAGTGGAATTGTTTTAAACAACTATTGTTTACATTGTTAATTACTTATAAACGTAAGCAAATAATTTTCTATAAATAACATCAAATCTTTGAGGTATTTAATCCATTATCAACAATAACTTTGATCTCTGATTTTTTTTTCGTGGGATTTTCTTCAAGACTGTCGTTTGATGCCGCCCTCAGACTAGACCTACAGAGTCTGTCAATAACAACCACCCCCACAATGATGGTTAACGTGTTACTAGTAGATCGGATACGGTCACTGAAATGAAATGTATATATTATTTATGTTATATGACTGTTAAATTTAACAATGCAACATTTTATTACTGTTTATTGATGTTTAAAATATACCAGACGTCTCTGTCGAGACTGTAGCTCTACTGCTTTGTACTTATAATAAAGAAAGAGAAAAAGTAGCAGTAAAGACTTAAAACTTTACAAAAGCAAGAAATAAAATAATGATCCTTGATTTAGTCTCTTTGTGGCAAGACTGCAAAAAGACAACAACTGTAGGAGTAGCTTTTAATAAAACTTCAGAATTTTCAATTTAAATTACTATGGCAACATAAGTCATTAAAAACAAAAATAAAAAAAAACTGATAATTATGTATCTCAGTGTAGTCTGCTTGTGTGACCAAAACTGTAGGAGGAGTTGTATTTTGAATGTATTTTTTTTAAAAATTCTATTTTTAGTAACCGGCAACATCGTTCATCGAAATCAAAAACAGATATAGAGAATTATGTATCTTAGTGTAGTCTACTTATGTGCCAAGTTATATTGAAATCAGACTTAAAATGTGGGAGAAGTAGCATTTTGAATGATTTTCACAGAAAATTCTATTTTTAGTAACCAGCAACACTGTTCATCGAAATCAAAAACCGATAAACAGAATTATGTATCTTAGTGTAGTCTACTTATGTGCCAAGTTATTTTGAAATCAGACTTAAAATGTGGAAGGAGTAGCATTTTGAATGATTTTCACAGAAAATTCTATTTTTAGTAAGCACCTCAACACCGTTCGTCGAAATCAAAAAGCGATACACAGAATTACGTATCTAAGTGTAGTCTACTTGTGTTTCAAGTTATTGAAATCAGACTCAAACTGTAGAAGTAGCATTTTGAATGTTTTTCAAAGAATTTCTATTTTTAGTAACCACGGCAACACCGTTCATCGAAATCAAAAACCAATATACAGAATTATGTATCTTAGCGTAATCTACTTGTGTGCAAAGTTATATTGAAATCAGACTTAAACTGTAGGAGAAGTAGCATTTTGAATGATTTTCACAAAAATGTCTATTTTTAGTAATCATGGCAACATCGTTTATCGAAATCAAAAACCGATACACAGAATTATGTTTCTTAGTGTAGTCTACTTGTGTGCCAAGTTATATTGAAATCAAACCAAAACTGTAGGAGGAGTAGCATTTTGAAAAATTGTTTACAGACGGACAGACAGACAGACGGACGGACGAAACGCATTACTATCGCATAAGCTCTTCTGGTCTCTGACCAGTAGAGCTAATAAAAACAACAAAGTATAATTATTATATCCTACGAAAATATATATTGTACTTTATAAATAGCTAGACTTCGATAGCATTAAGAATATGATAGTTTCAGTTGAAAAATGTATTGAACTTTGCTTTGTTAAGCAACAATATACCTTCATCACCTGAATTGTTTATACCTCTCAGTTGATTCGATACGCATGGGTATGCTCTACTTTTGAACAATTTCTAAAACAAGGTAAATTATTGACAAACAAGTAGATGAAACAAGAGTACACGGTATTTGTGTCTCGTTTCAAGTCATCATTCGCAAGTTCTACGGTCGATATGTACAATGATATAATAGAATTATTAATAAGTCAAATGCCATATACATTTTATATACGAATTGCATGTTATCCATTATTTATACACTATGCCGACGTATTTTTCTGTTAATTCTAGATCATGACAAAGAGCACACGGCGGCCGTGACCGGTCGACAGGAGATGCTCACTCCTCCCTGGCACTTGATCCCACCTCTGATGTATTGGAGACCCGTGTTTGCTCTGCTCCAATTTTGTATTGTTTTTGGAATTTTGATCTTGAATACTTTTCGTTATCCCCATATGTTTCATTAATGATGAACTCTTTGCTTACTTGAACCACTCCAATGCCTATATTGTGTACTTTAATGTCTACGGAAGATAGGACGATCAGAAGAGAAACAATACTGGCACTGGGAACAGCCGGTATTGCCAGAGATCCAACAGTTGTCAGCAAACTAAAAAAATTATGGTTAAATCTATTACTGATGGATATTCTGAATGAATCAATGTAAAAGTTTTCTCAACTCAAACGAATTGGAAATGTCTTGTATATAAACATTACCCAATGAACAGTATTTTAGATGCATCGATTGGGATTCCTTCTAACTGTACCAGAAACAGTGCAGATAAACAGATAAATAAACAGCTTCCCAATCTCTCCAAAGCAGCTCCAACAGGAACAAGGAAATTAGATATTCTGGTATCAACATGTAGCTTAACATCCAGTGTTCGTAGCATTTCAGGCATTCCCATGGCCCTTTAAATTAAATTACTAATGATGTATCGTGAAACGTCTAATTGAAAGTACACATATAAATTTAATTTGTTTCCATATTACTTAAGATAAAATCTTATTATCATTAAATGGAAGTACACCATTATTCAATAAATAATAGAATTAATAAAAGTAGTTTTTCAGACGTATTTAATTATTATGATCAGTTTTAATTGTCAATTACGTCTTTACAATATACAATTCAAAGAAAACCAATATTTTATAGAGCGTGGCCGCTCAACAGGGATGTTCAGTCCTCTGTCGCTCGATCCCTCTTCCGTTATTTTCAATGGAACATGGTTAATGCCCTCTTTACAAATTTTGTATTGTCTATAAACACCTTTAGATCCATCACTGTTCGATATCTTTATATTCATGATATTTATCGAAAGTTTTTATCAGATCAGTACTTTATTGATGAATTCTGACTGACACGATGAAAAGAACTCTAGAATAAATTATTCAGGGAACACTTTTATGAATGCATTTCGAATTTAAAGTTTTAAAAAAAATCTTTGAAAGTTTATATTGTAAAAACAGAAAATGGTCAAGAATTCAGTTTTGAAAAATGACGACGTTTAAAATACTTTATTAAATTCAAACATGCATTACATTTTGCGTCTTGTATTATCTGACGCTAGAACACAAGTTTGACAATTATTTTCCTCTAAAAAATACATTTTTAAAAACTCAATTTTTCATAAGACATCTTTATTTGATATTTTTAGAGAAAATTGTAAACTACTTTTCCAACTTAAAAAAGACTTACGTGCTGGGTGGCGCAAATACAGTTAGCCAAGGTCTAAGAATGGCACTGAAGAAATAGAGAGGGCTTTTTCTCGTTGCTACGAAATAGGTGGCTGGAACAAGGATCAACTGATGAAAAATGATCCCAAGCACATGGGCTAAAACGAACATGCCCATACTGCTGAAAACGTTTTCTATGTCACGTGCTTTCAAAATGGCTGTAGCTATCAGACTGGCAACTCCAACAGGGATCATCCTAAGTTATTTAAAACATTCATTATTTGGGTGCAAAAATGTCGTCTGGCCATCTCTTAAAGGCTAATTTATGATTAGGTCGTGGGAGCTTTTGGGTAAGATGTGTTTATTTTAACAAAGAATCAAAATCAGTTAGTAATAATTCATTACGTACTGTATTTACCGAATCAAAACTTCTAATAGATAAGCATATGAAGCACTTGGTATAGGTAAATAAAATGATGCGATATTTAACATTTAAGGGACAGATATATTCCAATATTTAAATACAAAATTCTTATTTATTTGAAATATTTAATTGAAGTACTTAATATTAATTGAAGATGTGCTAGCTTCAAAATAACGGAAATATTAAACTTTTTTGTGAAATATATAACACTCGTTGTCTCGCTCAAATACATGTGTACAGCCAACGAGTGCCAAAATCACAAATAAGTTTTAAAGAAATAAAAGTAACTAAAATCGGAGAAGGTGTTCTTCTCTGTTCATTTAAAATTTCTTTTTGCACTGTCATTGCGCCTTACACAAAAATAAACTTTTCGGATTTCTTCTTTTAAATTTTCATTCAAATAAATCATGCGACCAAATACTTCATTCAAAAAATAAACAAAAATAAAGAAAAGAAAAAATTATATTTAGTCATAATCAATTATGTGACTTTCTACACTCGAAATGTTATTTTTCTTGCATTAAAAATATTACATATGTTCAAAACATTTTAAGTTTCGATTTTGAAGTATAAATGTAAAAAAAAAATTCCCAATCACACTCACCAAAAGATCCACTTTAATAGTTTAATAACTATAATGGATATGGATTCAAACAATTCTATGAAGGGTTTGACCCTCTTCCCTAACTTGCTGGCAGTGATACCAAATAACAAGCAAAAGCAATGATAAGACCTAAAAAATATCATTAGGCTATTTGTTACATAACGATGGAAATCAAATTTGTTACAAAGTTCATAACGATGCTCTATTAATGTACAAAATAATTTACATCATGAACATTGGCTCTTGTAACGCTTGAATTAAAACTCTAAATTAAAGAAGATAATCAGCTTCTGTGTATGATTTAAAATAGTATACATGTATTTAGAGAGGTCTAGGTCATCCTAGACAATTTAAACCTTGAGAAAAGTGTATAAAACTTAAGAAATTTGCATTAACCATTATACCTAAACATGAAAAAGCGAAAAAATTAATGAACAACAATGAATTGAAAAAAAAATCTTACAAACAATACATATTTGTTAACAGGAAACAAAACACAGAAGAAATTCCCGAGATTGAATCAGGTCCCTAATAGGAGGAAGCATCCCAAACCGGTCACACCCGTTACGCACTGTCATACACCAGTCACCGCAATGTGGATGTTTAAGTGATATATAATGGTTTTTTTCTTCACCAGTGAAGTATAGAATATTAAATATGAATGAATCTTGAATTAAACTTACCCATTATGTTTACCCCTGATGTTGAAGAAAAGATTTATGTAAATACTGTAACCCCACTATTGGTACCGTTCTTCAAAACAATTTGTGAGGCATGCGTGTATTTAGTCAGTCTGAAAATAAGTCATTCAACTTTATCTTTCCTAGGTCTCACTTTCACAACTATATAAATATTTTAGAATCAAAACTTTTTATGACATTCCGACATTTTATTTTAGATATTTACTTGCAGAAATAAATGAAAAATAAAAAAAAATATGAAGAGAAAATTAATCTGAAGTTAAAATAAACAAAACACTAAAAATCTAAATCAATTTCATAAAAGCTGATTTTGAAGATCAAATAATGACATATTCATTCCATGAAAATCTGTTCTGAATTACCTAAGTCTAATAAAGAATAGATCCAATATCAACCTTTTACAAGGGTCACTATTGTCTGGAAAAAAGTCTGCAAAACGAGAATCAGTAAAAAAATAACTTGAAGTCATTTGAAAATTAAAGTGGTCATCATAAAAAAATAATCTTGTTTTAAAATTTCTGTACCTGAATGTAAAGCCATACATTGATCATGTTTCAATGGTCATCTCTTACAGATTCAAGTTTGTTGAAATCATAAGCCAAGGAGAAGGGCGTTTTAACTATAACACTGGTCCAACCAAATTGTTTTGCAAGAAAATATTGGAAAAGCTTTAAAAATTTTGAATTGTAAAGATCGGATCTTCCGTATAAACAATGTTAGTCATGTGTGCTGACTTATTAAGTAAACAGTAAACAGTTACATACCTCTAGTCGGGTTTTTTTTGTCTAATTTGATCTCCTTTACGAGCTGGAAACCACATCCCAAATTGATAAAATTCCATGTAAAATGTAGAAAATTTTCTTTGACAAATGGTAGTTGACAGCTTCACATGTTATACTTCCGCCATCTTTTGGTGTTTCGAGGCTCCCTACAGATAATGATTCTGTACAGAAAAGTGAAACCATCACATGTTCGCCGACAAATGTGGTCAAATTTTAAAGCAATCATTTTTTTGGACCACTTTAATTTTAACAATTTTAAAGATTTTTTTTATCCTGTATTATCGTGAGGAAACCGGAAACAATCCTGTCCTTGTTTCCAAAAGGTTATATCTTAATTGATCTTTTTACTTGTTAATACATGACAGATTTTCATGGAATAACATATATCATCATTTGACTGTAAAATCCTTTTTCAAAACCCGATTTTTAGTGTTTTATTTATGTTTAACCATTAATTAATTCATATTTTTTTTTATTTTACATTTATTTCGAAGTATATCCTTTCTCATTCAAAAATTTTTCTAAAATGTTTATATAGTTGCTATGCTTGCAATTGTATGACTCATTTTGCGGCTTCTCCTTGACAGGTCACAAATTGTTTTGAACAAAGACCAATACTTGAGGATGTACAGAATAAATATGATCTCTTTCAGGGGAAGGTAAGTTTAATTCCTTGATAATAAGATCACTTAAAAAATTTTCCATATCTGTTAAACATCCACATTGTGACTGGTGTTGTGGTGCGTAACGGGTGTGATGATTTGAACAGACTTGAATCCTACTCCCAGGATGATTCACATATAAATATCATCAATTATGGTTTTGTTTCCTGTTAACAATTTTTGTTTGAGAATATTGTTGTTCATTAAAAATTCCTATATTTCTATGTATAATGGTTAATGCAAATTTCTTGAGGTTTTATACACTTTTCCATGGTATTGCATGATGTCAACAACCGTCGTGATACATGTGGATACTTCCATATAAATATGAAGCAATTATCTTTGTTATATTTGAGAATTCAAGTTTTAAAGAATTTTCATGATGTATATTTCTACATGTAAATAATCGTTTGAACTTTGTAACCGAACTACCCCGTGGGGCCATTATCGTTATGTAACAAACTAGAATGATATTTTTTAGGTGCTTATATCTTGTTATTAAGATCACTGGCACAGTGGCTCTGGAAAAGAATTTCATTGATAAAATGTTTGAATATATTTATAGTGTAAAATTTCGTTGGCTGTTGTGGTGTGATTACCGCGGGGTTTGATTTTTACATTTATACTTCAAAATCTACAACCTGAAAATGTTTATATACATTTTATTTTTAATGCACAGTAACATTTGATGAAACATAATTGATTATGACTAGTAATATAATTATTTCCATTGTTTTCGTATTTTTTAGCCTGACCCCCGGGGTCATGATTTGAACAAACTTAAATTTACACTACCTGAAGAAATCCGAATAAGTTTATTTTTGTGTAAGGCACAGTGGTTCTTGAAAAGAAATTTTAAAGAACACCTTTCCATTATATTTCTATGTAAAACTTTTGTCGGCCATTGTGAATATTGGCACTCGTTGGGGTACACATGTATTTGAACAACGATCTATAGCTACTGAGAATGCTTCCGTTATTTTGAAGCTAGCACATCTTCAAATTAATAGGCAATTAAATATTTCAAAAATCATTTCTATGTTAAATCAATATTGGAATCTATATCTGTCCCTTAAATGTCAAATATCGCATAAATTTTATTTACCTCTACCAAGTGCTTCATATGCTTATCTATTAGAAGTTTTGATTCGGTAAATACAGTGTAATGTTCTTGAGAACTGAAGATTCTATGTTAAAATAACCACATTTTTTTTAAAATTCCCTATTATCTAGCCTTTAAGAGATGGCCAGACGACATTTTTGCACCCAAATAATGAATCCCCTTCACCCAAGGATGCTTTGTTGGAGTTGCCAGTCTGAAATTGGCTACAGCCAGTTTTGAAAGCACGTGAAATAGAAAACGTTTTCAGCAGACAGACGGCATGTTCGTTACAGACAAAATGTGATCAGAGAAGATTTTTCACAGTTGATCCTTGTTCCAGCCACCTATTTCGTAGCAACGAAATAAAACCAAGTCTCTAATTCTTCAGTGTCATTCTAAGACCTTGGCTCAACATGTATATATAGCAACCCAACGTAAGTTTTAAGTTGGAAAAGTAGTTTACAATTTTCTCTAAAAATAAAATAAAGTTGTTCATGAAAAATTGACCTTTTAAAAATGTATTTTTTAGAGGAAAAAATTCCAACTATATGTTCTAAGGCGTCAGATAATACAAGACGCACAAATGTAACAAGTTTGAATTTAAAAAAGTATTTTAAAATTCGTCATTGATTTAAACTGAATTACCATTTTCTGTTTTTACAATATAAACTTTCAAAGACTGTACTAGTTTAAAACTTTAACCCCCCCCAAATGCCCCCTAAAAGTTTCTCCGTGTAATTAAAATTAAAATACATTTCATCGTGACATTTATTTGATCAATAAAGTAATGATCTGCAAAATTAAAAATATTTATGACACATCGAAACAGTGATGGATCTACACAAAACTACACAAAATTTGTAAAGAGGGCATTAACCATGTTACATTGAAAATACACGGTTTGCACGAAACGGAAGGCGCACATTATTTGCGGGTAGTAGCACGTATCAGGGTCTGTATATATATATATATATATATATATATATATATATATATATATATATATATATATATATATATATATATATATATATATAATGGTGTACTTCCATTTAATGGGAAAAGGGGTCTTAAATGACAAAAAATTTTATGTGTGACTTTTTAAATATTTCAAATCTCATTAGTAAAATTTAAAGGGCCATGGGAATGCCTGAAATGCTACGAACACTGGATGTTAAGCTACATGTAAATTCAAAGTATCTAATTTACATGTTCAAAACATGTTGGAATTAAACAATTGGAGAGATGGGAGCTGTTTATTTAACGCCACTGTTTTTTTAAAATGACGTGGAGGAAACAAAGACTTTTTATAACGTATCTTTGTAAAAAGAAATGTCTTATATAAAAAGCATCCAAATTTATTTGATGATTAAATAGAAAAACTTTTAATTTTGATTCATAGAATATCCATTTTTAATAGAAAATATTATTAAGCACATTTATCAAATCATAAATTGAGTGTGGTACCATGTTTATAGCGAATGACATCTTGTGTTAAAGTACACAATATAGGCAGTTATTTTCATAAAGGTAGACTATCCAATGTTTTTTAACAATAATTTTTTTAAGGATAACAAAAGTATTATGATAACAAAAAACAGAAAACTACAAAATACAAAACAAACACGGATCACATCACAAGTAAATTATTCAAGGAGTTAACATTGTCGCTCGATCACACCCGCCGTGTGCTCTTTGTCATGATCTAGAATTAACAGAAAAATACATTGGTCAGGTTAAATTAATGGACTAACATCCAATTTCTTGTCTTTTACTGATCTTTACTTCTGCTTATAACCTTTAACCCTGACAAATCATTGTACATATCTTTGTGAAGTTTGGTACATTTGTATTGAAACCCCTGCAAATACCGTGTACTCTTGTTTCATCTACTTGTTTGTCAATAATTTACCTTGTTTTAGAAACTGCTCCAAAAGTAATGCATTTAGTCATGCTTTATCAAAGCTGCAGAGGTTTGACAATTGAACTTGCATCATAAACTGATTTGCCTAACAAAGCAAAGTTCAATACATTTGCCACATGAAAACATATTCTTAATGCTATCGAAGTCTAGCATTTATAAAAAAATATATTTTGGCCGATATAATAATTATATTTTGAATTGTACATATACATGTTTACTGGTCAAAGAAAAAAAAAACGATAGATCATATATCCGTCCGTTGCTGAAGTCCATGTAAACAATTTGTCAAAACGCTCTATGCCTACAGTTTCTGGTTTGAATTTATATAACTTGGCACACAAGGAGAGATAAGATATATAATTCTGTGCATCGGTTTTTGATTTCGATAAACGGGAGGCCATGATTACTAAAAATAGACATTTTTGTGCAAAATATACATAATTATATCAAAATGCTACTTCTCCTACAGTTTAAGTCTGATTTCAATATAACTTTGCACACAACCCCCCCACCCCACCCCACACACATGTATATTGGTTTTTGATTTCGATGAACGGTGTTATGGTCTTTTAAAAATAAAATTCTGGATTTTAAAACAGTTCAAGAAATGGCTACTTTTTTGAGTCTGTTTTCAATAACGAAACACAATGACTAACTTCATTGGTATTCTGTGTATCACTTTTTATTCAATGGCGTTGAGGTGTTAAAAATTGAATTTTCTGTGAAAATCATTCAAAATGCTAAAACTCCACATGTTTAAATATGATTTCAAAATAATTGGCACATAACAAAGGTCATTAAAAATATATATTGTTTCTCGGTGTTTGACTGTTAAAAAATAACCTGGTTCAAAAAAGAATTTTCTGTTTACATACCAGGAAACGATATTTTTTTTCATTTTAGTCCTCTTATCCAGTCAATAACTTGTTGAAATAAGTAGACTACACTAACCTACATAATTCTCTATATCTGTTTTTGATTTCCAAGAACGGGAGAGGGAAAGCAAAATTATTTTAAAATGGCCTTACATCATGAATTAAACTTGCCATATAAATTTGAAAAGACAATAGTACTAGATTAAAGATACATTTAAAATTATGCACAGGCAGTTTTTTTTATTTTTGTTGGAAGATTTATGTTGCCATAGACCTAATTTAAATTGAAAATTAAACAAAATAAAGCACTCCTAAAAAAGTCACATCTTTCAAAAAGAGACTAAATCAAATATTATTCTATTTATTCTTTGTAAAAAGTATTTACTGCTACTTTTTCTCTTTCTTTATTATAACTTTAAAATGAATAATTAGGCTCTGGTATTTTTAAACATCAATAAACAGTAATAAAATGTTGCATTGTTAAATTTAACAGTCATATAACATCAAATAATCTATACATTTCATTTGTGTAGAATTCAAATAAATACATGTTATTGACAGACTAATTACTTGTTATCAATAAAAACACAAACTAAATTCAGTCTTGAAGAAAATCCCACGAAAAAATATGTACTGATCAAAGTTATTGTTGATAATTTAAATACCTCAAAGATTTGATGTTAATCATGAAAATTATTATGCTTGTATTATGAGAATCAAATGTAAACATATTTTTAAAACAATTCCATGATTTTGGTTTTTAATGTATTTATAAAATAAAATTTTAAAAATATGCTTTTACTGAAGATTTTTTATATTTTTTTTTAAAAATGATCGTTAATTTTTGTTATTTCTTGTGAGAAAATGAATGTCAATTTGTATGTATAATGTTAGATATCAATGCTATGAAAATATTAAATAGAATATTCGCATGTCAATTTGTATGTGAATCAGTTACAGTATTCTCTTCCTGTCAGCACATAAGTTAATTATTTGCAAAAAATTTTAGCCCCCCCCAAAAAAAAAAAATTTCATGCTCCTTTCTTAAAAATGATAAATAAAGTATAAACATGTGAACGGGGTGTTTTATGCATAAGATGAAGCACTTCTTTGAGAACAAACGTACGACTTAAAGTGCACTTGTTTTTGACAATGATCGATTACTAACTCTAATGTTACATTTCAAAATTCCAATAAAATTAATAACAACATCGTTTATTACCTTTCTTTTTTTAATCAGGCATTTATAATGTATAAGTTTTTTTTTGATTAAATGAAACTATTATTATATTATATCCATGGTAATCCTGTATAATGCCATTATAAATACATCCTTAAATCCAGAAGAAACGCTTTAATAATGATAAAATATTTTAAATTTATTTTTAATGCCAAAATAAAATTTTAAATTTTTTTTCTGCAATCTTTATCGATTCCTTAATTATAATAATAAAAAAATTAAATAGATGTCTGAGTTTAATGAGAGAAAAATAAAAGAAAACACATTTATATACAATCCCCAACTGTCAAATTAATGCTACATTATAGAACATGTTGATGTATGTTGCGTGAATGCACAAATAGACCTTTCATAAACTAAGCATACTCATTTAATATTGTCAATATTTCAGTATGCAAACTTTAACATGTAAACATTATACTTACTGATAATTGATCGTATGATTCTTCTTTTGTGTTTGTCCCTTAAATCGCTATGCTTTGAGGTCAGAAATTAGTTAATTGCACCATTGGCAATATGTGATGAAAGGTGGTCATAATGATACTTTACAATCATAGACTGATGAATACGTAGTAGAAAATTTAATTTTGACACATAATTTGTTTCAATATCTATGATTTTTTACTAGAATAAAACTCAAAATAACGTTTTGGTTGGTGTGGGTGTTTCATAAAGATTTGTGTCTTAAAGTACTTTGAACCTTCAAATTGTTCGTGGAAATGCAGGATTTAAAATTCACACAAATAAATTACTTATTAAGATACCAATTAAGGAGATGTATTTTAGTTTTTTCAATATATTTGTGTAATGTAACAGACTTATATATAACAATTTTCATTAATAAACTTATGTGTGAAACTCACACCAATAATTCAGCACAAAACTTAAAAACATTCCTTATATTTACATTCTACATGTTTACCAGGAGCAAATATACATGAGGATGCTGAAATTTGAATTTCTCCCTGCCCTTTATTGTGTCAACTATCATTACAGGTAATCGCATGCACACTCATGATAACAAAAAAAAGTTATGTTCCATTTTTAAAAAAATATTTCTACTTTTCTTTGCTTTAATTTGAAAACTGTCATTATCAATTTCACAGTTAACTAAGTAAAAAACAAAGATGTAAATGGCTTCAAACATGTAAATTATACTTAAAGAACAGGCACAGGGGTATCTTGAGAAAATATTTTAGAATGGAAAGGAAACTTTATTTTACATAATAATCACCATCACATATTTATTTATTTATAATTTATCTGAAAATTCCTTATCATTCAGCCGAGAGTAAAGAATCACTTAATGAAAATTTTGACCTTGAAATTTTTCCATTTAATAAACAGTTTTTAAAAGTCTCATGTTGTAAATTAGATATATATATATATATATATATATATATATATATATATATATATATATATATATATATATATATATATATATATATATATAAATATATATATCACTGTATATATATATATATATATATATTTATATAAAGCACTAAAAATGACCAACGACACGAACAATAAAAATTGTCAAATTTCGGGACGCCCTGTCCCTTCCTCAGGACAAAGAAAAAAGTTAAAAAGTCATAAGAACAAAAGGAAAAAGAGAAACAAAAACAACTAGCACTACTACTAAACTACTAAACACTAGATATTTACATACTTAATTACATGATGAATTGGAAATTTTTAAGAACACTAATAAAGAAAGAAATCCGGACCGCTATGAAATGCGTCCGGTCTATGGGTATACTCGGGTGAAGTGCGATTTACATGATTGAACGAATTAATTATGCTAATTAATTACGACAATCAGTAAATCGTACATTGTTACATTCTCTCAAAATGGCGTAACTTTACTTAATAAAGAATAATCGAAGAAAAATAATATAGCAGGGATATTTAAACATATGAATTATGATCAATTATAAATTTTGAAATATTTAAGGACTTATTACCGGGAAAAAATAATTAACAAAGGTGTAAGCAATACATAGTTATGAGAGTTGTTCGAGAGTTGGTGACGCAAATTAACTGTAGAGTTTACACTAAATTGAGAGAATAATCTTGTTTAGTATCATCAGGAATTGGGTCTAGTTTACGTTCATTCTGGTGAAGTCATTCAGTTTGTTAATACCATTAGGGCGGAATGACTTCAATCTGTGCATCCAGAACTTTTCTTTGCTTTTTCTCTGAGCATCTGTCCATCTTGGGTTATGGTCAATCACCACTACTGTCATGTCCTCCCATTTGTGACCCTCAAGGTTGAAATGTTCCCCAACGGGTTCATTGAGTTTTTTGGTCCTAATGGTCGAACGGTGGTTATTGACTCTCCTGCGGAGATCTCCTGTTTCACCAATATACTGTTTGGAGCAAACTTTGCAACTGATGAGATAAATGCAGTTGTCAGTATGACAGGACAAATTCCCTAGTATTTTGTAGCTGCGGCCTGTAACAGGGCTGTTAAAACTGTCTGTGTCAGTGCTGTGCTTACAAAGAAGACATCTTCTGTCAGAGCAAGTTTTAAAGCCCCCGTTAGGTAATGGGTTGTCCAGTCTGGTTCTTACTACCATGTCCTTTAGGTTCCTTGGGCGTCTGTATGCAGCCAATGGGGGTTCCTTAAAGACCTCTGCCATTCGTTTGTTTGAATGGAGAATTGGTAGGTTCTTTTGAAGGATACCGCTAAGGTTCTTAAGGGCACGGGATGGTATGTGGTTACCAAGGACCCTGCCGCTATTGTCTTTCTCCTTGTAGCGTAATAGGTTTTGCCTGTCATGTCCCGCCATCTCATCAATAGCTGTTTGTACGGTGCGGGCATTGTAGCCTCTTTTGCATAAGTGGGACTTAAGAAGACCACTTTGCTCCTGATATAAGGCAGGGGACGAACAATGCGTCAAATTCTGGTGGCTAAGCCCTTAGGCACTCCCTTAAAAGTGTGTGGGGGATGACAGCTAGAGGGCATAAGATATAGGTGGGAGTCTGTGGGTTTGGTGTGGAGACTGAATTCGATTTCACCATCAATAGGGGTAGATGTAGTATCTAGGAATACGTTTTTTCGAATTAGATACGTCTACTGTAAATTTGATCGATTGATGGAAGGTGTTGGCAAACGTAATGAATGCCTCGAGGCTCTCGCGACATTCCACCCACTTCATCTCTATATCGTCTATGAAACGCAACCAGCTATGGGGCCTAAATGGTGCTTGAAGTAACAAGTTGCGTTCCAGTCTTCCCATGAAGACATTGGCATAAGTCGGTGCCATTTTCGTACCCATAGCAGTGCCATTAACCTGCAGGTAATGTTCTCCATTAAACATGAAGTTGTTGAACTTGAGAACATGTTCAAAGAGCTTAGCAAGGGACTCTGTAGAAGGAATTTGTATGGACCTACTATCCCAAGACTTCTTTACAGGCTTCGATACCCTCATCGTGTGGAATATTGGTGTACAAAGATGTGACGTCCATAGTCACGAGGAGGGTATGATTTCGGAGGCCGTAGAGGGCGTCTTGTTAATGTAGTCCGTGGTATCCTTAAGGAGATAGGATGGCAAATTCTCTACGTGTGGAGCGGAGATGTAAATCAATGAATTCAGAAATTTTCTCCGTGGGGTGTCCAATTGCGCTGACTATGGGGCGACCTGGCATGCCTTCTTTGTGTATTTTAGGAAGCAGATAAATTTGTCCTGGTCTACAGTCAATAGGATTTAAGGTCTCATAGACATTGATACCAATCTCATTTTTCTCAAACATATCGTCAAGAGTTTTGGTAATGGCGGTGGAGAATTCTTTAGTAGGGTCAGAGTCCAGTTTCTTATAGAAACGTTCGTCTGAGAGTTGTCTTTGGGCCTCCGCCATGTAAGTCTCTTTATCCGTTACTACAACTGTAGAGCCTTTGTCTGCTTTCTTGATTACAATGTCATCCCGATTCTTTAATGATTGTAAGGCAGATCTCTCTTCCTTACTCAAATTGTCGGGAGTCTTGTCTGGCATTGAAAAAGGAGCTTCTCTATGTCTGACTCAACGGCGTCAATATACGACTCAAGCGCGCCGCACTTGCCCGGTGCAGGTTCCCAGTCACTCTTGGGCTTATAGAGTTTGTGTTCCTCTAGATCGTGTAAATCTGGCTTGGAAGAGTCGTATGAATTTACTTCGGAGTCTTTTCTAGAGAACTGCTCCTTCAAACGTAGTCTCCGGAAGAATGCTCGGGTGTCTTCTCTGACTTGTTTTTCGTCGACCTCATGTGGCGTGGGGCAGAAATTTAGCCCCTTGGAAAGAAGTAAGGTCTCCGATTCGGAGAGAGGAGCACTAGATGTATTGAGCACTGGGCAGACGTCAGGAGTTTGTATGGTGCGTCCCTCGCGATTGTCTTAATGCGTTTGAAGCGTCTCGAGCGGGGTTTGCGTGTTTTGTTAACTCTGACCTCTGACCAGTTGTTCCTAGACTGTGGAACACTGTTCGCGGAGAAATTTCTTTTTTTGAGTCTTGTTGACTTTATTTGTCGGCCATATTATAGGTGTCTATAATATGGGCTTCATCAAGATCGGCCTGGGACATAATCGTTGAGGGATGATTCTTCGACTTGATCTCACTCTTCAATTGTCCTAACTTGTGGATATCCCAAGAAAGACAGAGTGACATCAATTGTTTAGAACATCTACTTGTAATAACGTCCCAGCGTTCCTGGAAAACGTTTGGAGATTGGCCCCGACGTTTTTTGGGTAACATTTTCTG